>NC_137650.1:1128065-1188474 GCF_963422515.1 Blennius ocellaris | reverse complement strand
CTCCCTCTCTCCCCCTCTCTCTCTCTCTCTCTCTCCCTCTCTCTCTCCCTCTCTCCCTCTCTCTCCCTCTCTCACAGTAGAAATGGAAGTTGGTGACCAAAGCCTCTTACCACAATCAGTCAGCAGGAGTTGAATAAAATCCCTCTCCAAGGCCGTAGCCAGGATTTTTTCGGGGGAGGGGGGGAGTTTTGGTCACTATTTTCTGGAGAATTAAATCTTAATCGTCATCTTCTTTTTCATTTTTATTAAGTCACAGAATAAGCAGCCTTGTCAAAGAAATGAAAATGCAGTTTGGATGATTGCTTAATAATTTTTATTTATGGGTCAAAAAATGCACTTTAATCTGAAAATGAAAAAGCATTTCTGTTAATATATTTTAAATAGATTTTTGAGCCATATTCTCTTCCATAGAGCTTATTGTTTGCAAAGACGCTTTATTATTAAACAGAACCTGCTGCTCCTCCATTCTTCTCCAAACTGAGGCCCTGTTTACACAACGATCACTTTTGGGAGGTCCGTTTACACGGCGCCAGTGTGTGAATGCACTGTTTCCACAAAGTTTTTAATCCAGCTCTCAAAGTGGAAAGATTCTTTCACGGCCTTTATTCCCTCCTGCAGACTGCTGGAGGCTACAGAGCCTGTTACTGCACGTGCTCATCCCTCTCCCAACCTGCCCCTTCCATCCCTTGTAAACAAACATGGCGACTCGTAGTGGTAGGGTTAGTATAACTCGCGGTCAGTATTCTAGTTTTATCCTCCACATCAGTAGTTTTATAGTTGACTCTCGCCTGATAGCATCCGATGCATCACCAGTCCATATGGATGTCGGGTTCTCTACATTTTCTGAGAAGCCGTCGGTGGGGAATCCACCGCCGCCATCTTGTTCAGCCATTTTGATCCGAATCACCACCCCAGCGCCACTGTTGGTGGGAGGCAGTACTACATGCAATGTTTTGTTCCGACGCACAATTACAGCGTCACTGTCGGTGGGAGGCAAGAGAACATGATCCGCAATGCAACCGTGCTCCTCCAGACTTGAAACCTCGCCAGTGCGGTATAAAAATGGCGGTGTACGGCCGCTGACATGCTTGTTTGTGGACGCCACCATACGTGTTTATGGACGCCGCCATTATTGCTCACGGTCAGCGCCATACTACTCTCAAAACTCAAACCTCGCCAGTGCGGTATCACAATGGTGGCTTATGGGCACCGACATACTCGTTTGTGGTTGTCGACATACTTGTTTTTGGCCGCCGCCATGCGTGTTTGTGGTCGCCGCCATATTTAAAAGGACAACTGACGTCACTGCTTCAGTTACGTCACGGTTTCATGGATCATGTTCAGTTTGAAGAAGCACAAGAACACTGGAGGAACATCCAGTAGATATTATGTGAACAAAGCTCAGAGTGTTATAAGGTCCAGAGCCAAGTGGATTGAAGAGAGAGAGAGCCCCCCCCCCCCCCATCATATTCCATATTCAATATCTCTCTGAACCTATTTCAGCAAGACACTGCAGCTGGACAGTTCGTGTTGGTCCAGTGTGACCAACACTGACAACTTTAAAAGAATAAAACCATCCATGAATCATGTCATTGTTCTTTATTATATTTACAAGCACTTTTAAAGAGAAAACCCAACAAATCCACATGAGCAAGCGTGAGCGACTGTGGAAAGGGAAAAAGTCCCTCTAACAGGAAGAAATCTTTGCAGAAACCAGACTCAGAGGTGGAGGCATTCTGCTGGCCGGTTGGGGTGAGAGGATAGAGGAGAGGACAGATAGATAGATAAAAGATACACTCTGAAAATTGGGACAGGAGACTTCAAACCACTATATTGATAGACATCCGGCAGGGAGGATGAGAGCACAGACGACAGGAGCTTGTTAGAACTTTCTCCCCCTGCTGCCCTGCTGCACTGAAGGACTACAGGCCGGTGGCACTGACCTCTCACATTATGAAGGTCATGGAGAGACTGGTCCTGGCACACCTCAGACCACTGGTGTGCCCATCGCAAGACCCCCTGCAGTTTGCATATCAGCCCCATGTTGGGGTTGATGATGCAATCATCGACCTGCTGCAGAAGGCGTATTCCTCCCTGGACAGACCCAACTCCTCAGTCAGGATCATGTTCTTCCACTTCTCCAGCGCCTTCAACACCATCCAGCCCAGACTGCTGAGGGCCAAACTGGAGAACATGAGGTTGGTGCTCCCCTCATCACTTGGGTCGACGACTATCTGACGGGCAGACCGCAGTTTGTGAGATTACGGAACTGTGTGTCTGGTGGTCTGATCAGTAACGTCGGGGCCCCCCAGGGAACTGTGTGTCTGGTGGTCTGATCAGTCCCATCGGGGCCCCCCAGGGAACTGTGTGTCTGGTCATCTGATCAGTACCATCGGGGCCCCCCAGGGAACTGTACTGTCCCCCTTCCTCTTCACCACATACACATCTGACTTTAAGTACTGCACTGAGTCGTGTCATCTGCAGAAATTCTCTGATGACACGGCCATTGTGGGGTGTGTTGGGGGCGGGGGGGAGGTGGAGTACAGGGTCCTGGTGGAGCGATTTGTGAAGTGGTGTGGGGAGAAGCACCTGCTGCTGAACGTGGAGAAGACCAGGGAGATGGTGGTGGACTTCAGGAGGAACCAGCCCCTGCCCTCTCCAGTCAGCATCAGTGGGAAGGACGTGGACTTAGTGGACTCTTAGAAGTACCTGGGTGTCACACTGGACCATAAACTGGACTGGTCCACCAACACACAGGTTCTACAAGAAGGGCCTGAGCCGGCTCTACTTCCTGAGGAGGCTCAGGTCCTTTAATGTCTGCAACAAGATGCTGCACATGTTCTATCAGTCTGTTGTCGCAAGCACCATCTTCTTTGCTGAGGTGTCCTGGGGTGTCCTGCGGTGTCCTGGGGTGTCCTGGGGTGTCCTGGGGTGTCCTGGGGTGTCCTGAGGTGTCCTGGGATGTCCTGCGGTGTCCTGAGGTGTCCTGGGGTGTCCTGGGATGTCCTGCGGTGTCCTGAGGTGTCCTGGGGTGTCCTGGGGTGGCCTGCGGTGTCCTGAGGTGTCCTGCGGTGTCCTGAGGTGTCCTGGGGTGTCCTGAGGTGTCCTGGGGTGTCCTGAGGTGTCCTGCGGTGTCCTGAGGTGTCCTGGGGTGTCCTGGGGTGTCCTGGGGTGCGGACATCAAGGCAAAGGACGCCAACAGACTGAACAAAGTCATCTATCTATCTATCTATCTATCTATGATGACCTCTGCTTGAAGCCTTGTGTGACCTTCAGCCATCAGGATGTTGATGATGATCTGAAAAAGATGGACAAGGTGCATGCAGATAGGTTTCAAAAGACACTAAATATTGACCACTACTTCTATGATGTCCTCCATTCGATTGATCATCTTAATTCTGGAAGCTGTCCTTTTGGGGGCCGCTCCCCCGAGGAGGGACAGCTCGCTCCCCGTGTAAGGAAAATGGGAAACCACAGTGAGTTGAAGCACCAAACATGAAACTTGAGAATGAAATCAACACATGAGTTTTATTACAAAACAATCTACATAAAAACACTTACAGAAATATTTCTGGGTTCGAAGAGCCGTTCACCACACAGGTGGATCTTGCTTCTCAGAACCAAAAACCGGGCCCAAGCGAATTCAGCGGAAGAAAATGGAAAAAGACCCCCGGCTCAGAATTACTGCCTCCTTTTCTCTATCTCCTCCAAGGTCTTCCTCCTGTCCCCGCCCGGGCTTTTCCAGTCACGGGACATCAAAATGGAGGAGTAAGCTGGTTTGCACCGGTTCTTATCAATTTCAGCAGGCCCCAGCCAAGACTACAGCCCAACATCTAAACAATTTTAACAAAGCATAACATCAAAAATGTAATCGATGAGTCTCAGGTCCCCCTTCTTGATTTCCGTGACCTCCTCCATCTCTTTCAGCATCTCGAAGATCTGTTGCAATACAGACGAATAAAAATAAACAAACTGAGCTTATGTTACATAAAAAATCTCAAACT
Organism: Blennius ocellaris; assembly: GCF_963422515.1. Lineage (NCBI taxonomy): Eukaryota > Metazoa > Chordata > Actinopteri > Blenniiformes > Blenniidae > Blennius > Blennius ocellaris. The sequence continues at coordinate 1,184,470 of NC_137650.1, read as the reverse complement.
TGATTGATGAGTCATAGGAGTGTTCTGCATGCAGACATGGACACTCAATTCCTTTACGGTCTCTGGATCCGTGGTCAGCACAGATGCTGTGTGCATTGTTGGGTGTGCATATGAATGCTCCATGCCCACGCATTCGCTGCTACGATGACGTGACATTCTGATTGAACACTGCGTCTGAAAAAATATTTATATCAGAATCATTAGTATTTGTTCAAATGTACTGATCTCTCATTGATGATTGCAAACTGACAAGCATCCAAGTGATTCATTGCAGTATGTTATATAGAAGATATTCAATCTCCCTCACAACCATTAAACTTTCTCTAATTTGGATGCACTGATAATAACACAGAAATCCCAGTCAGGTTGTAAAAATCCAGTAATGCAGTATGATAAAAAATACCAGTACGGGTCTAAATAAATCAACACATGGAACAAAGATAAAAAAAAGAGCAACATAAACTTTGAGCTGATCTTACTTGAATTGCTCCCAACATAACTATACCACGACTCTTCCTCTCACTAATACTGATATAATGACACCTATCAACCATGTCCTACTTATTAGTGCAGGCTGATGCACACCGTTTTGAGGCTTTTCACCCACGTGACAAAACTCAGCCATTTAGGACGTAAACGCAACTAAATGTTGTGATGAAACTGCAGTTAGCAGGAGTGATAAGTGAAGGCACACAGTAAACTGTGAGTTGTCTGGACGGAGAAATAAAGCAGCAGATATGTGGACAGACTGACACAGTTGGGGAGAGATGAACATGGAAGGTTGTGAAGCTGATCTGGCTCCGGTCTTCCAGTGCGAGTATAAACATATTCTCTAAATACTGGTATAACTCCACCTACCATTTCATTCTTATTAGTGCAGGCTGATACTTTACACATAGAAAAAAATGTAATTATTTACCTTAGCAGAAGACAATCCTTTACTCTGTTGAGCTTCCAGTACACGTGTGAAGAAAAGAATGCAATGGGAACAAATGTGCGTTTGAAGCGCGGCTCACAGTTTTTTTCCGGCGAGTGGGTCCTCCTACGTCACTTCCGGTGGGGCGGCCTCCGAAAACCTAATTCCCGACGTTCCTCGGGGTCTGAAACGTCACTTCCTGTATGTCGCTTCTGTAAACGTCACTTCCGGTACGCCCAATTTCAAAATGGCGGCGATCGGTAAATAAGTATGGCGGCGCCCGCAACACCGCCATTTTTGATTCTCCACCGACATCTCTTGCATTTTCTTCATGTTTAGATCGTATTCTTCTCTGCACACACACCTGTGCAGCTTCATTACAAAATCAAGCACCAGCGCCCTCCAGTGGCCCGGCAGAGTAACTACATCGTTGTCTCTGTGTCTGCTGCTGCAGTGGAAACACTCCTTTTTTAATTAAGTGGATTAAGTGTTGTCATGTGAAACGTTGTCATGTAAACAGGGCATGAGACAGACACAGGCAGCGCATGCAATCTACAAGCTCACCTGACCCGCCCCCTTCTCCACGCTCAGCCAATCACAGGCCAGCCCGCTCTAAAGGTGCATTCAGGTAATATAAAAGAATGGGAACAAACTAATGCCATCAATAAACCCAAACATTGCAATAAGCACCCTCTTTTTTCAATCAATTAATTAATCAATCAATCAAAGACTTTATTTGTCCCTGAGAGGGGGGGCAATGCAGTACGTGATGAAGCAAGATGGTATGGTAAGGCAAAGTGCACCTCTGTTGCGAGGTTAAAATGGAGGCGGGGTAATGGCGTAGGTATGTCACATCATTACTCCACGTTAAGTGCAGGACCAACGTGGACGTCCAAGTAAAGCTGTAAGCCTCCACTCTCTGTGACACATTCTCATTCTGAACAGCAGTGTCCAGTTCCTGTAGTGTAGCGCCCACATTTCAGTAAACCGGTTAACTAAACAACCAGTGAGCACAAAGTGGCATATGGAAACAACAACGGGAGGCTTTATGACGGATGAAGACATATTACTGCTTGTTCAGAGTAATGATCGTCACTGATCAATCAGCAGGCGGCTGCATTGCAGCTCCTTATGGAACCGTACCCATCCAATGGAGAGGTTACAAAACATTGGAACCATTGGATATGCTTTTTTTGGTACCATCCACAATTTTTGTCAGTGGGGACGCATGAAAACCCACCCCACCCCGTCCCATAAGGGCGGGGGGGGGGGCTCGGCAGATCTCATCTTTACACCTTAACATCCCTGCTAGATCTTGGCTAAGGGTCATTGGATTATTGCTGCATCCTCCACACAGTAAAGAGGCTCTGATTGAGCATTAAAAACAACTTGACTTAATTTTAGCTACATCATTGCGTCACTCCAAAACATGATACGTCACTGATTCCACCAATTTAGCGCCGACAGTGCTCATACAGGAACGAGGAGACAGACTGTATTCATCGGTTTGGTCCGGGTCGTTCCATCTCGTCTGGCCTGAACCTCCGATTCAGACCAAAGAACCAGAAAACATTGAGTCTCCCCGTCACTCTATTGTTGTTTATTCACATGTGTCTTGTTTTAGTCCAGAGCCCCAGAGTGGCCATAGAGAAAAAACAATAATACGTAAATGAGCTTGGGGTTTATTTTTCAACATTTGGTGAATTTCTGCTCCTCTGAAGTCTGAATCAAATGCTTCAACATGAGGAGGAATGGAGGTGTAGAATGATAGAACAGCCGTTTCTAATGGAAACCTACGTAAACACGCTGATTAAAGTTCTCTTTCACATGAAGCCATTAAAAGGCTCATTTTATGGCTAAAAAAATCCAGCTTTCATTTACAGTAATATGTAGTTTGTTTAGTTGCTGATGAACAAAAAATATAATAAAAATATGATATATCCTACGAGGCTGACAGTGGAGGAGCTCTGCAGCATCTCGAGAACCACGGCTCTGTGATCGCAGATTAAATGATCTCGTTCCCTCGTGTTATTAACTTGAGTGAGTAACTTATTGCATCATTCCCATGCATTATTTCTATGTTTTTCTCCACAACCACTCTGGGGCTCCGTGTTCACTGTAGCTTTCATAAAGCCTGTTCAGTGTCTCTCCACCTTGTGGTGGTGGTGGTGGGGGCGGAGTGATGACTCCGGCCCCAGCTGATCATGGGTCAGACGTCACTTTGGCCCAGCTTAGCACCCGTTTCACCCCTGATAGGCCAAGTCTGGCCCTGAACTGGAACCTAGTTCTTTCTGGTGGAAACGCCAATCTGGTTCTGCAGGTTCCTCCTCCTCTGAGTCTGGTTCTGTAGGTTCCTCCTCCTCTGAGTCTGGTTCTGTAGGTTCCTCCTCCTCTGAGTCTGGTTCTGTAGGTTCCTCCTCATCTGAATCTGGTTCTGTAGGTTCCTCCTCCTCTGAGTCTGGTTCTGCAGGTTCCTCCTCCTCTGAGTCTGGATCTGCAGGTTCCTCCTCCTCTGAGTCTGGTTCTGCAGGTTCCTCCTCCTCTGAGTCTGGTTCTGCAGGTTCCTCCTCCTCTGAGTCTGGTTCTGCAGGTTCCTCCTCCTCTGAGTCTGGTTCTGTAAGTTCCTCCTCCTCCGAGTCTGGTTCTCTAGGTTCCTCCTCCTCTGAGTCTGGTTCTGCAGGTTCCTCCTCCTCTGAGTCTGGTTCTGTAAGTTCCTCCTCCTCCGAGTCTGGTTCTGCAGGTTCCTCCTCCTCTGAGTCTGGTTCTGTAAGTTCCTCCTCCTCCGAGTCTGGTTCTGCAGGTTCCTCCTCCTCTGAGTCTGGTTCTGCAGGTTCCTCCTCCTGAGTCTGGTTCTGTAAGTTCCTCCTCCTCTGAGTCTGGTTCTGTAGGTTCCTCCTCCTCTGAGTCTGGTTCTGCAGGTTCCTCCTCCTCAGAATTTGGTTCTGTAGGTTCCTCCTCCTAAGAGTCTGGTTCTGTAGGTTCCTCCTCCTCCGAGTCTGGTTCTGCAGGTTCCTCCTCCTCTGAGTCTGGTTCTGTAAGTTCCTCCTCCTCTGAGTCTGGTTCTGCAGGTTCCTCCTCCTCCGAGTCTGGTTCTGCAGGTTCCTCCTCCTCTGAGTCTGGTTCTGTAAGTTCCTCCTCCTCCGAGTCTGGTTCTGCAGGTTCCTCCTCCTCCGAGTCTGGTTCTGCAGGTTCCTCCTCCTCTGAGTCTGGTTCTGCAGGTTCCTCCTCCTGAGTCTGGTTCTGTAGGTTCCTCCTCCTCTGAGTCTGGTTCTGTAAGTTCCTCCTCCTCTGAGTCTGGTTCTGTAGGTTCCTCCTCCTCTGAGTCTGGTTCTGCAGGTTCCTCCTCCTAAGAGTCTGGTTCTGTAGGTTCCTCCTCATCTGAGTCTGGTTCTCTAGGTTCCTCCTCCTAAGAGTCTGGTTCTGTAGGTTCCTCCTCCTCTGAGTCTGGTTCTGTAGGTTCCTCCTCCTCTGAGTCTGGTTCTGTAGGTTCCTCCTCCTCCGAGTCTGGTTCTGTAGGTTCCTCCTCATCTGAGTCTGGTTCTCTAGGTTCCTCCTCCTAAGAGTCTGGTTCTGTAGGTTCCTCCTCCTCTGAGTCTGGTTCTGCAGGTTCCTCCTCCTCTGAGTCTGGTTCTGCAGGTTCCTCCTCCTCTGAGTCTGGTTCTGTAAGTTCCTCCTCCTCCGAGTCTGGTTCTGCAGGTTCCTCCTCCTCCGAGTCTGGTTCTGCAGGTTCCTCCTCCTCTGAGTCTGGTTCTGCAGGTTCCTCCTCCTGAGTCTGGTTCTGTAGGTTCCTCCTCCTCTGAGTCTGGTTCTGTAAGTTCCTCCTCCTCTGAGTCTGGTTCTGTAGGTTCCTCCTCCTCTGAGTCTGGTTCTGCAGGTTCCTCCTCCAAAGAGTCTGGTTCTGTAGGTTCCTCCTCATCTGAGTCTGGTTCTCTAGGTTCCTCCTCCTAAGAGTCTGGTTCTGTAGGTTCCTCCTCCTCTGAGTCTGGTTCTGTAGGTTCCTCCTCCTCCGAGTCTGGTTCTGTAGGTTCCTCCTCATCTGAGTCTGGTTCTCTAGGTTCCTCCTCCTAAGAGTCTGGTTCTGTAGGTTCCTCCTCCTCTGAGTCTGGTTCTGCAGGTTCCTCCTCCTCTGAGTCTGGTTCTGCAGGTTCCTCCTCCTCTGAGTCTGGTTCTGCAGGTTCCTCCACCTCTGAGTCTGGTTCTGTAGGTTCCTCCTCCTAAGAGTCTGGTTCTGCAGGTTCCTCCTCCTCTGAGTCTGGTTCTGCAGGTTCCTCCTCCTCTGGTTCTGTAAGTTCCTCCTCCTCTGAGTCTGGTTCTGTAGGTTCCTCCTCCTCTGAGTCTGGTTCTGCAGGTTCCTCCTCCTAAGAGTCTGGTTCTGTAGGTTCCTCCTCATCTGAGTCTGGTTCTCTAGGTTCCTCCTCCTAAGAGTCTGGTTCTGTAGGTTCCTCCTCCTCTGAGTCTGGTTCTGTAGGTTCCTCCTCCTCTGAGTCTGGTTCTGTAGGTTCCTCCTCCTCCGAGTCTGGTTCTGTAGGTTCCTCCTCATCCGAGTCTGGTTCTCTAGGTTCCTCCTCCTAAGAGTCTGGTTCTGTAGGTTCCTCCTCCTCTGAGTCTGGTTCTGTAGGTTCCTCCTCCTCTGAGTCTGGTTCTGTAGGTTCCTCCTCATCTGAATCTGGTTCTGTAGGTTCCTCCTCCTCTGAGTCTGGTTCTGCAGGTTCCTCCTCCTCTGAGTCTGGATCTGCAGGTTCCTCCTCCTCTGAGTCTGGTTCTGCAGGTTCCTCCTCCTCTGAGTCTGGTTCTGCAGGTTCCTCCTCCTCTGAGTCTGGTTCTGCAGGTTCCTCCTCCTCTGAGTCTGGTTCTGTAAGTTCCTCCTCCTCCGAGTCTGGTTCTCTAGGTTCCTCCTCCTCTGAGTCTGGTTCTGCAGGTTCCTCCTCCTCTGAGTCTGGTTCTGCAGGTTCCTCCTCCTCAGAATTTGGTTCTGTAGGTTCCTCCTCCTAAGAGTCTGGTTCTGTAGGTTCCTCCTCCTCCGAGTCTGGTTCTGCAGGTTCCTCCTCCTCTGAGTCTGGTTCTGTAAGTTCCTCCTCCTCTGAGTCTGGTTCTGCAGGTTCCTCCTCCTCCGAGTCTGGTTCTGCAGGTTCCTCCTCCTCTGAGTCTGGTTCTGTAAGTTCCTCCTCCTCCGAGTCTGGTTCTGCAGGTTCCTCCTCCTCCGAGTCTGGTTCTGCAGGTTCCTCCTCCTCTGAGTCTGGTTCTGCAGGTTCCTCCTCCTGAGTCTGGTTCTGTAGGTTCCTCCTCCTCTGAGTCTGGTTCTGTAAGTTCCTCCTCCTCTGAGTCTGGTTCTGTAGGTTCCTCCTCCTCTGAGTCTGGTTCTGCAGGTTCCTCCTCCTAAGAGTCTGGTTCTGTAGGTTCCTCCTCATCTGAGTCTGGTTCTCTAGGTTCCTCCTCCTAAGAGTCTGGTTCTGTAGGTTCCTCCTCCTCTGAGTCTGGTTCTGTAGGTTCCTCCTCCTCTGAGTCTGGTTCTGTAGGTTCCTCCTCCTCCGAGTCTGGTTCTGTAGGTTCCTCCTCATCTGAGTCTGGTTCTCTAGGTTCCTCCTCCTAAGAGTCTGGTTCTGTAGGTTCCTCCTCCTCTGAGTCTGGTTCTGCAGGTTCCTCCTCCTCTGAGTCTGGTTCTGCAGGTTCCTCCTCCTCTGAGTCTGGTTCTGTAAGTTCCTCCTCCTCCGAGTCTGGTTCTGCAGGTTCCTCCTCCTCCGAGTCTGGTTCTGCAGGTTCCTCCTCCTCTGAGTCTGGTTCTGCAGGTTCCTCCTCCTGAGTCTGGTTCTGTAGGTTCCTCCTCCTCTGAGTCTGGTTCTGTAAGTTCCTCCTCCTCTGAGTCTGGTTCTGTAGGTTCCTCCTCCTCTGAGTCTGGTTCTGCAGGTTCCTCCTCCTAAGAGTCTGGTTCTGTAGGTTCCTCCTCATCTGAGTCTGGTTCTCTAGGTTCCTCCTCCTAAGAGTCTGGTTCTGTAGGTTCCTCCTCCTCTGAGTCTGGTTCTGTAGGTTCCTCCTCCTCCGAGTCTGGTTCTGTAGGTTCCTCCTCATCTGAGTCTGGTTCTCTAGGTTCCTCCTCCTAAGAGTCTGGTTCTGTAGGTTCCTCCTCCTCTGAGTCTGGTTCTGCAGGTTCCTCCTCCTCTGAGTCTGGTTCTGCAGGTTCCTCCTCCTCTGAGTCTGGTTCTGCAGGTTCCTCCACCTCTGAGTCTGGTTCTGTAGGTTCCTCCTCCTAAGAGTCTGGTTCTGCAGGTTCCTCCTCCTCTGAGTCTGGTTCTGCAGGTTCCTCCTCCTCTGGTTCTGTAAGTTCCTCCTCCTCTGAGTCTGGTTCTGTAGGTTCCTCCTCCTCTGAGTCTGGTTCTGCAGGTTCCTCCTCCTAAGAGTCTGGTTCTGTAGGTTCCTCCTCATCTGAGTCTGGTTCTCTAGGTTCCTCCTCCTAAGAGTCTGGTTCTGTAGGTTCCTCCTCCTCTGAGTCTGGTTCTGTAGGTTCCTCCTCCTCTGAGTCTGGTTCTGTAGGTTCCTCCTCCTCCGAGTCTGGTTCTGTAGGTTCCTCCTCATCCGAGTCTGGTTCTCTAGGTTCCTCCTCCTAAGAGTCTGGTTCTGTAGGTTCCTCCTCCTCTGAGTCTGGTTCTGCAGGTTCCTCCTCCTCTGAGTCTGGTTCTGCAGGTTCCTCCTCCTCTGAGTCTGGTTCTGTAAGTTCCTCCTCCTCCGAGTCTGGTTCTGCAGGTTCCTCCTCCTCCGAGTCTGGTTCTGCAGGTTCCTCCTCCTCCGAGTCTGGTTCTGCAGGTTCCTCCTCCTCTGAGTCTGGTTCTGCAGGTTCCTCCTCCTGAGTCTGGTTCTGTAGGTTCCTCCTCCTCTGAGTCTGGTTCTGTAAGTTCCTCCTCCTCTGAGTCTGGTTCTGTAGGTTCCTCCTCCTCTGAGTCTGGTTCTGCAGGTTCCTCCTCCTAAGAGTCTGGTTCTGTAGGTTCCTCCTCATCTGAGTCTGGTTCTCTAGGTTCCTCCTCCTAAGAGTCTGGTTCTGTAGGTTCCTCCTCCTCTGAGTCTGGTTCTGTAGGTTCCTCCTCCTCCGAGTCTTGTTCTGTAGGTTCCTCCTCATCTGAGTCTGGTTCTCTAGGTTCCTCCTCCTAAGAGTCTGGTTCTGCAGGTTCCTCCTCCTCTGAGTCTGGTTCTGCAGGTTCCTCCTCCTCTGAGTCTGGTTCTGCAGGTTCCTCCACCTCTGAGTCTGGTTCTGTAGGTTCCTCCTCCTAAGAGTCTGGTTCTGCAGGTTCCTCCTCCTCTGAGTCTGGTTCTGCAGGTTCCTCCTCCTCTGAGTCTGGTTCTGTAGGTTCCTCCTCCTCTGAGTCTGGTTCTGTAGGTTCCTCCTCATCTGAGTCTGGTTCTCTAGGTTCCTCCTCCTAAGAGTCTGGTTCTGTAGGTTCCTCCTCATCTGAGTCTGGTTCTCTAGGTTCCTCCTCCTAAGAGTCTGGTTCTGTAGGTTCCTCCTCATCTGAGTCTGGTTCTCTAGGTTCCTCCTCCTAAGAGTCTGGTTCTGTAGGTTCCTCCTCATCTGAGTCTGGTTCTCTAGGTTCCTCCTCCTCTGAGTCTGGTTCTGTAGGTTCCTCCTCCTCTGAGTCTGGTTCTCTAGGTTCCTCCTCCTCTGAGTCTGGTTCTGTAGGTTCCTCCTCCTAAGCGTCTGGTTCTGTAGGTTCCTCCTCCTAAGAGTCTGGTTCTGTAGGTTCCTCCTCATCTGAGTCTGGTTCTCTAGGTTCCTCCTCCTCTGAGTCTGGTTCTGTAGGTTCCTCCTCCTCTGAGTCTGGTTCTGTAGGTTCCTCCTCCTCTGAGTCTGGTTCTGTAGGTTCCTCCTCCTCCGAGTCTGGTTCTGTAGGTTCCTCCTCATCTGAGTCTGGTTCTCTAGGTTCCTCCTCCTAAGAGTCTGGTTCTGCAGGTTCCTCCTCCTCTGAGTCTGGTTCTGCAGGTTCCTCCTCCTCTGAGTCTGGTTCTGTAAGTTCCTCCTCCTCCGAGTCTGGTTCTGCAGGTTCCTCCTCCTCCGAGTCTGGTTCTGCAGGTTCCTCCTCCTCTGAGTCTGGTTCTGCAGGTTCCTCCTCCTGAGTCTGGTTCTGTAGGTTCCTCCTCCTCTGAGTCTGGTTCTGTAAGTTCCTCCTCCTCTGAGTCTGGTTCTGTAGGTTCCTCCTCCTCTGAGTCTGGTTCTGCAGGTTCCTCCTCCTAAGAGTCTGGTTCTGTAGGTTCCTCCTCATCTGAGTCTGGTTCTGTAGGTTCCTCCTCCTCTGAGTCTGGTTCTCTAGGTTCCTCCTCCTAAGAGTCTGGTTCTGTAGGTTCCTCCTCCTCTGCGTCTGGTTCTGTAGGTTTCTCCTCCTCCGAGTCTGGTTCTGTAGGTTCCTCCTCATCTGAGTCTGGTTCTCTAGGTTCCTCCTCCTAAGAGTCTGGTTCTGTAGGTTCCTCCTCCTCTGAGTCTGGTTCTGCAGGTTCCTCCTCCTCTGAGTCTGGTTCTGCAGGTTCCTCCTCCTCTGAGTCTGGTTCTGCAGGTTCCTCCACCTCTGAGTCTGGTTCTGTAGGTTCCTCCTCCTAAGAGTCTGGTTCTGCAGGTTCCTCCTCATCTGAGTCTGGTTCTGCAGGTTCCTCCTCCTCTGAGTCTGGTTCTGTAGGTTCCTCCTCCTCTGAGTCTGGTTCTCTAGGTTCCTCCTCCTCTGAGTCTGGTTCTGTAGGTTCCTCCTCCTCTGAGTCTGGTTCTGTAGGTTCCTCCTCATCTGAGTCTGGTTCTCTAGGTTCCTCCTCCTAAGAGTCTGGTTCTGTAGGTTCCTCCTCATCTGAGTCTGGTTCTCTAGGTTCCTCCTCCTAAGAGTCTGGTTCTGTAGGTTCCTCCTCATCTGAGTCTGGTTCTCTAGGTTCCTCCTCCTCTGAGTCTGGTTCTGTAGGTTCCTCCTCCTCTGAGTCTGGTTCTCTAGGTTCCTCCTCCTCTGAGTCTGGTTCTGTAGGTTCCTCCTCCTAAGCGTCTGGTTCTGTAGGTTCCTCCTCCTAAGAGTCTGGTTCTGTAGGTTCCTCCTCATCTGAGTCTGGTTCTGTAGGTTCCTCCTCCTCTGAGTCTGGTTCTGTAGGTTCCTCCTCCTCTGAGTCTGGTTCTCTAGGTTCCTCCTCCTCTGAGTCTGGTTCTCTAGGTTCCTCCTCCTCTGAGTCTGGTTCTGTAGGTTCCTCCTCCTAAGCGTCTGGTTCTGTAGGTTCCTCCTCCTAAGCGTCTGGTTCTGTAGGTTCCTCCTCCTAAGCATCTGGTTCTGTAGGTTTCTTCCCGTTAGAGGGAGTTTTTCCTTTCCGTCGCTCGTGTGGATTCGTCGAGTTTCTCTGTTAAAAGCACCTAGAAATGACTGTGTCCTATATGGTGTTATATATATAAAGTTGAATTGAATAGTTGACTTATAAACATATTATATATATACAGTACACATCCACATGGACTAATGATGCATCGGATGGTGTCATGGGAGAGTCTCAACTAAAAAGCTACTGACATGGACGATAGAACTAGAATACTGACCGCGAGTCAGACCGCTCAGTCGCCATGTTTGTTTACAAGTGATGAAGGGGAAAGGAGGGGGAGAGCACACGTGCAGTAACAGGCTTTGTAGCCTCCGGCAATCTGCAGGAGGGATTAGCAGCTGTGAAAGGATCTTTCCACCTTGGGATCCGGATTAAAAACTTCATGGATACAGTGGATCAGAACACTACTGTCGTGTAAAAGAACCCCCCATAAGTGAAGAAAGTTTTGTGGATACACTCGTAATCGTTGTCGTGTAAACGGGGGCTTGGAGTCTGGCTGTCATGACAATTTTTGTGTTCTTATGCGATTCATCCCTCTCCAAGTATAATATCTGAAAATAGAATGACTTAAACTTCCTCTTACCAATAGATGCAGCTATGACTGTGAATGGACTTTAGCCTATGGATATGTTGGGGGCAGCACTGTGGTGACATGTAATGTTTCAGGCAGACTGCAGCATGTAGAGCAGAGTACACATCACTTCCTGTTTCATGGTGAACCATCAGCACACCCCTCCTCATGCCAAGCAGGTGGAGAAGAACCGTTTCAGTAAAAGTTCTCCACTTCAGACCAGCCTGGATGATGACAGTCAGACAGCACACATACACAGCTTTGAAAAGACAATTTTAATCAACTGGAGGCTTATAATGCAGTCCAAATTATTTCTAATGGTAAAACGTATATGTAAATATGATCATATTTACTAGATTTGCTATTGTCCTGAGCCTGAATACAGACAATATCCCTCAATTATAAATCTCATCTCAATCACCTTCTAAAACGCATACAAACAAAAAACGTGGAAATAATAAACTCTGACAATATGAGCAACCCTGTGATCTCAACAACCCTTCACCCTCCTTTTTGTTTTTTGGTAGATTTACAGTCAAACCACCAACCCTACACTTAAAAGGGTGCGTGAACATTACAGTCATGGGCAATTAAAAAAAAAAAAAAAAAAAAAAAAGCGCATCAACAGCCCAAAGGACTGAATAGGAAAAATAATGTGCAAACGCAAGATTGATCTGTTCTGTGAACAAAAACACACACAAGCAACTTATAACCAAGTACATTAGAGATCCTGTGTATGTGTGAGTGTGTTTGTGTATAAAAGGATCGTTAAGGAATATCAAATGGTTAGTGTTCAGAAGCAGTAATGACAGAAATTTAAAAACCAAGTATTCTGCTGGTACAAACCTGTTTGTCAATAGAAAAATGTGCCAAAGTCACCCATGCCATTACGTTTGAACTGGTTTCCTTGTATGGAGACAAAGATCTGATGGTCCTTCAAGTCCTGGGTCGTTCGGATGCAAGACATCTCCTTGTTTCTGCTCAGCTGACGAGCTAATTGCCACTTCCTGCCTGTGGGGGGCGCTGTGTGAAGCTGAAGAGTTGCCGCTGTGCTGCTGTGCGGACAGATTGTCTGAGAGGAGGATGTGGACGTTAAATCACAATCCAGAACTGCTCCATGCTGCTGCTCCTCCGTTGTGAGTCCCACTGGGTCTTCTGAGCAGAAAGGACACTTTCACTTAGATATTAAAGACTTGAACTACAAAACATGGTTGAGAGAATTACCCACCTGCACTGCTGGGCTTCACCAGACACACCCCATAGTCTGCATTGTTGTGGATTACATTGTTTTCCATAGTGATAGATGGCATCACTTCTATTTCATCAGCAAAGTCCTTGAGGGATGGAGAGAGAGGGAGAGAGAGAGAGAGAGAGAGAGAGGGTGGATGATAATATCCACATCACATGGGCCAACACACACCCTGCAAACATGGCGATGCAGATCAATTGAGCTTCAGAGTGCAGCCGCTGGCTTCTGGACTCCCAATCATATTTGCTAACTTTCCTACTGAAACATTGGATTTTCTTTTCTATAACTATGAACATGCATTATAAGGTCATTTTCACACTTTGAATACCAGAATGAGCACAAACTCCTGTTGCAATACAAGCCAACAGAAACATAGCTAGCAAACTCAACCATGGTTGTCAGCGCAGCTTCTGCCAGTGTTAAAAGCCAAGTTGCTAACATTAGCTTAGCCATCTGGTAAGATGTACCATCACCATCTCCACATCGCAACTGCTGGCTGAGGTTGCGAAGCAGAGAGCCGGTCTGAAGGGGGACGTCCCCTGGCTGATCCAAGGGTTTTTAAAGCCACTTCAGAGCGCCATAGATGCCCACTGGGACACGGTCACTATGTTCCAGACCCACATTACTGCCGCCAGAGACAACTGGTGGCCACGTACCTCACATGGAAGACAGACCACGTAGATCCAACTTGAGAATAGTGAACATCCCGGAAGGCAGTGTTGGGATTTCGCCGGACACAGAGGCATGGGAGTCTAATTCTCAACATCTAGTTGCAAGAACTCACCACATGGGGTCCCTGCCCCTTGGCTCTCCAAACACACCACTGTTCTGAAGTCAGTCACTGAAGGTGTTTTCGGTCAGTCCGCCCCAGGGGCTGACCCCTCTGGATTGCTCCTCAGCAAGAACCTTTGGTGAACCCTCACGCTTCCTGTTTTTGCTCTTTAAAGTAGCAGGAGGCGCCTGCTAACAGCCTGTTAGCCCAGAACTGCTAACAGCTAAAAGAGAATAGGCCAGAACCCCAGAAGGCCTCAAGTCCTGGACAAACCAGACCAGAGAAGGGCAGCACCCAGCATCTGGCTTCATCAACATGGAAGGACCAGTCTTGTTTTACCCCGGAATCCAAGAATGGCACTGGCCTAGCTCACATTATCTCTTTCTCTTCTCTCCAGCAATCAGTCAGACCAGACGCTCCTTCCGAAAGTACGTAACCAAACCTTCACCAGAGATTTCAAGTGACCGGCTCAGAGGATCTACCTGGGAGAGCCCATGGAGGACCTAAAGTTACAGATGGCTGGAGATCTTGCAGACTTTTGGATGAGGATCAAATAAACGCGGCCTCCTGAACAGCCAGTGGGATTTACAATCAAAGCTGTCGGACCTGGAGGGTCACTCCCAGCACAATATCAGTTCCCTGAAAATACTGAGGGCACCTTCTTGCCCACAAAGCACTGGGACTGCAGCCACCACACATTGCACCACCACACTCCATCATTATTTGCTTCCTGAGGTTATCAACAAAAGAAAAGGTTTTCTAGCAGCCTGGAAAAAACAGAAATTCGTTCAGAACAAATGCATTTTCTTTTACCACAATTATGCAGCAGATACAACAGAATAGAAAGGAATATACCCCAATAAAGAAGATGTTGAATGAAAACCAGATCTGCTTTCAGACACCAACAACAAAGATGGGCATTCACACTGGGACTGTCACCAATAATGACCAGTAGCTGTGGAGTTGGTAAAGCGAGGCTTCGTGGTTGAACTGACTCTTGTGAAAAAACACAACCCAGAATGCCTTTCCAAACTACTGCCATAGCGCACAGGGGAGACCTCCCTCCAAGAGAACCTATGAGGTATCATCAAGAAGAAGAAAAGAGAAACCAGACCCAACAATGCAGATGAGGTGAAAGCACCCTGGGCTTCCATTACAGCTGAGCAGTTCCACAGGTTGATGGCCTCCATGCCACGCCGCATTGATGCAGTTATTCATGCAAAAACGGGCTCAACCAAGTATTGATTACATGGAAATATGTTTCAGAAGCCTGACAATTCTATTGAAAGTATTCTCTAATACAGTGTTTTTCAACCTTTTTGAGCCAAGGAACACATTTTTCTTTGGAAAAATCTAGAGGGACACCACCACCCAAAAATGGTCAAATTGAAACTCTGTAGTCTCTATTAACAATATAAAGTCTTTCTCATCAAAGTTCTATCAACAGGAATCAAGTAAATCCAGAAACAAAGGACTTTTTTTAATGTTGACTCCCTCAGTGTGAAACCTGGACCTGATGGATGAAGAGCTGAGATCCTGGTTCACATTCTTCCTTTTCAAAAACTTCTCCATCACTGTCACTGACACAGTACTTTGATACAAGATGGTAGCAGGAGGTGGAGATTAACCACACTGACGTCTGTTAAGTTTGGATTTCTGTGCTGCCCTCTAGTGGTGAAGAGTATTGTAGCATCACGGAGGTGGTTGCTGCAGGGCATGATGGGAGTTCAGGTTATGTGTTGCCGGAGGTTATTGAGGGTTATTGTCGGGGTTGTTGTGTGTGTTGGTTTGTGCTCGTGTTGTGTTTTGTTCCTCGGTTCAGATAGTTCATTATTTCGTCTAGTTTGGTTTGTTGGATGTTGGTGTGCAACCATGAGTGACAAATGTGTTGTGTGGAGTGTCATCCTGATATGAATTTCCGGTTGTGTATGTTTATGTCAAAATAAAAGCCTCTAGTGTTCAGCTGGCAGAATAGAACCGCGACTAAGAGCTATTCTTCCGCGGCGCTTGCCACAGTATTACTCTGCACACTGCTCTCACAGCTGACAGCGACTGTGAGAGCAAATGTTTCTTAGAAAAAAAGTGAAATAGGATCATTTCCCACGGCACACCTGACGATATCTCGCAGAAACACCAGTGTGCTGCGGCACAGTGGTTGAAAAACACTGCTCTAATAGATCTTATGTAATATTTACATTTTCTTGTGAAAAAACTTGAAATATGAATTTTTTTTTTTATCGGTATTTATATGGTTCACAAAACTCTCCACATAACATTTTGCCGTTGACATTCATCTGTACATTACAGTCGAATCTCCACAAAGCATCCAGACCTATATACTGTCAATAGTGAGCTGAATGATTGGTCCACCCACCATATCATAATAAACGCTCTTTCTACAATCTTCCTACCAAATAACTACTCTCCCTAGAACAAGGAAACATGGGTGCAACTTTGTGTTATTAAAAAAAAAGAAAAACGTTGAACATGAAGTAAACTTGTCAAGAACTATAAAAAGGAACCCGACCCTTTAACGTATCCAAAAGATGGCCTTACTGGTTTAACATACCTGATCCAGCCTTCCCCTTTATTCAAAAACACATTTTGTTGCAGTCTTATGGCAAATATCATTCTTTCCATCTTAAAAATATCATATACAATATCAATCCACTGTCAGTTTTTCTAGTTTCATCCACTTTTTTGTAATGATCTTCCTGCTGACGCACAAAGGATCTGAAATAGAGATTAATCCTTTGAGGAGAAGTTATCAGGTGGCAGAGCCCCAATACACAGAAACAAACTTCTGTCCGCAGGTATATCAACCCCAAGATATCTCATAGATTCAGCTTCCTATTTCATGTTATACCTATTGTATATAAATGTAATAAAAAAATGTAAATGTGTGTTTTTGAGACATTCAACTTATATCCTGTAAAACATCCATATAGTTCCCAAAGTGAAAACAGTTGTACAATAATATTTTTCTGGGCTGGATAAATGGATGTGATGAGCTCTTTGTGGCCGCTCTCACAGTGTAATTCATTTACCATTGTTACGACTGCGGTCGTATTTGTGTGTGTTTTCTGTGTCCTGTGCCATTACTCCAGGTCAATCAACTATGTAAACAGGGCTGTGCTGTCCCAAACACCTGATTGGCCAAACTCAAGAAGGACCCTGATTCATAGGGAGGAAGGATGAAGTAGTCAGGTGGCAGAGCTTGGATCAGAGGGGCGGAGCCATCTTTCATTCTGCCACACAGCCCAGTGCAGTGCAGTGCAGTGCAGTGCAGTGTGTGTGTGTGTGTGTGTGTGTGTTGGAGTGAGCCATAAATTCTGAGTTAAATTGTTTTCATGTGTTTATTTAGCTACGTAGGAAAGACTGTGTTTGTTTTCCTTTTGTTTGTTAGAGTAGGTTGATTTTTGATTTGTTGTTTTTTTTAGTAGAGCTCCCTGTGAGATTACTTCAAGGATTCCTGATTTGTTTGTTGTCCACTAGAGCACTTTGTAAATAAATTCACTATTCCACTGAGAAGTATTCTGTGGCTGTTTGGACAAAAGGAGTGGTGGCAATTTTATGTTGCGCTCCAGTAAGTCTGATGCTGGTTGAGCCCCAGCCTAATTGTTGTAGTCGTAGCAACCATTTTACCATATCGTGCATCTCACCCTACGAATACTGCTGACAACTTACTGCCCGTTACTGACCGCTTATTTCATGTAAGTTCCGTCTAACATTATCTTGGGTTTGTCTCGGACGCACAAATCTTGTTTGATCCAAGCTAATGATTTGTGGTGACATAACCAAGCAAATAGAGGGACTATGTGGACACATTTTATAGTCCTGATTTAAAACATTACCCTGTCTATAATCACCACATTCAGATGTATCCTTCCCATCCTTTGGAATAAGTGAAATTACTGCTTCCCTCCAGGAGGGGGGGTATGGTGTTCCTCTTCAAGGCCTTGGGAAATGTAACACCCTATTATGCGAAAAACGATAGTTCAGGTACTACTTGAAAGGTTTCTCCGACATTGTCCCACCACTGTTGTCACATAACAAAACGTCATTTGAATTTTGAATCTTCAGCCGACGAAATTGGGGGGAATCCTTCTCCTTCGTGGCCATTGTGGGCGGAGCCTATGTGTGACGTCACAAGTTGGGCACGATCTCGATCTGTTGCGTGGCGTTTATTTTGGCTTGTGTCGTTTCCCATCTTCAACATCAAAGTTTTTAGAGTGTTTTGAAGGTATAGTCTGCGTTTTATGAGCCTTGACGAAAGATTGAGCATGGAAGAGACCCCAGAGAGGAGAAAAGGAGGCGAGAAACACAATATCCAATGTGGCAGGATAAAGGACACGCTGGAGCTGAAGGTAGACTTGTCTTTTATTTCGCAACCGCCAAAAACCAAAAACAGAACAGCACAACACATCCAAAATGCGGGAGTCTCCCTCAGCTAAACACTGGGAGTTAGCCAAGGCTGTGAGCATGGGCGGCGGGAGCTGGTGCAGGAGAACGTGAGGGAAAAGGAATCCACCCTCGTCCGAGCCCAGCAGTGACAGCATGTTGTCCATCAGGTCCACAGCCGAGCCGTTTCCCAAACCAGGCAGGGAGACAGTCTGTCCACCCTCTCAACGGCAGACAGTCTGCACCTCCAGAGCAGGAGCTGCTTGAGAGCGGCGCACTTCTCAAGACGCGGCGGTGGACTGCTGGTCTCAGGCTGCCATGATCAAATAAAACCTGGACTCATCTTCGGTGATTCCTCGCAGTCAGAAAAGCTCTTGGACGTGTTGGATCCAGGAAGCCGGTCGTTCTGCCAAAAGTCAGGACTCAAAGCCTCAAAGGTGAAAAGTGGCGGCTGCTGAGGCGAGGAGACGAGGACGAATGGAGGACGAGGTGTCTTCTGTTTCCTCAAACATGTTCCAGACGGGGTCACCGATGGCAGAACCACCTTCTGTGTCTTCTTCATCAATCACTGGGTTTGAAATGACCATGATGATGAAATATGGTTCAATTCAGCCTCTTCATTGTCAAAACTCCGATCCTCCATAATGTAAACACAACTTGGTCACAGCCTGTGTCCAGCTCGTGACGTCACTCACATATCGTCGGCTACTTCCGGTCTGGTCGGAAGTGATTCACCGAGCAGCCAAACTGCTGCCGTTTATCAGCTATTTTCTCGCAGATTGCCATGTTTAAACATTTTACCGTTGGGCCAGTTAGCATAAAAAATGTCCCTAGAAGTGATAGCCAGAGTGTTTTGGGGGTTGAATTTTCATTTCCCTCGGCCATTAAGGAGCCAGTTAAAGGTAGACTTCAACATAGGGATCAATGAGGCCCCGTCACTCTGAACCACCCTGACAGAACCGTGGCTCGGCCGAGAGGCCTGCCCTGAATTAAGATGAGCTCTTAGATGAGCATTAGAAGATGGCGCTGACCACTCAGCTGCTAGTTGCTTCGGCTCCGGACACTCTCTTACTTCTTCTGTTACTTTCTATTATTTCTAGACGTGCTTTTACTTTTTATTTTAAAGTAGGCAGAACGGTGTGCAATTGGGCACATGGGGAGCTACTTTTGTCGCACTTTTGCTCGGATTCCTACTGTTTTCGGCACTTTGGGAATCCGCGGCGGAGAACCCCCACAGCGGCACACGGGATCCCTTTGTTTACACACGGGATCCCTTTGTTTACACACAAATCAGCTGTTTGGACTCAGAGACGCTGCTCACCTCCACGCGGAGAAGCCTGTTATCCCCTTTTCCGCAGAGCTCCGGAGAAAGCGCAGGGGCTGCAGAGGTGGACGTACGAAGCGGAGGAGGCAGTTTTCCCCCGGTATCGTCATGGGTAACGTACGCTCCATCTCCAACAAGATGGAGGAGCTGGCCGCGCTGACCCGCCACCAAAGGGCTTACCGGGAGTGTGGACTCATGTGCTTCACGGAGACATGGCTAAGTGGACAGACGCCGGACGCTGTGGTCTCCGTGGACGGATTCAAACTTGTGCGTGCAGACCGGTGTGTGGCGGGGAGCGGAAAGAGGAAAGGCGGGGGACTCGTGGTCTTTGTGAACGAACATTGGTGTAACTCGGACCACGTGCACGTGAAAGAACAAGTCTGTTCCCCGGACCTGGAGCTAATGGTGGTCAGCATGAGGTCCTATTATTTGCCTAGGGAGATGTCACACGTGGTGGTTTTGTGCATATATATTCCTCCCTCTGCTGATGCGGCAGCAGCATGTGAACGTATCAGCGCCACCGTGACTCAGATCCAGACGCAGCACCCCCCCCCCCGCGCCCTTCTGCTTCTCAGCGGGGACTTTAACCACGCCCCTCTCTCAGCCACTCTACCTACTTTCACACAGTACGTGAAGTGCCGCACAAGAGACAATAGGACTCTGGACTTAATGTATGCGAATGTGAAGGACGCCTACACGTCTGCCCCCCTCCCCCCGCTCGGGCGCTCAGACCATAACCTGGTCCACCTGAGACCGGTGTACACACCCAAGGTGAGGAGACAGCCAGCGCAGAAGAGGACTGTGACAGTGTGGAGTGAAGAGGCCATGAGAGGCTTAAACACTGTTTTCAGACCACAGACTGGGACATGATGTGTGACTCTCACGGGGACGACATCGATGGCTTCACCCACTGTGTCACGGACTACATTAACTTCTGTGTGGAGAACACCGTGCCGACCCAGAAGGTCCGGAATTTCTCCAACAACCACCCCTGGGTGACCCCTGAGCTTAAAGCCCTCCTGAACCAGAAGAAAAGGACTTTCAACTCCGGGGCCAGAGAGGAGCAGAGGAGAGTCCAACACGAGCTCCAGGAGGATCAGGAAGGCCAAGAAGGACTCTGGGCAGAAGCTGGAGCAGAAGCTGGACCAGGGCAACGCCTGACGTGTGGAGGGTCTAGAGAACGTCTCTGGGTTTGGACGTAGTGCCAGAGGGACAGCTGATGGAGACCAGCGCCGGGCGGACCAATTCAACCAATATTTCAACCGTTTTGATTCTCCCCCCGCTCCTTCTGCCCCCCTCCCCCCCCGTCCTGCTCCCTGCGCCCCCCTCCTTCCCCTCCCCCCGCTCCTTCTGCCCCCCTCCCCCCCCGTCCTGCTCCCTGCGCCCCCCTCCCTCCCCTCCCCCCGCTCTGCTCCCATCTCTTCACACGTCTCCAGCTCAGTGGATACTGCCCCCCTCCCCCGACCACCTTCACCTGCCTCCTGCCCCCCCCGCACCCACGTCTCCAGCCCCCACCATACGGACTTCCTCAATCACCTGCCCTACCCCCAGCAGTCTACCCCCGTCCCCCCCTGACTCCCCCCTCTCCATCACACCGGACCAGGTGAGGAGAGAGCTGAGGCGACTGAAGCAGAGGAAAGCATCAGTCCCAGGCTGCTGAGGACCTGTGCAGACCAGCTCTCCCAGGTCCTGGGCCTCAGCCTGGAGAAGGTCCCAGTCCTGTGGAAGACCTCCTGTGTGATCCCGGTTCCTAAAACAGCCCACGCCAGGGAACCGGCCCACTACAGACCAGTCGCCCTGACCTCCCACCTGATGAAGACCATGGAGCGTCTCGTCCTCACCCACCTCCGCACTGTGGTGAGCTCCACCCTGGACCCACTGCAGTTTGCCTACAGGCCTAACATCGGAGTAGAGGACGCCGTCATCTACCTGCAGCAGGGGGCCTCACCCACCTGGAGCCCGGCGGGAGCCCGAGCGCTGTAAGGGTCATGTTCTTTGATTTCTCCAGCGCTTTCAACACCATCAGGCCGGCGCTGCTGCGAGGGAAGCTGGAGGATGAACATCTCACTGCATGGACCATTGACTACCTCACGGACCGACCACAGTATGTGAGTCTGAGGTGGTCGTCTGCAGCACCGGGGCCCCTCGGGGCCCCTCAGGGCACCGTCCTCTCACCGTTTCTTTTCACCATCTACACGTCGGACTTCACCTACAACACGGACAGCTGTCATCTGCAGAAGTTCTCCGATGACTCCGCCATCGTGGGCCGGGTGTCCGAGGGGAACGAACTGGAGTACCGGTCGGTCATCAGGGACTAACTGGAGTACCGGTCGGTCATCATGGACTAACTGGAGTACCGGTCGGTCATCAGGGACTAACTGGAGTACCGGTCGGTCATCATGGACTAACTGGAGTACCGGTCGGTCATCAGGGACTTTGTGGACTGGTGTGATCCAACCACCAGTAAGACGAAGGAGATGGTGATGGACTTCAGGAGGAAGAGACCACCACACACACCGGTGAACATCCAGGGGGAGGACATTGAGGAGGTGGACAGTTTCAAGTACCTCAACAATAAACTGGACTGGTCCCACAACACCGACGCCCTGTACAAGAAGGGCCAAAGTGGCCTCCACCTTCTGAGGAGACTGAGGTCCTTCGGAGTGAGCAGGCCTCTGCTCAGGACTTTTATGACTCTGTGGTGGCCTCTGCTCTCCACTACGCTGCCGTGTGCTGGGCCCCGGGCCCCTGACCCCTGGCCCCTGGGACCCGGGCAGCACAGAGCAGGACAAGAACAGACTGGACAAGCTGGTCAGGAGGGCCAGCTCCGTCCTGGGCCCCTGGCCCCTGGACTCTGTGAAGGAGGTAAGCGACAGGAGGGTGGTCGCTAAGGCTCCTCCATCATGGACAACACCACCCACCCACTGCACGGGACTGTAGAGGAGCTGAGGAGCTCTCAGTGGTAGACTGAGACACCCTCAGTGTAGGACGGAGCAAGTCCTTCATCCCCACTGCTGTCAGACTGTACAACAGGACTGTGTAGTAACAGTGACAGTATGTGAAACAATCCTGCACCTAGGACACTTTATCTAAGTCACTTCATTTGTAAAATTGTATATAAGATACCTCTATTCTACTAACTGTGTGCACTTTCCTTGCCCTTTCTACTAACAGTTTGCATTCCTCTCCTTTCCTCATGTGTCCTCGAGAGCTGTATGGAACAAGTACATTTCTCCACTGTGAGATTAATAAAGGCGATCTTATCTTATCTTATCTTCTGCAAGTTGGCTACTCTGTTCAATGCTCAGTTTAGGGAGATGAAACTTGTCGAAAACATTCTTCCTTCTGTCCATCTGAGATTGTGAGTATAATTTTTAAAACTATGTCTCGAAATGCTCCTGAATATCTTTCAATTGATGGTATATTGCATTAGTAATTGAGTTTTTAATTTTGTGGATTGAATTTTCTGTTTGCTGCATTTTCAGCCTACACACCAACAATTCACTGGATTCACTTCCCCTTTTTAATATTTCTGTCTTGTAAATATTAATTTCCGTTGTATATCTTTTGTATACATCTCATATATTTCTTCTTCAGTGCTTCCTCGAGCTACTCATTGTGTCTTTATGCTTTTGTTCTTGCCGTTTTAATTCTGCTTGCAGCTCTTTCAATGATTTTTGCTTAAATGTCTTTAATTGAGAACTATATCCAATTATCTTACCTCTTAGCACTGCTTTACATGTGTCCCACAATATTGGAGGTGAAACCTCCCCATTATCATTCTGTTCACACACAGTAAAATCCTTTATTTGGCCCTTCACATCATTCAGTATATGAATGTTTAATCTCCAAAAGATGTTTATGTGGTATTGTACTAAATGCAGTAAAGAGGGCAACGATCTGACAGGTCCATAATCCCCATGCTGCAGTCACCAACCCTTTGGAAAACCCTTCGAAAGATCAAAAAGTAGCCAACCCTTAAATATACGGAATGTGGCTTTGAGAAATATGGATAGTCTATTTTCGAAGGATTCAAGTCTCTCCAGACATCTATTAACCCAATGTCTGCCATTGCCACCTTGAACCTTCTGTTTAGTAGACTGGGCTGACCACCCTGTACTTTAGAAGAGTCAAGTTTAGACCTTAATCTAATATTGACTATCAACTATTATCAAATTCAATATTTGTCTCAAAAAGCTCCAATTTGAATTCAGGGGAGCAAAAATATTCAACAGTTATCAATGACCCATTCAAATGTGAGTTCAAAATTAATCTTCTCCTATGGCCTGCTGCATATGATGATGAGAACCGATACTTAAAGCTCATTCTTGTTAATCTAGCATGTTCTATATCTGAAAGATGTGTTTCCTGCAGAAAGCCACACCAACTTTGTCTCTTTTCAATTTATTTAAGATCCTACTTCTCTTAATTGGATTGTTTAGACCATTTACATTGTAAGTTGCTATTGTAACCTTCTGCATTTAAATTCCAATAAAAAAAAAGTAAGAGAAAAAACCCCTCCTTGTATAACCTCACTCACCCAACCAGAAGTTGAAACATTCATTCTGTGTAATGAATCTATACAATATTTGAGTTGCACTTTCCGAAATGACTGAAAAGGAATATTAATCTTTTTCATGATATTCAAATTTCTAAAGATGTACCTGTATGTTCTCCAAAAATTCCCCAAAATATTTGATATACAACTCTCTTTCTGTACATTGCTCTCAATAAAAAAGATAATCAAGCTCCGGTCTCTCCTGTCAACCTGCCGGGCAAAAGCCTGAAGGAAAGTCCACACACAGCTAAGAATAACTCTGATAACTAATGTATTGTGGGCTTGGAAGAAATGTCAAAATATTCAATAATACTTATCCTCTCTCCACTGGCAGATAATCCAGAGCTTTTACCACAGGAAACAGGATCAGACTTTACACTCTGGCAAAAAGTGGGTATTGTTGGAATCCTTCTAGAATGGTACATTTAAGACGTTTGAGTCATTGAAGGATCAGTAGCATATATCAACTAAAGACTTTTACAATTATTTATGGGTCAGGTACTTGGTGTATACGAAGAACAACTCATTGGAAATCCCAAATGATGCATACTTATTGGATAGATTATTTATTGAGTGCAAGCAACAAAAACACTTCATATCCAAATTCTATTCTGAGATATTGAGCTTGAACCTGAGTAAAATGTCATGTTTAAGGACATCCTGGTGTACTTTGCTTAAACGTGTGATAGATGCTGATGGGTGGGATGAGATCTTACGACTGCCTTCCAGAATTTCGATTTGCAACAGATATAAAGAATTGTAGTATACAATCTTGCACCATATCAACATCTCTCCACATATCGAGGACGTACAGAACAGGAACCTGACAAAATTGCCCCAAATATAAATCCTGCATAGACACCAGGTTGCATTGTGTCTGGGAATGCAAAAAAATACAAACATTCTGGAGAGCAGTACGTTTAAGTGTCAGCAAAGCAACAAGCCAGCAGGTGGCAGTAGAGCCTCCATACCTAGAAGCTCCCTACCCCTCTGTGAAACAATGCAAGCTCATCCAGCCGCTAGCAGGAAAAGCTATAATGGTGAAGTGGGATGGAGAGGACCCTCCTATCTCTGTGTGCAAATCTCTGATCTCAAAGGTTATGACTGGAAAACCTTGGACATTGTGTCAATGGAATGATTCATTCTTTTCTGGAGGAAGCCATTGGAACATTTGGGACTAAATTATAACCTGAGTTTAAATTGATATCTTTATTCAATTTTCTTTTACATATTTTTATCGCTGAACAGAGGACACTAATTTGACTTGGGTTTGAATATATACATATTGTTAGATCTCACCATATACTTTGGGCAAATACACATAAGTATTATTGGTGTATTAGTGTGTATTATTAAACTGTGTTTTTGATCCACATACTTTATTATATGGACAGCTCAATTGTTGTTCTATCAATGTTTGTTTATTGTGTAATATCTGTAATATCTTGTTTATGTGAAAATCTAAAACTGTAATAAACAGAATGTACAAACATTTCTGTGAACACAGCAACAATAAACACAGGTGCAATATTTCAAAGGCTTATGAAAAAAGACGTTCAATAAAACCTTCTAAGAGATATTTCTCCTACAAATACTACTCAGAGGTCTTAAATGATTTACACTTCTTTGTATTTCAATTTGCATTTCATTCGCACTGGACATCTGTTTTTCAGATACGAGTCAGTAAAGAGGAAGCAAACCCCTACAAGTGTGATTCCTGGGATTTGGCTTCAAATGCAATGTCTTGTGACCTCACCTTGATCAGGATCCCATCCTTGCAGTGATGAATGCCGTTACTAACCAGACTGCAAACACTGCCGGGGTAAATCTCCACACCTGCCCCCTGCGGACAGAACAGCACAAGATGAACCTCCGGATGTCCCGTCCCAACCGAACAACCACAACTGGCCTTGGTCGTCGGCTCGCAAGCTTTTCAGTCAGCTTCAGTGTTGTCCGAGACCTGCTCAAGTCAAACTTTGGCAAACCCATTGAAACCAAACAGTTCTATGTTTAGCAACTCTCCAGCCCTGTTTCCACCGCACAAAAAGTACAGAGCCTGAATGGGTTGGTCCAGTACAGTTCGGGTTCCCACCGCAAGAAATGTGGATTTTCCAGAAATAACCTCTCCAAAGGTTGAGGCTTTTCGGTCACCCTTCCGTTGGGGTACTCAGGACACCAGAATGGATCTGATTTTGAGGAGCTGTTTGCCGATTGGTCGGAGGAAACATGCCAGATTTGGCTCTGATTATGCTCAGCCTTACTGCTCCGTACCGCTCCGTTTCATCCCTGCACTTTTCGTGTGGTGGAAACGGGGCTTTCTATGATTTCAAGAACATTTCACACAGAGAAGTGTTGTACTGGGGAGTAAAAGACGTCACTGTTGAACTGTGACATCAACCACCTGAGTTATCTATTATATCATCCGCCTTTCCATAAGTTTCCCCAAAATAAAAAAAATAAAAAATATATCCATAACTTTTTCATGTTTTTCAAAGTGGAGCCCCGCAGCTCGTTAACGTGTCACAAAGCAGCTTCCGACACATTAGCGAGGTCCTGAATGCGTCACTCAAAGCCGTCATCTATGAAGCGGCATTTGAACTTTATTATTGTGTCAAATATAGTGATATATCTTGTGTCAGATACAGTTAATAATCCTTCCAATATATTAAATATACCTAGAAATCCAATCCTTCAATTGAATAATGCAGAAAAAAATTGTCATGGACGAATTGTCCGGAATCCCGTGGACGAGTTGTCTGGGTTTGCAGTTTGGTGGATGAGGTATCCGTGGACGAGTTGTCTGGGTTTGCAGTTTGGTGGATGAGGTATCCGTGGACGAGTTGTCTGTGCACCAGTACTCCCACAGGACGTTCCCTCTCTGTTACCATTGTCATGCAACTGATGTGAATGTGACTGGAACAGTAAAATACTTGGTCTGCGGAGGTGACTGAAGGTGTCTAAATCACTGGAAATGGTCAAACTAGTCATGTTCAATACATGAAAAAAGTTGAATCTTTTCTCACCTTGGAGCCATACAGGTCACACATGTTCATGATGAGACGGGCAGATGTTCGGACGATGACCCCGGTGGTCTCACACTGCAGTACACAGTTCTCTATATTCAGCTTCCCTTGACGTACACCTAACAGAACAAACAAGGACATGAAGGAGGTGCAGACCAACCCTGTTGATGCTCATGCAGGGATGGTTCTCAATAAACTCTTCCTTTTTACTGCACATCTGTCAAAGCGCAAAATATTCAAAGAATTCGACTTAAATTGAACCTCTGAAAGCCTTCAGAGGTTCATAACTTGCCGTTATGGACGTTTTGATAGGACAGAGATGGAGGCGGCATTGGTGAAAAAATATAATATGAGGGAATGAGATAGTAACTAGTTGTCTCAAGTTATTAATTTGAAGTTACTACTTATCTCATTCCCACGTGTTTTTTTTCTTCTTTCTTTTCTCTATCGACACCCTATCCTTCCATTGCTGAATTGTCATCATGAACACAATGCTGCCGGTGAGCGCCATGGTGAGCGTTAACCACGCTGCTAAAAAGTTAGCGACGGCCTGGAGTTGCGTTAACTTTAACATCAAGATAACACCCGGTTAAAGTTAATGGTGAAAAGATAACCGAGTTTTGAACAACCGGGCCCTTTTGTTCTTTTGTTAGTCAGTAACATTTGGTGAGCAGAAGTTAGCCCTACTTCACTATTACTGCACAATGACATGGTCCCTATGAGTTGGCCCCATCACATACAGCAAGCAAGAGAACAGTACAAATACGTCTCGACTGTGTAGTTCTTTATATTAAATAATGTGTGCATAATTGACCTGGTTCAACCTGCCATGAAATGGCTCCTATGTGGACATTTGTTTGCAGTTGATAATGTATTTTTCATAGCAGAGCCTTGGTTACTCACACAGGATGCCTTCAATAGCATCATGCTGGATGAATTTGATGTTGGAAATCTTTACATCAGCTCCTGCAGACTCCACAAATGAATCACCTTTGTTCCTCTTCTCAATCACCACCTCATCGGGAAAGCCAAAGCCTGGCAGAGAGGAGACCAGAACAGCCTTCGATGAATGTGACAGTTTGATCCACACAGAGTTTCAAATTGAAATTCTATTCCCATCGAACAACATGAATCAAGCAAATTAAACCCAAACACAGAGGCAAAGAGTCTGTTTTGCAAAAGCAAAGAAAAAGTCATGTGTGTCAACAATGAAGATGAGGTACATTTGACAACTCAAAAGAAAATGGAAATGGAGATAAAAAGAATGTATTTTACCTTCTATAGTGATGGAGTCTGGTATAAAGATGGAGTTCTCCACGTTGTAGATTCCTGGGAGAACAATCACTATATCGCCTTGATAACACGAGTCTACTGCTGACACTGGTTCTCTGTGGAACTGAACACAGGAAACAACTCACCAACACTGGACACCCGTCAAAGGCTCAAGCACTTCTATCGGTCTGGCGCAAAATTCAGGTCAGAGTGTGCAATCATTGTAATACAACAGTCAGAACTGGTTTAGTCACTTTTGCTATTGTCAAGTCTGATGACATAGTACTTCGTGATGCAGGCCTGTTCGAAAAATAACAACTCACAGGTGAGCTGCATCTAAAATTGTATTTTATTCTGATGCTATTCTTTTTTCAATCACACTTTAATTTATTTTATATAGATTTATAATAATCTAATAATGATAATATATATAGATTTAAAAATTACAATATCTTAAAAATAAAATAAATAAAAACATGTTTATTGTACAAGAAGTTTAGATAAGTTTATGTGAATGCTGATCTGTTCTAGTTCGAAGGTCAGTGTTGTGCAGATGATCAAACATTAGCACGTGGGGAATAAGGTAGCAGGAGCAGGAAAGGTAGAGAGCTGAGTGCAGTGTCTTACCCTGAAAACATGGCAGAACTATTTAAGAAAACCTAGCATTTTCTCAGTGAATGGGAGTAAGAGTTCTTTCTTTACGACTGTGATAAAAAAAACCTTTATGTGTCTAATTTGTGGAGCGAGTGTGGCAACGGCAAAGTGGCACAATGTGGAGACACTTTCACTACAATTTTCATTTGTTATAACAACTTTCATGCCGTGAATTCTGACTCAGGAATGTGACCGAGCATCACTCACAGCAGGGGGGGACCTTTTCCCACGGCAGACCCATGCAGATCCTCCCTCCTTTATGCTCAAAAGACGCTTCCCCTATGCGCTCAGCCAGCCATCTATTGGGTGAAGCTCTCAGGATTTCACACCTTTGAATCCCCCAACTTTCATCAAAACAGTTGGAGAGATTCTCTCAAAAAGGCTTTTACTCCTGTTCTTCGATGGAGGAGGTTACTGGAGGCAGCTCACCCAGCGTTAGCATACAGCTAACACCAGAGGCCTGCAACCAGGGGCCTTCACTCCTCAACTCCTCTGCTGACCCACCACGAGGGTCAGATCTTCCCCTGATCCAGAGACCAGCACCCAGAGTCTGATCTCCCATCAACCAGGGAAAACCAACCAGTTCCTCCAGGACGGACCAGGGAAACGACGCCTCACAGAACTTCTTTGTGTTTTCCTCAACCAGCAGGAAAACCATCACAGACCTGAGCGACCAGCTCCTCAGTCTGGACAAAAGGAACAACCAGGAGCTGCAAAGAAGGACTCCTGAAACATCAACTCCATCTTCTTCTCCTCAGCCTGCAGAACCAGCAACCACAGTTAGCAGGAGGTGCTAACTACAGGAGAAGACACCAGCTTCCCTCCAGCAGGACAACAACTGAACTCCTTCAAGGAAGTGGGAACAACTGGGCTTTACCTGAGATTAGTTAAACCTGATGCTATGATAGAACTGTTTAACTTTATGAAGATGTGTTGGTTCTGTTACAGTGATTGAGTTCTATAGATAATGATATTAGGAGCAGTGATCAACCTGTAAACCAACGTTAGCTCTGCCACAGACACAGGGTCTGCATGCTAATCTTTGCTTTACTAACTAGTTAACTCACAATCCTACACATATCACATCAAAGACAACATCACACAGTAACTGAACACCATCTGACGACTCCTGATGTTTTACAAGACAAGTCTCATTCACATAAACTCATTCTAGAAATGGTTCTTTAGCAGAGACACACAGGAAGCAGATGCTAAAGACTAGCTTCCATGTTCCATTGTTCTCCAGCACATGGTCGAGACCCAGGACGGTGTCATCCCAGAGAGATGATTTCCAGTTAGATGACAATGTTCTTTTCCCAGATAGACGAATCCCAGCTGGGCGACTTAGTTAAAAATCGCATTGGGGAAGTAAAAAAAAAAAAAAAGTAGCGAGGTAATAAAAAAATAAAAAAACAAAAAGTTAAAACCTTTAGACAACTTATTTGTAATGTTTCAGTGACCTAGAATAAATAGAAATGTAGTTTTTACGCACAAAAAAGAAAGTTTAAAATTGCAGCGGTGTCGAAAAAACAAACAAAAAACAAAAACAAAACAAAAAGCCATCAGCTGTCGGACTAAAAACCTTTAGACAATTTATTACCATAAATGAATTATTTGTAATATTTCTGTGACCTAGGATGAATACAAATGTGTTTTTTACACAAAAAAAGAAAGTTTAAAATCGCTGCGGTATAGGAATATAAATAAACAAACAAACACCCATCAGCTGTCGGACTAAAAACCTTTAGACAACTTATTACCATAAGTGAATAATTTGTAATATTTCAGTGGCCTAGGATAAAAACAAATGTATTTTTATGCCCCCCCCCCCAAAAAAAAAAATTCAAATCGCAAAATGTTTTTTTTTTGGATGTATAAAATCTATTTGTATTCATCCTGGGTCACAGAAATATTACAAATAATTCACTTCTTGTAATAAGTTGTCAAAATGTTTTTAGTCCAACAGTCCACAGCCTATCAGCTTAGTATTTATTTTTCTATTTGCACTGCTGCAATATTAATCTATGTATCTGTGTCCTGTAAAAATACATTACTATTCACCCATGGCCACTTAGATGTTACAAATAATTCACTTAATATAATAAGTCGTCTATCTGGGCTGAAAGCCCCAGGACAGACTTCCTGCTCTCTGATAACCTCCATTGTTTCTTGTGATCCGCCATCTTGATTTGTTGTTCCATCACACACACACACACACACACACACACACACACACACACACACACACACACACACACACACACACACACACACACACACACACACACACACACACACACACACACACACACACACACACACACACACACACACACACACACACACACACACAGCTGTATATGGGTAGTTAGAATTTGTGTTTTATTTGTTTTCATTGTAAATAAATATAATTTTTGGAATCATACTTGCTGTTTTATTAATGAGCACAAAGGTGAATGAAATGTCGACTCTTCTGTGTTAAGAACTCCAAAATCCTTCAAGCTTTACTGTTAATTCTGGTAATTGTAATTAATTTAACTATTGATTCAAATTCCTGATGAACTGTTTAGTATATCTTATGAGACTGATAGAACTGAATTGGCTATCAGTTACTGTTTAGACAGGTGGAGCTCCGAGGTTCTGATACACATCAGATTAAATTTCAATAACTATCTTCGATAATTATTAATCATTATCGATAGCCAAACAACATAAACGGAACCTAGTGATCCTTATGAGATAAGAAATCTCTACAGTACCATTGGAAAAGCTGTTAGCATGACGGCAGACTGTTGTGATCGCCCAACATGCAGGTTTCATCAGTCCCTGTAATGGTGACCCAGACTTCCCAAAATGTTTGCATTACCACTGCATTATTAACCAGCAGGTGATACGTGAAAAAGTGATCGGTAACATGCAACTTGGATACTGGACAGGTGGAGATTTTAAAATTAACAATGCAAAATGACCTCCACCGCAAAGCCTACAAGGCTGCACCAAACATTTGGTGCCTTGTTGACACAGAAAAGTACAGTGGTGTGTGCACAGCTTATTTTTAATAAACGACTTATATTTTGAACACGTTTTTTTGTTTTTTTTACCCCATGCTAGCTCTTCCACTAACTGCACGTTAGCTCTTCCAAAAAGCACACATTAGCATGTTAGCTAGTTCATGTCACAGTGCACATTAGCTCGTCCACAGAGCACACAATAGCATGTCAGCTAGTTTATATAGCAGATGATAGCATGTTAGCTAGTTCATGTCACAGTACACATTAAGCTCATCCACAGAGCACACATTAGCATGTTTGCTAGTCCAAAAGCTGCACATTAGGATGGAAGTTAGTCAATAAACTGCATGTTAGCTTGTCCTCAAACTTTACATTAGCATGGGAGCTTGTTTTTGTAGCAGATGATAGCAGGTCAGCCCATAAACAAGAACTTTAGTGGTATTGCGTAATCCTGGCTGGGAATGATGCAACACTGATGGATGCAGCTGCAGTTAATGATGTCAAAGTGGGAGAGAGGATGGATTTTATCCACATATTTTGAAAACAGCTCTTGAGAATCCACAGTTTTCGGTCCAACATTTTCATAAAATGATCATTTCTTGAGAAGAAAATTTGTTTCAGTCTGTGTGGGTTTTGAAGCAGTCAGTCATAAACTTTAGACATTCGGAGGCATAGTTTGACGCAGACGCACGATTTTGCTCCATCTCACTCAATGATAAATGTTGCTTGAAATAGGGGAAAACAAAAATGAAGACAGTATTGTTCTCTCCCGTCAAAAATGTCATGTTTTATGGAATTTTCCTCACATTTTACATCGTCTTGTTTGGCAGGTTCTTGTCGTACTTCTGATCTGCTCATTTTGTCGATCAGAGTCATGTTTTAGCCACAGTCGCCGCTTGTTTGAGATGTTCCATCACGGTCCTGGCTTCTCGTGCTCGGTCCCTGATAAGGAACATTACAAATACAATACAATAGGGTCCTGGCCTTTCATGCTCGGTCCCCAACAATAGTTGGATGCTCCGGTCTGCTCTCCACTTGTAGGATCAAGTCCACTTCTTCTGCTCCAATTTAATACTGTGGTGGATGTGTTTGCAATGAGAACGGGAGCCCCGTGTCGTATAAATGGCACATCATGCCCAAGCATGAAGCATAAAACTGTCATTTTTGATCATTATTGTGACAAATCATCAGCGTGATCAGTGTTTTCACATAGATGTGTATCACTAAGAATAATATATAATTCAAGACAAACCAAGCAAATTTGTTATTTCAGAGGAGTGTGTGAAATTGGTAGCCCTTCATTTGACTCGGTACCTATGAAGTAGCTTTCATCTTGAAAAAGATTGGTGACCCCTGCCTTACACTATCACTTCTGCTTCAAGTAGTCTCATATCTGTCGGTAATTAGGTTTTTGAACGTGTAAAAATTCTGCTCATCTACATTAGAATTTGTAGATGTGATAAGATTTGTCAATACCAACAAAAAGTTCTCATCATGGACAAAGACATTTAGGGGATGAGCCCAAAAGGCCATGCCTCCACAGGAGACCAGGCATGGAGGCAAGGACCCTATTGTAACTGGAATGGTTTTTGTTTCTTTATTATTATACTTGCGTGTCATTGCACCCATATTAGACCACCTAAACACGATCAAAAACTCACTAATTTTGGCACGCTCATCAAGACTGGCGAAACATTAAGAAAAACCAGCTAAATAATAAAAAGATATTTTCATATAACATTAATAAACATCTAACGTAAGTCTAGGTTTTGTAGAATGTAACACCCATTGCGAGGGAGGGAGACACACACACACACACACACCGAGAAATTAATATTTTACCTGCAGGTATTTCCTCCAGGTTTACCAGTTTGTTGTCTCCCGGTCAGCCAACCTGGCAACCTGCTGTTTTGCTGCAGAATTACCTCTGTGGTCTTAAAATTAGGCTTTTCAAAGTAAAGCTAATGACTTTCACTTTCTCATTCAGCCGTCAGGGAACTTTTAAAGGGAAGCTTTGTACCTTAATATCATTCCACTTAGTATTGTGCTACTCTGTCGTCATGGTGCTGCATCCAGAGACGCTGCTCATGCTGCTGCTCTGGTAAGAGTTAAAAAAACAAAAACAAAAACGGAAGCAAACAAAACTACATTAATGATGTTAAACTTTAACGAATTATTTTTGACAGCACTATTACTATTATTAATATTACTTTGATTAGACACTTCTGTTCAAATGTTCTGTACAACTTTTTGGCTGCTGGAGCAGTTTGAATTTTAATATCCGTCAAAGCTCCGTACACTGAAAAATGCCAATAGAAAAAAAACTCCAGAATCCCCCCTGGCAGAACACTTT
This sequence comes from Blennius ocellaris, assembly GCF_963422515.1. Taxonomy (NCBI): domain Eukaryota; kingdom Metazoa; phylum Chordata; class Actinopteri; order Blenniiformes; family Blenniidae; genus Blennius; species Blennius ocellaris. The sequence continues at coordinate 1,151,045 of NC_137650.1, read as the reverse complement.
GAACCACGACTATGATCAACAAAGTGAGCAGGTCGGTAGCGTGACAAGAACCTTCCAAAGTAGACGATGTAACACATGGGGATCATTTCATAAAACATTTTGTTATGAGAGAGAACAATGGTGTCATCTTTTTTTATCCAGCAATTTCAAGTGACATTTATCATCGAGTGTGGATTCTGAGGAGTTGTTTCCAAAATAAGCAGATAAAATCCATCCTTTCCCTCACTCGGACGACATCAACAACTACTGCCCATTAATACACTGACCCTCCAAACTTTACCTCAACCTGGTGGATGGTTGAGGTCATCACACTCATTCAGACACCCACAAGAGACAGAGTGACTGACTGAGCTTGTGTGCAGCGTCCCACTGTACTTACACTGTACTGACCTTGACGGGAGAAAAAGTAGTTCACACTTACCGAATGTCATTTAGATAAGCTCTCAATAGATTTGTTATTTTCCATGTTGTTTCTGTTAATGGTAGACATTATCTCTATGACTGAATTATGAATAGTATTGACATGTAGATTTAAGAATTGCTTTTACACCATAAAGAGCTGGAGCCTCATTTAGAAAAGGTCGCTTATGCACAAAACGTACATCACTTCCCACACAAGCTTTGTGATCTTAAAAAAAATCATTTAGCAGGAGAATGTGCACACTGGTTTGCCAGCTTTGGACCTTGCCCACACATTTTGGAGATGGGGAAACTAGAGGTAAAGTGGTGAATTGAAACCAGATTCATCCCGTCAGTTAATATCTTCAAATATCAGACTTATAGAGTCACGTGATCATAACCAGCCAAGCTGCAGTGGTAGAGATGTTTCTATAATGGACCATTACTACTGACTCAGCAGCTCCATGTTCATATGTCAAACTTTCATCTTCAAATGATCCAGAGCGCTGGATAGAACTGACTGATTAGCAATTGTGACAAAGTGTGTAACGATCAGTCCCACTGCTTGAGTCAGCATATAAACAGCGCAGTGACAGTCGTGCATAATGCTGCACTGTGGATGCTCTGGTGTCACCATGCACACTGGAAGCTCTGCTGCTGGAACAGACAAGCTCCTCCAACTCCAGTGGCTGAACACAAAGTCCCCTGAGCCTTTTCCAAAGTCCCTGTTCAAACAGCTATTGATACCTTTAATAAACAGATAAAACTACGTTGAGAAAACTACGTTGATAAAACTACGTCTCCACCAGATCTGTCTCTGTACCTCTCCGACACGGTGGCAGTCACAACCATGGAGCTGTTTTGGTGTCCAACTGTGTGCACTGGGGTTCCCTGGTCACCATGACAGTCACGTCACTCTCCTCTGACCTCCATGACGTCACTCTCCTCTGACCTCCATGACGTCACTCTCCTCTGACCTCCATGACGTCACTCTCCTCTGACCTCCATGACGTCACTCTCCTCTGACCTCCATGACGTCACTCTCCTCTGACCTCCATGACGTCACTCTCCTCTGACCTCCATGACGTCACTCTCCTCTGACCTCCATGACGTCACTCTCCTCTGACCTCCATGACGTCACTCTCCTCTGACCTCCATGATCTCACTCTCCTCTGACCTCCATGACGTCACTCTCCTCTGACCTCCATGACGTCACTCTCCTCTGACCTCCATGACGTCACTCTCCTCTGACCTCCATGACGTCACTCTCCTCTGACCTCCATGACGTCACTCTCCTCTGACCTCCATGACGTCACTCTCCTCTGGCCTCCATGACGTCACTCTCCTCTGGCCTCCATGATGACGTCACTCTCCTCTGGCCTCCATGATGACGTCACTCTCCTCTGACCTCCATGATGACGTCACTCTCCTCTGACCTCCATGATGACGTCACTCTCCTCTGACCTCCATGATGACGTCACTCTCCTCTGACCCCCATGATGACGTCACTCTCCTCTGACCCCCACGACGTCACTCTCCTCTGACCCCCACGACGTCACTCTCCTCTGACCCCCACGACGTCACTCTCCTCTGACCCCCACGACGTCACTCTCCTCTGACCCCCACGACGTCACTCTCCTCTGACCCCCACGACGTCACTCTCCTCTGACCCCCACGACGTCACTCTCCTCTGACCCCCACGACGTCACTCTCCTCTGACCCCCACGACGTCACTCTCCTCTGACCCCCACGACGTCACTCTCCTCTGACCCCCACGACGTCACTCTCCTCTGACCTCCACGACGTCACTCTCCTCTGACCTCCACGACGTCACTCTCCTCTGACCTCCACGACGTCACTCTCCTCTGACCCCCATGACGTCACTCTCCTCTGACCCCCATGACGTCACTCTCCTCTGACCTCCATGACGTCACCCTCCTCTGACCTCCATGACGTCACTCTCCTCTGACCTCCATGATGACGTCACTCTCCTCTGACCTCCATGATGTCACTCTCCTCTGACCCCCATGATGTCACTCTCCTCTGACCTCCATGACGTCACTCTCCTCTGACCTCCATGATGATGTCACTCTCCTCTGACCTCCATGATGTCACTCTCCTCTGACCCCCATGATGTCACTCTCCTCTGACCTCCATGACGTCACTCTCATCTGATCCCCATGATGTCACTCTCCTCTGACCTCCATGACGTCACTCTCCTCTGACCTCCATGATGTCACTCTCCTCTGACCTCCATTTTCAGATCAGATTCTATTTCTCCACCTCGGCAGTCACAGATCTCTTGAGACTCTCGCACTATTTCCAGTGGTGACGACGTGCTGCTGATCGCTGGTTGTTCTTTTATTAGTGAAGCTATGACCGTGACACCAAACATCATCTCCTGACCTCCGCCTCCATACACACTTCACTCTCCAGTAAATTCATTTTCTTTTCTGCCAGGATTTGGCATAAAATGCCAGTGATCAGCAGGCTGATTGAGATGCAAAACTATTCCTGAGGCACTTTGATTGTCCATTTACGTGGGCGTGCTGAGGAGGGATATGAACTGTCAACCTTCCAGATGGACTCTGATGTCAAAAAAGGAAAATGCGTGCAGATCTGTGTACGCATGGTTTTACCAATCTGCCTTTTTGGGGCGCATATACATTTTTAGTAAGAATCCTATGCAATGTTTTGTAGATGAGGCCCCTGGTGTCTGAAGTATCGATATTTCACTATTGATCCAAACATCCTTAGCATGCAGACTCCGTCTTGTGGAATTGCTGAAAGTATGCAGTGAAATTCAGGCCCTGACCTCCTCTTGGCACTTTGGCTGAACATCAATAAGTGATGAGGTGGTGCCATAGGTATGTTTGAGGTGGTGCATCAATGTGACCAGCACCATCAGGGCAAACTAACGGACTGAAAATGTGCAAAAAACAAGGCAATATTGGCTATATGGGATCTCGCTTTCGGCAAAAAAAATTTATCATTATCTGACTCGTCTGTGTGATGTCATTCCCCCCAATATTGAGCCAATCATTATTGGTTCCAATAGTTATCGTGCATCCTTCATAGTCATCCAGATAAATGTGAGCATCTTCTAATGCTAATGATGTAGCAGACATGTAAATGTCCAGAATGGCGGAGGGGATTCTGACCTGGATCTCAGCGTCGTCAGCCGAGCACAGAGGAGTGAGTTTGGCACTGAGAAGAGACTGGAGCTGGATGCTGGTGCAGGACGCTGTGACCACGTGAACCACCTTCTTACTCGATGCTCTGGGCCCGCGGTTCACAACACACTGCTGCCTTACATTTCCTTTGTAGGCCAGTACATACCTGGACAGGAAAGAAATGGAAAGACTAGTTTTTAAGAAGACGGGCCAGCAGAGAACTTACGCTGAAACAAGTACAATAGACTCACAATGAAATTAATCAAATGTCCCAAACAAATCAGTCTCTTGCCGCTCTGGTGTTATCTGGTTCTGCATTCACTGCAGTCAGACATTTGAGATTTGTGCTCAAAAATGTCAAATTAGCCACAACTTTTCATCTAGTTCGTTGCTGCTAGCTGGGATCTACCGGGGTGGTATATGTAAATAATGAATTGTGATCAAATCGTGATATGATATTCTTGCCATATCGCCCACTCCTACTTCAATAGAATAATGGAGCTTCAGGTTGTGGTGGAGATGTTTCATTCCTCGTGAGATGTCCTCGTCTGTGTGTAACGACGGGTTTTCAACAGTTCATGATGCCTGCTGGCAAAGGACTTGTTCCTGGAGTATAAAGTCATTGTTTTGGGTCACCCTGCGTGATCTGATCCACAATTTAAATCCGATTTTGAACAATTAGGGATGGAAGGCAAGGGAAGTTTACCAAAATGGACATCAGTCCAGGACAGTGGAAGATTCTAGAAATGCTTGCATCAAGCAGCAGAAACACATTTTTGAAGTGATCAACAAGAATGGTGCAATTACTCATGACAGAGTTGTTTTTAGATTTCTGTTTTCAGGGTTTTTGAACTTTGGTCTTAAACATTTAATCTGCTATTGAACAACCCGTTTCTTCAGTTGTCAGCCTCAGTTTGTGAGGACAATCAACATGTGGTTAGCCTGTGGGGCACACCCAGCAGTCTTTTTGGATTTTGTGTAAATTATTGATTACTTTGCATTTAACCCATCCTATTACTGGGAGCAGTGGAGTGTCACCGTTTGATGCCTGGGGGGCTGCTGGAGGTCACAGTGGTGACATGAATGGAATTCAAACTTTCAAACTTCTGCTTCTCTAACCTCTTAGCCACCACCTGCAAGTTCTTCACATTTGTGTGGGTGTATAATTTCATGGACTCAAAGTAAGAAAATATGAAGTTCCATTTAGAGATCCTACCTCAACAGGGGATTCTCCATGATGTGCAGCTTTCGCTTGAAGGTCTCCAGCTGATCGCACAGCTTGATGCCCTCCACCATAGACACATTGTCCAGCTCAGAGTCACAGCTGTCACTCAGAGTGTTGCGCAGCACAGTGAACTGCTGGAAGCAGTGGGTGCAGCTCTCCAATAAGGACTGGTACTCCTCAACCAGGCCGGCTGGGACTCTGTCCTCCAAGATGTCGTAACGGCTGAAACAGGACAAACTTTAGAAAGGCCGTACAAGCCAACACTATCATACTTTGAGGGCACAGGGTAGGGCTGGACAACATAAAGAAATAAATCGATTTAATCAAATTTATGGTTGAAAATATTTTTTCCTTCCCATGGTTTTTCAGCATTTTGTGAGTGCCATTCTACCATTCCTTGTGCTGCTTTCCTCTACAGCAGGGGTGGGCAATCCTGGTCCTGGAGGGCCGCAGTCCTGCACGTTTTAGATGTCTCCTCACATCAATACAGCTGACAGCAATTAGTGGCTCCTTGTCAAGCTTTCTGCAGAGCCTCATCATGATAACAGGTGTGTTTGAGCAGGGAAACATCTAAAACGTGCAGGACTGCGGCTCTCGGGGACCAGGATTGCCCACCCCTGCGCTACATTCATTTAGTAGTGGTGGGTCACCATTCCTAAATGTGTCACTGCTGCTTCAAATTTCTCTCTCCCTCTGTTTTTCCTTCTTTAATTGATGCAAAAACAGCAAAGCTGCAAGTCTCCACCTTCATAGCCAAGTCCTGACCTGCACTAGCTCCGGTACTCGCTACTTGCAATCGCCTGGCTTTAGCAGCCAAAATACTGCCTGTGTTCAGTCTGTTCCACCCCCCATTACCTCTAATTTGGCTGCTAAAGCCAATTTAAGTAGTGGCAACTCCCTTTCACTGCACAGTTTAAGGCAGCGAGCCTCCAGACGTCATTCAGACGGTCAATTTTTGAAGAAGACGATCGAAAAAAATAGTGCAGGGTTTTGTCTGAGTCGGCATGTTTCTAATTTTGGAAATATTGCATTGGTGAAAATAGGCAGTCCTGCAGATTTGTGTAATGTGTGAGTTAAAGGACAAATCCTGGTCAACAATAACTCCCAGGTTCCTCACAGTGGTACTGGAGGTCAAAGTAATACCATCCAGTGTGATATATCTTTAGATAATTTGTCTCTCAGATATTTTGGCCCAAATGTAATAATTTCAGTTTTATCCGAGTTCAGGAGCCGGAAATTACGGCTCATCCAATCCTTGATATCTTTAAGACAAGCTTCTAGTTTATAAAGTAGGTCATTATCATCAGGTTTCATCGATAAATAGATTTGTGTTTCATCTGCATAACAATGGAAGTTAATGGAGTGTTTTTTAATAATATTCCCTGTATGAAGCATGTATAAAGTAAAAAGTATAGGACCTAGGACAAAACCCTGTGGAACTCCTTTTTAACAAAATGGAACCGGTCTGATAAATATGATCAGAACCAGTTTAGTTCGGTACCTTTCAGCCTGATGATGTGTTCTAGCCTCTATAATAGGATGTTATGATCAATACTATGAAAAGCAGCACTGAGATCTAACAGGACCAGAACAGAGACCAGGTCTTTGTCTGAAGAGAAGATCATTAGTAACTTTGACCAGAGCTGCCTCTGTGCTATGATGAGCTCTAAAACCTGGCTGGAAAGACTCAAATAAGTCATTTTTGCTTAAATGGTCACAAAGATGACTTCCGACCGCTTTTTCTAAGATTTTAGAAATAAAGGGAAGGTTGGATATTGGCCTGTAATTTGCTAAGACTCCTGAGTCAAGGCGTGTTTTTAAGAACAGGTTTAACAACAGTAACCTTAAGGGCTTGTGGTACATAACCTGTTATTAGAGGTAAGTTAATCTGATCTAGTATTGATATACTAATCACAGGGAAAATATCTTTAAACAGTCTAGTGGGTATTGGTTCCAGTAAGCAAGTTGTTGGTTTAGATGAAACCACGATTGAGTAGAACTCAAGGACTTCTATAGAGTGAAGCTGGATAACTGGAGGTCCGGCTCCACTAATGAATCTAAAGATGTGGTTGGTTGATCAGTGACTGCACTGGGCAGTAGGTCTTTAATTTTATCTCTAATAGTTAGAATTTTGTTATTAAAGAAATTTACTATATCATTACTGCTCAGAGTTCAAGAAATATGAGGTTTGACAGAGCTGTGACGTTGTTAGTCTGACTATAGTATTGAAGAGAAATCTAGGATTGTTCTGGTTTTCTTCTATTAAGGAGGAATAGTAAGCGTTTCATGTTTTCGTGGGGGATCATCCAGCCCTAGCAAAGGGTACACAGGGTGCACATGGTGTACTCACAGTCTGAGACGGGGCTCCACACAGCGGACAAAGTAGTCAAAGTCATCATCTTCATCTTCGTCATCCCACTGTCTCCAAATGTGTTTATAAAAAAATCTGCAATTAGAAAAAGATTCAATCAGGCAGTTTGATTATATGAACAACACAATTGTAAACTGCAGGCACAGGTAATTAGACATACCTGAGGTGTTCAAGAGCTACAGCAGTCTGATCCAATTCTCCAGACTCCTCGTACACCACATGCAGCTCTTGCAGAGCAACTTTGTGCTGAGTGACCTCCAGAAGAGATCTCAAAGTGTCCCCAGTGAGCTCACAGCCTCTGATGTCACACTGCATTGGCAGCACCAGCTTCACACAAGCCTTCAGAGCCCTCAGATCCACATCTCGCACCTGAAATCAGCATCGACAGTTTCCTTTCAAACAAGCCCAACTGAAATTCTGTTGGTGTGGTGAAACAAACTTATTTTGTGGCCTATCCATGTGTCACTCCCTCTCAGTATTTATAATCATATCAAAGAGAAGCTACAAAGGGAAGAACTGCAGGTTGGTTTTTTTTTTTTACGAGATATTGATGAGTTTACGGTACATTTGTTGTCTGAGCCAAGTGTTAGTGGCTCAGTTACTGGTGTGTATGTGTGTGTGTGTGTGTGTGTGTGTGTGTGTGTGTGTGTGTGTTCCTTCCCTTGACTTTCCCACCGCAGGTCAATTTGTGTAGACAGACACTGAACTGAGAAACCGTTTATGAAACTCCCATCATAACTGTACTGGTAAATCAAATGTCCAAAGTTACCTCCACAAGAACATCAAACACATCAGTCGACCACACAGCCAACCAATCAGATGGCACCACCACCTTCTCCAGGTAGTCTGCGATGAAGGCCCTCACCTCTGAGGGCTTACAATCTCCTGAAAAAAAACCCCAAAACAAGTACAGATAAACAAACAAGAACTACTATCAGTGATCAAAATCAATGGAAGGTGACAGTGTGAGTGGTTACCAAGCACGTAATCCTGGTATGCCTTGAACCTTTCATAGAACAGAAAGTGGCTGGTCTGGAAGGTATCAGGTAGGCCTGAACCCCCTCCATGCCATTCACATTTCTGCAGTTGCGTCCCTGAATTTTCAGCTTCAAAAAGGTTTGTGCCACTGTCATCATCATCATCATCATCATCATCATCATTGCTGCCATCATCTTCATCTCTTTTGCCATCCTCTCCATTCTGACACTGACCTGTTGGAAAAATACGTTTCAACTGTGAATCTTCGCCAGCTCCCACTCTGTTAATGCTGAGATTCTGGGAAGATATTCCCTGACAAACATCAAAGTTAATACTAACAGGTTCCGAGAAAGTTTAAGGCCCAACCTGGCTAAATTTTAAAAAAGTATTTAAAAAGTATTTTGCATGAATTGGTCATAAGTGACAAGTGCAGGTAGAAATCCTGTGTTTCGTTACACAACTAATTATGATAATCCTTTTATTTTCTTCAAACTAGTTTGAGTTTGAAGGTATGGCAGGTGTGTCAAACATCCGGTCGGTGTTTTGGATTAACTGCTTTCCCTGTTAACTGATGACCGACTTCCTTTATCGTCCGTCGTTGCTGCTAGTAAAACAGATATAAAAAAAACAAAATGAAGATGTCCTGGTGAATATTGTTTAACTGCATTTACACAAAAGTTTTGAAGTGTCGTACTTTCTGTGAGTCTTATTTTCACATCTGCCTTGACGAGCAGCATCGACGAAAAGAAGTCTGTCCCCAATTAACAGGGAAGATATTTATTTCGAAACACCGGTGGACCAGCGCGAGTCCACGAGAGACAAGCGGTGTCGCCTTAGCTGCCATTAACTCCATGTAATGCTAAAGGTTGCATAAATCTGCCGTTTTCTCAAAACCACTGCCAAGAAAGCCAAGGCAGCAGGGCGGCTTTCACGCTCATTTGTAAGAAATGTCCGGTTCTTCGAAACGGATTGGGTTAAGTGAACATTTCCTATTGCAGTGGTGAGAATAGTGTCATGGTTGGTTTTGATGAAGGAAGGGCAGCCTGAGGTCCTCCGCCTGTCAACAAGTATCTCCCAGAACCAGAGCATCCTACAAGCTGCGACACTTCTGGCTAAGATGTACAATCTGAGCACAAACCTGGATTTAAAACGAGCTCCGTGTCCAAGTCAACTTTCCCGGTCGGATCAAGATCCGTCTGGTTCGACGGGCTCGGCTCCACCTCAGCTGTAATGATCAGATCCGGATCAGCCTGGTTCGACATAGCGTTTCCAGTGAACGGCGTATGTTCCGACTCTCGTTGCACAAAAGAATATGAATATTAACAGAACAAGACACGGTAAATGTTGGTCGTTAAAAGCTCGGTACGCCGTCACCTATTTCAAAACGGTACTTCATAAACGGTCAACAATACGACAACCAATCAGACGAACGGAGCAGCTAAACCCCGCCTTCTCCTCTGATTTAAACCAATGGAAATACAGCAGGACCAATGCGCATGCGCGTCTCTAGTGCATTCATTTGTACTGTTTTCACATATTAAAACACGCGCATTTATTTGAATTGTGCTCTTTATTAAATGCAATTATGTTATATATTAATGAAGAAGCAGCTTAATTATTCATTTAGATTGATTTTCCTCTCACTCACACTCACACGCGCAACCTGTTGACATTCCTATTCAACTTTGAGCAGGTTTTTTTTTTTATTTTTTATTTTTTATTTTTTTTACTTATGTTGGAATGAGGATAAACTGTCTGTTTGGGTTTTTTTTGTTCTTTCTTTTTGGCCAACTCATACTGTGTGTTGGCCCACAATCCACTGCTGCCTTCAAACACATGCAAACACAAACACACACAATTTGTAGCTTAGTCTTGAATATGACAGCCTGATATATAGACTGAACTGAAACTACTGAAACCAAACATGTATATTACATAATGCATTTATTTCTGATATGTATATTAGATTGGATATAACTTCATCATCATGACAGAAATGTTGATTTGTAGCTGGAAAGAAGCAGCAAACTGCAGTTTAATATGACATGTAGAATTGCAAAATTTTGGAATATTAGTAATAATAGTAAGGTGGGGCAGGCAGGCATTGGTTTATATTTTAAAAAGTCTGAGCTTTTCTATTGAGAGTTAATAATATTAACTACTTCTGAGGAGGATTCTGGCTTTTTTCACATGTTCTTTTCAGAATTCAGACTTTAATCAAGCTTTTAAAAGAGTCATATTTTTGAGGAAAAAAGTCAGAATAACTGTTTTACATTACATGTTGCTCTCTGATTTGATCACAAATTGTAATTTGCAGATACAAATCAACATGTCAAATAAGGCAGTATAATCCACAAACATGCAACAAACAATGCAGAAAACCAAGGAGCAGTTGTGACTCTTCTGATCTTCCCAGTGGACTTTGAACGCAGCATTCCTCGTGACGTCAGACAGGTGAGAGGGCACACCCAGGCCTGCACGTACCTGCATGCCCCGCAGCTCACCTGTAAACATGCGGAAGTTAGACTTTGAGACGCGAGGAAGTGTGTTGTTTCTGATGGCGGGACTTTAATATCATTCCCAGCATCTCCGCTCAACATGGAGACCCAGACCATGGAGGTAAGCAGCCTTTCTTTACTCCCATCGGTCTCCCAACAGGCCACACTGCTCACTATTTAGTAATATATGTTTACCTAACAACTCCACCACACTGCAAAACCACTTTCCTTTTCGTTTCCCCCCCCAAACATTCGCAAGCCTCATTTATTTCCATCCATGATTGATGCCCTGCTCGCTGACTACAAAGAATCAGTGGTTAGATTTATGAAATACAACAAAGTTCAACAAAATGTTGTGATAATCCAACCAATGATCGTTAATATCTCTTTGTTTATTGATCACCTGATTTTCTGCATATCAGATAGATGATAGGCAATGTTGGGCATGCTAAACCTGTTTAAAAAGTAATTCAAGTTATTAGTTACTTCTAAATAGAGATTAGCATTAAATTAACTGAATTACTTTACTATATAAGTAAGTACTTACCAGAGAAAGTAACCATTGGGTTACTTGAACATAACAAAGGCAATACAGTGGTTACTGTTGGTGGATTTTAGAAGATGGATAGATCGATATAATTTCCAGTTTTCCACAGACTAATTGTCTAAATGTTATTTAGGGAGCTAACTAAGTGTCAATTCATGACATTAGAATAAAAAAGCATCTTCTTCACAGCTCTTATCAAACTTAGCTTAGCTTATTTAGCTTTCAGATTTAATATTTTCTAAAATTACACATTTGTATTGAGAATATAATTGAACTTTAGTGATGCTTTAAAGGACGTTGCTCTGTTTCAGCAGCTCAAAACATATAGACACCCTCACATCGCTGCAGACACCGACACTCATTAATAACAATAGAACATTGAATATTCATGTCAAGAATTTGGTGAAATAATTGTTGATTTAAATAATTGCTTCTGATCACCTCGGTAAATATCAAAGGTTCTAGTTTTCAGTGGTGTAAAGTTGAATATTTTGTGTGTGTTAGGAAGACATTGAGTTGTGTCACAGAGCAGAAGGCCATCCCTGTGCTGAGCCTCTTCTTACACAAATGGTGAGTAATTGCTCAACTCTCTCGCCCTCACAATTAGTTCCTGTTCCAAATGGATACTGGTATGCAGACATGAAACATGAAATATATCCTTATTGACCACTGAATATATGATGGCATCACAAAAAGCTTCATCACCAGTGAGTGTACAGGATGAGACTGAAACTGTTCATGCAATGTCTGTTGCACTGAGTCTTCCTGTCCAGTTCTCTTTCTACGATCCCTTCATTTTGGTTTTATTCTGCAGACCTTGGTCTAAAAGATGACAAAAGTTGAATAGGTTTACATCAGTTTTGAAAACATTTGACTGAATGTGTTTCTTGTTCTGCTTCACTCAGACTCATTTATACTACCGTCCATATCCTGTTTTTCACTGTGTGTTTTTGTATGCCTGTCAAAGTGTGGTGGATCTTTTTCTTTTTTCTTCTTTTTTTTTTTATGAAAATGCTTTTAGGTGACTCTGTATGTTATCTCTGATGCATGGCTTTCTGAATTAATTAATTCTGTTTTTGGGCAAACATAAAATTTGAACATGATTGCAGGAATGATCAAAAAAAAAAAAGCCCAACCCTATATGAGCGAACAAAGGCTTAACAGTGTTTTTCACACCAGGGGACACCTTTCCTTCACACACAACTTTTCCAGGGTGGTCCAGAAATCACATTACCTGTTGGGGTGTAACTACTGAGCTTTATAAAACTCTTCAAATCAAAACCATGCTTCCTTTTTCGCACATTTGTCCTCTTTGACCCACAATATTATTAGGGTCAGAGTTCCCTAACCTCTTGCAATCCAATAGGGTTTCAGGGAGTTTAGCGTGGAGGACGCAGCTTCACGGCGATGTGAACGCTACAGTGGAAGAGCTGCTTTTCATTCTTTTTTTTTTTTTATGCCACCATGAGTGCTGCTCTCCTTGGTGAGCGTTTTAAAGCTGGCGGCAGAGCGTCCACCTCACTGTACAACGGTTTTGCAAACATCCACGTTGTTGCGTTACAGAGTTTTGAGCATAAAATACGTCCAAATAGCGGACATGAAAAGTTAGATAGCACAGTGCTGCTTCCCTAACCTGCTCGCTGGCTGCAAACTGTGGAATGGATTTCCTGACTCATTGCTCCACGTCTCATTGAGACACGCCTCCGTTCAGGAAATCCAGTCCACAGTTTGCAGTGAGCAGAGCAGCGGTAAGGAATCTCTTGTGGAGTCATTTCAGCAGAAGCCCATACGAGGCTTCATGGATCGGAAGTCTCTGCAGGCTGGATCGGAAATTTCTGATCCGTGAATTACTTTGATATTGGAACCTGGTACTGATACGGGATCGGATTGGCCCCGTCCCTAATGTGAACACAGGTTTGTAACATCATTATGGAACAGTTGGTCGGGGGACCAATGTGAAAGTTGCTGCAGCTGTCCGAGAAAAGCCGTGAGCCTCCGTTCTCTGTGACAGTGAAAACCTTCTCATTCTGAACCGCAGCATCCAGCTCCTGCTGAAGCTCCTCGTCTGGTATGGAGAGGAGTGTTTACACCTTGTTGGACATCAGGGGGCAGTGTATGGGGTTATATTTGTGCCAAAATTCTGAGCGAGCGATGGGAAAATTTGAGCGCAAAAAAATTAATTGTGCAAGCACACTAATAACATTTTGAGGAAATATTTAAATTGCGCAAAGACAAACTTGAGATTGCTCAAAAATCATTTCTGCGCTCAGATTCTTCCTCTGCGCTCAACCTCTCTCTCTCTCGCTCGCTCAAATCTCTCCACCTCCGCTCAAGTCCTGCTGTGCGCTCGCTCAAAATGTGCAAAGCCCAAATGTGACAGACACGGTTGTCCACCAATCACAGAAATTTGGGGCGGGCGTTGAATTCTGATTGGTTACTTGGGTTTCTGGAAGTGCCTCATAACCAACGAAGAAGAAGAGGGAAAAACAAACTGCGGGGGAAAACAGAAATAAGGAAAACTAAAGATATAATGATCCTGGATTACAACATGTTTTTCCCCGCAGTTTGTTTTTCCCTCTTCTTCTTCTTTTTCTTCTTTGTCGCTTATGAGGCACTTCCAGAATCCGAAGTAACCAATCAGAATTCAACGCCCGCCCCAAATTTCTGTGATTGGTGGACAACCGTGTCTGTCACATTTGGGCTTTGCACATTTTGAGCGAGCGCACAGCAGGACTTGAGCGCGGACATGGAGAGATTTGAGCGAGCGAGAGAGAGAGAGGTTGAGCGCGAGAGAGAGAGAGGTTGAGCGCGAGAGAGAGAGAGAGAGGTTGAGCGCGAGAGAGAGAGAGAGGTTGAGCGCGCGAGAGAGAGAGAGGTTGAGCGCGAGAGAGAGAGAGGTTGAGCGCGAGAGAGAGAGAGAGGTTGAGCGCGAGAGAGAGAGAGGTTGAGCGAGAGAGAGAGAGAGAGGTTGAGCGCAGAGGAAGAATCTGAGCGCAGAAATGATTTTTGAGCGCAATCTCAAGTTTGTCTTTGCACAATTTAAATATTTCCTCAAAATGTTATTAGTGTGCTGCACAATTAATTTTTTTGCGCTGAAATTTTCCCATCGCTCGCTCAGAATTTTGGCACAAATATAACCCCATAGCAGTGTAGTGTGGCAAAAGTTTCAATAGACCGAGTTAAAGAGGATGCTTGTGCAATAAAAGTGTCCCTTTCTGCTTCTGCTCTTATTATAGCAGAAGGTGTGCTGGATTTTATACTTTTACCATTTGAATTTACATACATTAAGAAAAACAAAGAATTCTGAAAATAATTGATTTGTTATTTACAAACCACTCGATAATAATGATCAAAACATGTAATTTTATCACGGGACTCTCAGATCACAATATTATACTTTTCTCCAGGAAAATGAGTAAAAAACGATGAGGCAACATACCTACTCCAAGAAGTCACTGTAGTTTTATTCCAAAATCTCAAAATCAAAATCTGAATATAGCATTGAGTGAAATAAATTGAAATGAGTTATTTACAGTGAATGCTATTGAAATCTGCTTTCTCCTATATAATTCTAAAATCAAAGAAGTGATGGAACCATTGATAAAAAGGGAAAAAGGTAAACTAAAATGTAATAGTTTACCTTGGCTTGATGATGAATGTAAAGCTCTCATGAGAGAAAGAGCTGTCTTATTTAAAATATCTCTTAAATCTGGCTTCACACACATTCAGATTTACATCTTTGAGGAATACAATTACTCATACCTTACATAAGGCCAAAACAACGTTTTTGTAAATAGAATTCAAAGTTCCAATGGAAATGGCAAAGTAATTTGGCTAAACATTAACAAAATTATTGGAACACTAAAGAAATCATACAATCCTATTATGGAAATAAGTGTTGATAATATTTTAATTAATGATCTGCAGAAACTGGCTACTACATTTAATAAGTTCTTTATTGATTCTGTCAATGAAATAGAACAATTATTCCGTCTTTTACCAGAATTTAGACTCGAGCAAAGCGCAGCTAGGTCGGTGGCCAATATTATCAAGTCCATTAAATCTTCAAAGGCAAAAGAAGCGTGTGGAATTGGCAGCCCCCATCGGGCTGGAAGTGGCCACTGTCTCACCAATTTTTCAATCTGAAGCCGAGACTCTTGTATCAAATGATCGCCCTATCGGCATAGGACCAGTAGTGTCCAAAGGAGCTGAAAATGGCCGTCCGGCCATTTGATTTTCATTGTGATGTCGGAAAACCATCCGATTTCTGTTTTTTGACTTGATATTGGAAAACGAAAAAACGGGAGACGAGCCATATAAATGGGTCGTTTCCCATTTATAGTGGGTACATGCGAAACGACCCGATTTCCATTTTTCTATGTTAAATTGGTGAATGAATTCACTCATTTTTGTTTATTTGACAATATGACTGAGGTAATAAAACCACAATTAAAAAAATCAATAGTATTAATAATTACATTTATAGTACAGTTTTTACACTTCAAATACAACAGACCACAATTAAAGTACAGAAACAGATGCAGCATTGAAATAACAATTGTGGTATTTAAAAAGTAAAAAACTGTAAATCTCCATATATTTCTGTCTCTCAGTGAGTAAATAATTAGATAGTTGGTTTTGCACTTACTTCTTTGGCTTTACGCTAACTTTTTTCCAAGAGTGCTTTTTATGTGACCCTTAACACAAGCTTTGAAAGGCCCAGGTTAAATTCTTACTGCAACCACCTGAGGAACATTTATCTGCTCTGTGTCTTTATGTACTTCTTTCATACCAGAGGGCGCTGTACCTATCAGGTATTTTCTTTGCTTTATCCTTGGGCAGTTTCCCCAGAAGACATACGACTACGTACTGGTGGCTGAGAAGCTCGATGACGACCTGGACCAGAAGGCTCAGAGACAGAAAGCTTTCATCCAGCAGTTAGAAAAGAAAAACATAAAAATCACAGTAAGTTTCTTCAAACCAATTCAAGTTAAAATCATTGTGTAGTAACAATTGAGCAATTACCTACAGACATGTCTGTTCATTGTCAGAGAATCACACATGAAGACAAAGTGTTCTTTGGCTTGCGAGCTCCCCAAGAGATGTTTGAAAACTACCTGTACCTGCTGAAAGTCTCCGACTCGTGCAACTGGTGTGGAGACCAGAACGGAGAAGTAACTGAAGCGAACAGGTACCCTTTTCTGTCACACACACACACACACACACACACACACACACACCAGGATTCCATGCCTTCTGTTGAAATTCCATTTTGTGCAGGTATTCTAAACTCAGCTCTGCGAGTTGCAGTTGTCACAGTTCAGCCTTTCTGCTCCACTCTGACTGCCAGCCACCTCATCAAGGCAACTCCACTCACCTGCTGTCAATCAAGGCTGGTTCAGCAGAAGGTCTCCTGCTCACTGCCAGATTGTTGTCGCCTGCTTCCGTGCAAGATCTGAAAGAAGAACTGAAATCCTGTTGCCAACAACTCTGGCTGCCTTTGACCAGCCAATTTCTCCTGAACCCTGCTTCGTACCTCAGCCTTCCGTCTGACTACGGGTTCCAGTAATTCCCTGCTGGATTGAGACTTTGGTTTCTGCCTCACCCGTGGCTGTTCCATGTGGATTGTTGCCTGCTGGATTCGCCATTTGCTTATTCCAGTATCACCTTCGAACTTCATTAAGCCATCACCAACAGTACCATCACCGGACTTGTCTCTGCCCTCTTGGACTCTGCTGTCACCTCTACGCACCGGCTCATCTCTGCCATATGGCTTGTCTACGCCCTCCAGGACTCATCCTCCAGACTGTTCACTGGCTTGTCTCCGGCCTTCCTGGACTCTGCCACCACCTCTTGGCTGGACTCCCGCCTGGTGTGCGCAGGAACCGCATCTGTGCTATTCTGTCGAGGTCCTGCCAGGACTGGAGGGAGGACCGGAGCCGGCACTGGACAGGCCTGACTCTCCTCTCCCCGGAGACTATCTGCCAACACGCCACCACCGTTTTGGCCGTCGTCGACGTGCGCCATTCCAGAGCCCTGGAGCACCGTCCTCCGTTCGCTGCCCGCACCTCATGTCTTCCGGGTAATGGGACTGCACCACTGGGACGGTGGCAGAATGGTCCTCTGGTGCACCCACCCACCCGGACAGCAGCGCCTCAATCAGCTGCTGGTCCTACTCACCCGCTCCTGCTGCAGCCGGGTGATGTCATCGAGCAGCTGAGCCAACTTGTCCTCTGCTGTCTTCTATATGGCCACTGCCCCTGGGGTGCTCCTCCATGCTCTCTGGGCCTGACAGGAAGCCAGTGTGGCAGTGAAGCTGGTCACCTTTGATGAGTCAGGCTTCTAGGACACCATTCTTTTAGTGAATTCAATGAAAATAAACAGACACACAGACTCTTTCAGGCTGTCCGTCTGTGTCTCCGCCTGTCACTCTGTCTGTTCCTGTCTATTTTTCCTTTAGCACCGATGTACCGGCCATGATAATGAACGTTTGAACTCTCTATTAGCTAAAGAAAGGACGCTCAATGCTTCCTTTATAACCTCCTTTAGCCTAGGAAACACTGATGCGTCCTTTACCAAAGGACGAGATCATGCTGCCCCACAATTCCTTGCGGTGACAACATTTAACGGGACCCACTCATGTGGACGTTCAGGGAAACTCACGAGGACTCAACACTGATCATGTTCAGTTCCCAATGCAATAATCTGCTTTGCACTACTTTAAATAATCTAAAACTAATATCCCAACTAGGAATGTTATGTTTGTAGGTTTTTCACCACGGCTGACGTCACTAACTTGCACTACCATTGGATTATTATGTCACCTACTGAAAGTGCAGTCAGGCGGTCACAACAACGCGATTGCCTTTCCCTAATGCCTTTAGGAAGCCTCCTAACAACTTTCCTTATCCCTGTGACATCATTCACGGGGTTAAGGAAAAATAGATTGGAAAGGAGAAAAGAGGGACTATTTAATTGCACCCTGGGGCCCCGTTTACACGTACCTGGGCTTTTACAAAAATGGACACTTCCCCCTCCACCTTTAAAAAATAATCTTCATTTGCACTGACCCTGATATTCAGCCGCTTCAGAGCTGCTATGAGCAGCCAAACCTGTAGGGGGCAGTGTAGCAAGAAGCATTAAGCCATGATAACCAATCAGAATTTAGAAAAAAACACCACGTCACGAATTGTGACGTAAATATCCACCTACCACACTTGAGATGCAAAAAGAGACACGGATTTGATCAAGATTTCACTGTGGCTGGAGTTTTCAGAAGTTTTCAGAAGTCATCTTTTGTGGTGAGTCATAGCCGTGTTTGTGTTTAAATGCGTGGCCCAAAAAGCAGAGAAACATCAAGTTTATTCAAATACCCAGGTACATGTTAACATGGCCTGAGTCCCTGGGCGGCTCATCCTTTATGGGCAGATGTGATTAAGCACCTGATGTGAATCAGGTGTGCTGCCTCACCTTTCTGCCACAATTTTATTGCCACATTAATTTCAGTGTAATTGAGGCAGTAGATCGCATTAAATTTCATATTCTTCTTTCAGGATCCGAATTGTTCACTTCATACTTCATCAGACCTTCATCAACACAGGAGGTGAGTGAGATTACCTGAATAAAGTTGCATGAACTTATTTTATGCTTCCTCCACATTGTTCCACAAGCAGAAACAGCACTTGATAAT
Organism: Blennius ocellaris; assembly: GCF_963422515.1. NCBI lineage: Eukaryota > Metazoa > Chordata > Actinopteri > Blenniiformes > Blenniidae > Blennius > Blennius ocellaris. The sequence goes on along the minus strand of NC_137650.1, from coordinate 1,132,164 downwards.
GTGCTAATCTTTCCCAAGGGTCCATATTTTCATGGCTAGAAAAATAAATCACTACAACCACATAGTGTAATCAGTGATGCCAGTAATGTGTTGATTAGTAACGTGTTGCTCTCAAAGGGCCACTTTTTTCAGTAACTAGTAAGCTAATGCTTTACTATTTCTAAACCAGTAATCAGATTAAAGTTACTTGTCCTGTGTTACTGTTATAGTGTCTCACAAGGCAAGTTTCTTGTCTGCAAAGCCACTTTATTATTAAACAGAACCAGCCGCTCTTCCTCCAAACTGACACAGACACACACAGCGCATGCAGACACTACACACTCCCCTGACCCGCCCCCTTCTCCACTCTCAGCCAATCACAGGCCAACTCGCTCTAACGGTGCGTTCAGGTACACAAGAATCGGAACCAACCATTGTCATTAATAAACCTTAACATTGCAATAAGCCTGCTCTTTTTAAATTAATTAATCAATCAATGAAAGAATATACACAACAATAATACACCCATGATGATCACTGATTCTCTGGGCGAGAGAGAGAGAGGGAGAGAGTGAAGGTTATGTTTTTGTCAATGTGCATTTATTTATTGGTTTGTATGTATTTTACCAACATTTCACAAAAACTACTCGAATTTCATGAAATTTTCAGGGATGATTTGTCGTCATCCAAGAATGGTTCCATTAAAGTTTGAGAGTGATTAGGTCAAGCGGTCAAAAACCTATTTGTGACATAATGTGGTCAGTTTTAATCCGATTGATGTCAAAACAATGCAAAATTATCAGTTTTAATTCCCTATCCTCTGACATGCCACATGATGCAGTGATGTCATTATCCTGGTTAGCGGTTGGGGTCAAAGGTCAGGGGAGGTCAGATGGAAATTGTACAATGTTTGAATATCTTCATGTGGTCACTGTTTTACACTGATATACTAACAACCATGACAAATGATGGGAGCAGTGGAGTGGTGGATCAAATAACCTTGTAATCAATTGGCTTCCATGGTGACAAACTTGTCTTTGGTGAAGGGATGTACTCCACTAAGTGCCCAACTCTCTTTTTGACTCCTGGTCTGGAGTCCCGCTGGTCGACAGTTTGGGGGGGGTTGTAAATTTGGCCGTATTCCTAGATAGAAGGACCACGGCATCTAAAGTGCCGTCCCTCCTCAGCAGACCAGGTTTCCCTCATAACACTCTTGTTATGCAATCACACGTTCAATAAAGCAGTGAGGGAATCTAATAAATGTGCTTATACAGAAAAATGTGACATTGTGAAATAATTTAACCATCTTTCAGTTTTGACCTTTTTTATCTGAATTTGACAGAGAACCTAAATGAACTGCTGAAGAAGGATGTATTTGAAACCATGTTCTGCCCTCATGAGGTGAGTTTCAATTGTATTTTAGTCGGAAGATTTACACCCTAATGTCAAGGCAGCTTTACTGAAAGACTGGTGCTGTATTGAAAATAGTCTTAAAACTTCTGTATGATATTAATAATTGATGCTGAATTGTAACCTGATTAGTCTAAACTTCATATAATCATAATGCAACTTGTTTTTTTATTTTTTATTTGATTTAATACATTTTTGGGGGTAATTTTTCCTTTTTAAGTGACAATATTTGGGAAACTCCACAAACAGTCACAGGAAGGGTCTACCGCAGCAAATAATGTTGATAGTTGTTGCTGTAGTCTGTGCAATATCTTAAACTTTAGTCATAATCCACTGGTCAATTGGCACTATTCCGAAGATGGCTGAAGAGGCATTCGGTTTTTTTTCATTTCATTTCATTTTATTGAGAGCCCCATTAGCTTCTGACTTATTGCAGGAGCTATTCTGCCTGGGGTCTCCTTCAATTTCATTACAAATTAATACATAAAAAGCAACATAAACACACACACACACACACACAACAAACCAAACAGTGGAAGTTCAATGTGAAACAAAAAACATATCACATAATGATAGCAACATTATCATTTTGCTATCACCTACTGACAAGTTTAAATTAACAATCAGAATTCATTATTGTGTAAACAGAAACACTTTCAACTTCTTTTGAAAACATATTTTGTTGTTCTCTGACAACAAAAATCCAGGTAAAGCATTCCAGGCAACCATGGCTCTGTAACAAACAGCTCTCTGCATTTGGTTAGTTTTACAACCGGGTAAAGCACACCTTGTGTCAATGGCCTGACGTGTTTCAGAATTATGGTTATCTGAGAAAAATGACAATTTATTATATATGATTTGGGGTGTTTTTGTAACAATTACATTCCTCGTAAATGTTGTTAGGAAGTAATTTAATCTACATTTAACTGTTAACCACGCCAAACTTTCATGCATTGTCCTCACATTAGTTCTATATGGTCAACCTAAAATAATTCTTGCCGCTTTATTTTGAGCTATTTGCAACTTCTGTAGGTTCTTTTCATTTGTGTTTGACCAAACAACTGATGCATAGTCTAAGTACGAAAGTACAAGTGATTGAACTATTCGCTTGGTCAACCACTTGGGAATACATTTTCTAGAATATTTAATCATGCCCATACTCCTCCCCATTTTCTTCAATACATTATTAATTTGACTGGTCCACGACAGTTTAGAATCCACTATTACTCCCAACAATTTTGCATGATCTACTTGTTCAATTGTCATATTTCCTGAGGTCAGATGTAACATTGGTGTTGTTTTTAATAGGTGGTTTGAGCCAACTACCATGCATTTAGTTTTTTCAACATTAATTACTAATTTGTTTGCTCTAATCCAGTGGATTACTAAGGCTAGTTCCTCATTTAGAATATTATTAAGTTGGATATCTGTTTGTGCAGATACAAACATGGTAGTGTCATCTGCATATGTAGCCATGGTTGCATTTTCCAATACCAGGGAAAATCATTAGTAAAAATTGAAAACAAAAGGGGTCCCAAACAACTTCCCTGAGGCACTCCACAGTTCAGTTGAAGATTTAAGAATAGTGCCTCTGACAGGATTCAGAAAACTGCTGACCAATAATCCTAGGATCCATTCACACTTCACGTTTGCGCGATTGTTCACATTCTATTTTAAAGGCGTCCTCCATCAGACTGCCGTGTGAAAGTGATTGGACCCAATGGGTTCGGGCCCCAGAGTGCAGAAGACGGTGTTGACAGACGTAAACATGGACACCACGCCGGTCAGCACCAGGGTTGCCAGATGTGACTCATTGTTTATAGCCCAAACAACGTAAAACCCACACACCTCAATAAAAACCAGCCCAAAACTCAGCCTGTGTAGAAATCATGTTAAAACGATAAAACTATTATGTGTGTAATAAAGAACACATCATCAACACACAAAAGCATGAAATAAACAAAGTTAAACGGTAAGACAATTTGGCTGCTCAATTAGGGAATACTGTCATATCTGGCAACACAGGTGTTGTTAAATACTAGTCAACACAATCTAGATGACATGATGAGGGAAAGAAGAAGGAGAACAAGGACAAAAGAGAGGACAGGTTTTATCTTGGCAGAGTCGCTTAGTCGTTATTTGAGGCCAACCGGCCTCAAATAACCATATTGTAATATGTGTAATATCATTATATAATTACATTATACATATTATAATATGTATAAAATCAAATCCTGTCCCTGTTCCTCCTCCTCCTCCTCTTCCTCAGTCAACTTTTTTTCTGAACCATAGAAAGTTATGAAACTTCAGGATTAGAAAGTCAAAATAATCAAAAATACATGGTTTTAGTTGAAGTTGTTTTTATGTGTTGAATTTGAGTGAGTTTTTAATACATTCCGTGACGATATGAATGTTGACGGAGCATTGAAAAATTCAAAATGGCGGCTGACGGGGAGTTTCCCCGACTACATTATTCAAGGCAAACCCGAAGAATTACACAACACTATCCAATCAGAATGCAGGTTTTCCAGGTAAGACGCAGCGTCACTGACCAGAATGGGGATCATGAATCAGGAAGAAAATAGCAGCCGCAATTGGCGTCAAGCGTTTTCCCCACGCTATCATCGGCATTCACACGAGAATCACATGATCGCGCTCTCGGGGCGAGAAATGGCCCGGCCCTGTGGTGGTGTGATGCGTTGGCGATACC
>NC_137650.1:785565-1123065 GCF_963422515.1 Blennius ocellaris | reverse complement strand
ATTGGCAGGTTACTGGCAGGTTATGAGCTAATAAAACTAGTTGGTATTGGCAGGTTACTGACAGGTTATGAGCTAATAACACTAGTTGGTATTGGCAGGTTACTGGCAGGTTATGAGCTAATAAAACTAGTTGGTATTGGCAGGTTACTGACAGGTTATGAGCTAATAAAACTAGTTGGTATTGGCAGGTTACTGGCAGGTTATGAGCTAATAAAACTAGTTGGTATTGGCAGGTTACTGACAGGTTATGAGCTAATAAAACTAGTTGGTATTGGCAGGTTACTGACAGGTTATGAGCTAATAAAACTAGTTGGTATTGGCAGGTTACTGACAGGTTATGAGCTAATAAAACTAGTTGGTATTGGCAGGTTACTGGCAGGTTATGAGCTAATAAAACTAGTTGGTATTGGCAGGTTACTGACAGGTTATGAGCTAATTAAACTAGTTGGTATTGGCAGGTTACTGGCAGGTTATGAGCTAATAAAACTAGTTGGTATTGGCAGGTTACTGGCAGGTTATGAGCTATTAAAACTAGTTGGTATTGGCAGGTTACTGGCAGGTTATGAGCTATTAAAACTAGTTGGTATTGGCAGGTTACTGACAGGTTATGAGCTAATAAAACTAGTTGGTATTGGCAGGTTACTGGCAGGTTATGAGCTAATAAAACTAGTTGGTATTGGCAGGTTACTGGCAGGTTATGAGCTAATAAAACTAGTTGGTATTGGCAGGTTACTGACAGGTTATGAGCTAATAAAACTAGTTGGTATTGGCAGGTTACTGGCAGGTTATGAGCTAATAAAACTAGTTGGTATTGGCAGGTTACTGGCAGGTTATGAGCTAATAACACTAGTTGGTATTGGCAGGTTACTGGCAGGTTATGAGCTAATAAAACTAGTTGGTATTGGCAGGTTACTGACAGGTTATGAGCTAATAAAACTAGTTGGTATTGGCAGGTTACTGACAGGTTATGAGCTAATAAAACTAGTTGGTATTGGCAGGTTACTGACAGGTTATGAGCTAATAAAACTAGTTGGTATTGGCAGGTTACTGGCAGGTTATGAGCTAATAAAACTAGTTGGTATTGGCAGGTTACTGACAGGTTATGAGCTAATAACACTAGTTGGTATTGGCAGGTTACTGGCAGGTTATGAGCTAATAAAACTAGTTGGTATTGGCAGGTTACTGACAGGTTATGAGCTAATAAAACTAGTTGGTATTGGCAGGTTACTGACAGGTTATGAGCTAATAAAACTAGTTGGTATTGGCAGGTTACTGACAGGTTATGAGCTAATAAAACTAGTTGGTATTGGCAGGTTACTGACAGGTTATGAGCTAATAAAACTAGTTGGTATTGGCAGGTTACTGACAGGTTATGAGCTAATAAAACTAGTTGGTATTGGCAGGTTACTGGCAGGTTATGAGCTAATAAAACTAGTTGGTATTGGCAGGTTACTGACAGGTTATGAGCTAATAAAACTAGTTGGTATTGGCAGGTTACTGACAGGTTATGAGCTAATAAAACTAGTTGGTATTGGCAGGTTACTGACAGGTTATGAGCTAATAAAACTAGTTGGTATTGGCAGGTTACTGGCAGGTTATGAGCTAATAAAACTAGTTGGTATTGGCAGGTTACTGACAGGTTATGAGCTAATTAAACTAGTTGGTATTGGCAGGTTACTAGCAGGTTATGAGCTAATAAAACTAGTTGGTATTGGCAGGTTACTGGCAGGTTATGAGCTATTAAAACTAGTTGGTATTGGCAGGTTACTGACAGGTTATGAGCTAATAAAACTAGTTGGTATTGGCAGGTTACTAGCAGGTTATGAGCTAATAAAACTAGTTGACAGAGTCCAGGTGTGTTTCAGTAAAGTCAGCAGGTTTTATCTACCAGATGTTTCTTCAGGTGAGACGTTCACAACACTTTCACTGCTGGAGGCGTCATTAGCATTGTACAGAGAGGTGAAGAGGCTCCTCCCACTTTAAAACAGTGATGTTGGAGTTTTCAGATAGAAAATACGTTTCTTTCCCCGGGAGCAGCCGTGACAAGAGCAACTGGCTACAGTATCCATGGCAACGCGTCAGTGCCGGCCAGGTAACAACAGTGTGTTGTTACCTGAAAGCGTCAGGAAGTGTTGCAATGCCAGTGGACGGATTATGTGACAGCTGAATTTCAAGTTTATTCCATCTGATTTTCTATTGTAATCCCACTCAGTAATCCTAGTTTTTATCCAATATACCTGTAACAAGATTACACATTTTTTATGTATTGTAATGGATTACAGTAAAAAAAAAAGTGTATCTTAATTACGTATTGCCGTTACATGTAATCCGTTACAACTCAACCCTGTTCAAGACATATAATTTGGAAACAGATGCTGGCCTGCTGACAGCTAATTCATTATCTGAACTTTGTTTTTGTTTGTTTGTTTGTTTGTTTGTGCATGGGACCTAGCAAAGAAGTTTGTCAGTCCGACATCATAATGTGTCCTCGCTGTGACAAGACGTGTAAAGTGTGGAAGCTTTCAGACACCTGCTCCTATGCAAAGGTAAAACACCAAATACTTCACCTGTTCAACAGTAAAGCTTTGGCATTTTGAATATCAGGACATTTTGTTGTGAAGGAAACTCTTATTAAATGTAGTGATGTGCCAATAAGATTTCTCTCCTTCACAGTTTCTGATATATTGATATATTCTAAATATATTGATTTAATTTTCACTGTTTGTAGTCAATAAGATTTTTGAAATACAGTTCTCAGTATTGAAATAAATTGTCTTTTTTATAATTAATTAGCATTTGTTTAATGCATGTATTTATTTTCACCTGGCTTATCATTATAGGAGCCTACTTTTCTCCCCCACTGAGCTAAAACTGGTGTCCAGTTGTGGCTTTACAATTAAAGTTCTTGGTAGGAATTACCAGGACATTGCATGGATGTCATGTGAGGCCACATGATGTGCGTCTATTGCCCTGTTTCCACCACACAAAAGTGCAGGGACGGAGCGGAGCGGTACGGCAAAGCGAAGCCGGAACTCGGTCCGGTATCTGTTTCCACCGCAAAGAGGAGCTTAAAAAGTGGGCGGGGCTTATGAGCTCCGCAGATATGTGACATTACAACAGAAAAGAAAGTCGTCAGATCTACATCTTATGAATCCTCTGTTGTTGTTTACATCCTCCACTTTGCACTTGTTGTTTAGTTAACTGTTTGCAGCGGCAAAAAAACCCGTATTTTTTGCAGCGGTTATTTTTTGCAGCCGCAACTTCCGTTTTTGTTCTGAGAGCGCGAACGCTCCGGCGACTGCTCGGGTGCGGGGCAAGTCGCCGGAGTGTTCGTCCTGGTTGGCTGAGGCACAGACACGGGAGTCTGGAGCTTTCTGCTCAAACGCAGGAGCAGCCACTCCACTCCGGCGCTGATCGCGGTCCGGCAGCACAGCGCCGGAACACGGAGGCGCCGAGCTCTGAGCTCCTCTTCATCGCTACCGCGGTCCGTCCCCGCGATATAGCGCCACTGACCGCGGCTGAACAGAACGCTGACCGCCTCTGGGAAGCGGAGCTGCCGGAGCGCGATCAGCGCCGGAGCCCAAAGCTCAAGGCTCCCGTGTCCCGGACGCGCATCCACGCCACGGCGAGCACTATGCTGCAAACAGAAAACTCCAACGCGATGCAAAGTCCTTAGCCCCGGTCTCCCCCTGCCTCAAGTCGCTCTTTCACCACAAACACTAAAGTTGAGCAGCAAAGAAAAGAAAAGGAATAAAAAGCTGCAAAGCTGACCACACTGACAGCAGAGGATTCATCCAGCTGACACATTCAAATATTGAGGGCGTGTAGTAAATCACTGACCAATCAGCAGACAGCTCCACAACCTCAGACCCGTTCCATGGTCCTGGTAGCCCAACGGAAGGGGAGCGGAAAAGCGACCACCTTTGGAGCGGTCTGGAGCGGTTTAGACTGCATTCCTGTGGTGACACGCGAACCGGAGCGGTTTAGACCGGTCTAGGCCGGCACTTTTTGTGCGGTGGAAACGGGGCTTTTGTGATATCACCGTTTTTTTTGTGACTGTTTGGCCACCCTATCATTGTACATGTCCCAATGACTGGCCAGCTTGTTCCCACAAGGGAAGAACACAGGGTCCCCCTGAGGCTGGTGAAACTCTGTCACAGCTTGGAACCTCCCAGAGGAGGAATAAAACCCCGGGGACATGCAGAGCGGGAACATTGCAACAACTGAGAAAACAAAAGCTGAGTTTTCTGCAGTGTCGCCCTTCACTAGTTGTGGGGAATGTAACATTGCTGGCAGATTACATGAATGAGCTGTTAGGACTGACCAAGAGTCAGAGGGAGTACCGGGAGTGTAATTTAATGTACTTCACTGAGACATGGCTGCACTACAACATTCCCGAATAGAACGTTACCATCAGACAGTTTTCAGATGGTCTCGGCTGATTGCAATTGCGTTGAGATAGAAGGATGAGACCGCCATGCTTGTTAATGATCGCTGGCGTAACCCTACTCATATTACTGTCAAAGAGATCTGCACCCTGTTTACTGAACAGCCTGCAACACCATCCTGAGGGTCTTCATTTGGACTTGACTCTGATTTACCTGTCTTGATTTGGGACTTGAATACAAAGACTTGAGACTTACTTTAGACTTGGAAAGCAGTGACTTGGCCACGACATTGACATATGGTGTGCTTGTATCCAAACAGGTCAGCCACTTGTTTGACAACGAGGGGACAGTGGCTTTTGCGATGTTCATGGCAATTTGGGGTGAGTTTCTCATCAGTTGTGTATTGGAGCTCAACATCTGTTGGCTGTAAACTGAATTGTTGTATTGGATATACTTTCTCTGACTTTTCAGCCACACTGTTCCTTGAGCTTTGGAAGAGACACCGAGCCAGACACGTTTCACAATGGAAAGTCTACGACTGGTGTGAGGAGGAGGTACAGTCTTCTTTTTCTCTGACAGGCCGTGTTGTGTCACTGACTTGACGAAAATGTGAATCTGAATATTCATAACTGTTTTAGTAATGTTGGAATTAACTTTGTTTGGCCAAATCTCTTTTATTAGTGACAGTATGTTTGCTTTATCTCGTTCAACTTCTCATCGACAAATGAAAATGTTCAAAATTAAGACATTCCACACTTGTTTGAACTACAGCTTCTTCCAATAATTGACACCAATCAGGCATGACCATCAGAATTAGAAAAAAAAATGGTCCAGACTACCAGAGATCCAGTCCTCAGCACCATCATATACAACCTAGTGCTGAATATCAATAATACAGTTCATCGACATTACCTTCAGACAGAAGCCGCCACAAACCTGGATCAGCTTCTGTTGCTGCTCCTCAGAGTCCCCCAGCTTATTTTTCTGAGCAAATCCGAACTTTACGAGGTTTCCCTGTTTGAAATTGTGCGGCTGTCTGATTTAAAGAGACGTTTAAGACTCGCGCCCCCAAACTTCAATTGTGAGGACAAGGATTCCATGACTAGGGACACAGCGCTAACTGGCATGGTCGCCATGCGAGAGGCGCACAAAGCTAGCCTCGCAGCCGACTTTAAAGCCTCATCCACTGGGGGCCTCTTGGCTAGCTTAACTAACAGGGGTGCTGCTGGTGGACGAGCTGTGAAGATTATTCATTAAATACTGGTGGGCTAAACGCTACAATCAATCACATGAAAATTATGGAACATATCAAAAACCTAAATGCAGATGTAATGTTTCTTCAAAAGACTCATTTGTGTAACTCTGGTCAGAAAATTAAATAGATGCTGGATTAACAAACGTTTTCATTCTCAACTTAAAGGTCCCATATTATACTAAATCAGCTTTTCTGTGCTTTAAACATCATAAAAGTGTTATTTGGGGTTCATATACACCCCCAAAGTGTTTTTTTCATTGATTCCCTCCAGCTTGAGTTCACAGTGATCTTTCTCTGTTCTAACTGGTGGGGGGGCTCAACACCTTGATTCTATTTGATGACACAGCACCACCCTGCTGATGTCACAGAGCAGGAGAAGCTCCGCCTCCAGGAAGATTGACATGCGGAGAAACCAAAACAGATTTGAAAGATTTTTGATTAAACCATCAATATTCGCTTATGTGTTTGTCTGTCTGTCAACAGGAAGAGCTGATTATGGAACTAGTCAATGATCCAAACTGTAAACCTAAACAGTTTAGACATTCGTACTTGCGCAATACTGTCGTCCTGATCCTGGTCACACTCATGGTAAGTTACATGCTGATCTCTAGAAATTATTTCAAAATGGAAGTCAGAGAAAATATGATGGGAAAACCTGATCCTTTGTTGAAAATAGTTTGAATATGTCTAAGCTCTCATAACGATGTGGTTTCTAAATCAAATGTGAAAGAAATGTACCTTGTCAGGCTCCATTTAAGACTATATGAACTCTTGAGCTGATATAGTTTTAGACTTCATATACCGGTAGTTCATATAGTCTGAGCCGTGTGTGTGTGTGTGTGTGTGTGTGTGTGTGTGTGTGTGTGTGTGTGTGTGTGTGTGTGTGTGTGTGTGTGTGTGTGTGTGTGTGTGTGTGTGTGTGTGTGTGTGTGTGTGTGTGTGTGTGTGTGTGTGTGTGTGTGTGTGTGTGTGTGTGTGTTCTGATTTCTTGTGTTTTGTTCATTTTGTGTTCTTTATTATGTTGTCTATTTTCAGGTTGTCTCCACTTACAACAAATATTTACTAACTATCATACAAAGATAAAATAATCCACGCTGTTTTGTTGCAGTTAATGCTGATAGTGGGTTTGGCCCATGCTCTGGTGGTGTTTCGAGTGGTGGCTGCCCCGCTATTGTCTGAATGTCAATGGGATTTTTTGAAAGACCACGCCAACACTGTGGCTGTGATGCTCGGCGCTGTGCTGCACTATGTCACCATTCAGATCATGACCCGGGTATGGAAACTTCAACTCGCCTATCAGGAAATGTTTCAAATAAATCAAATAATCTGCACTATTTTCACTGTGAAACTCACCATATTTTTGAAAGGGCTGAGATTAATAGGTCACTTGACCCTGCTTCCAAAGTCTATTAAACACCTTCACACTGACTGAATTTTAATACACATCAAGTGAAGTCAAATTGATTGGCTGCCTGGTTAAACTTTGTATAAACCAGGTGTGTAGATCATGTTAGAATGTGTACAGGTACTACTACTACTTCTGTGGCTCAGGCAGAGTTACAGTTAGACACAGGAACATCCGTTTTACATCCAAGTCAGTGAAGATGTTTCAGTATTTGGTGGTGAATTAGAGGGCAAAAAGCTTATAGCAGAACATAATGTCGTGGTTTAGTCAAAGGAAATGGCAGCAGTACCAGGGTTCAGCAGTGACCAATTCTTCAGATCAAGTAAGAAGTGAAGTCAAAATGAGTAATTGCACATAAATTAGATATTTATTTGGATGTGAGGAAGAATTGTTGAGCCTTGTTTGTTCCTGCTAGTTTTTATGTTTGTCTTTCTGTGTGGCTCATGCACACTGCAGCGGTTTGTGTCTTTCTTTGTATTTCCACAAGCGTTTTTGTTTTCAAACTTTATTCATTTATTTATTGTACATTTAAAGAATACCAGTGAAATTCAGGTATTGCGATGAAATGGCAATTGAGGAGTTGTGAATATGAGGTTTCAAAAACAACACAAATATATTAATAATGATATTAATGCATTTTATTTGTATTGCAATTTACATTTGTAATTCTCAAGGTGCTAAACAAGTAACGAGGAAAAGAGTAATGGTGCAAATAAGAGTGAAAACTGAACTCTGCTCAGTCTCACAAACCTCAGAATGTCTGCACTCTAAAATCAGGAACCTTATTTTTGTGGGGGGAAAAAAACAAAAACGGTACATACACATGTCGTGTAAACTGTTTCCAAATATTCAGCAGCTGCTTTATATACTTGAACTCTCAGAGTAGGGTTTTTATTTATTTTTTATTTTAGATTGCTGCTGGAATAGTTTATATTGTGTTGGGTGTCAAATAAACATAGTTGTCCTGCAGCAGTGGAGTCGATCTGTTTTCAGCTGCAGACTAGTTTTATTGGGGGACCAGAGGGCTAAACTACAACTACAACACAGGACAAACACACCAGAAAGCAGGTTATGTGAAAACTCAGAGTACGGTAACCCTGGAATGAGCAAAACTCTTGAGTTCTCAGTTCCAGAAAGAGAGCTGGATTAAGCTCAGGGTCAGTCACCACAGTAACAGACTGTGAACTGAACCTGCTCGCTGGAAGGTTTAGTTGAGGAAACCCTGAGTTTTAACTCGTTTCTCCCACCTGAAGCAGGTTTAGTAGAGGAAACTCTGAGTTTCTACTATCTCCGCCCACTTGAAGCAGGTTTAGTAGAGGAAACCCTGAGTTTCTACTGGTTCCTCCCACCTGAAGCAGGTTTAGGAGAGGAAACCCTGAGTTTGTACTGGTTCCTCCTACCTGAAGCAGGTTTAGTAGAGGAAACCCTGAGTTTCTACTGGTTCCTCCCACCTGAAGCAGGTTTAGGAGAGGAAACCCTGAGTTTCTACTGGTTCCTCCCACCTGACGCAGGTTAAGTAGAAGGAACCCTGAGTTTCTACTGGCTCCTCCCACCTGAAGCAGGTTTAGTAGAGGAAACTCTGAGTTTCTACTGGCTCTTCCCACCTGAAGCAGGTTTAGTAGAGGAAACCCTGAGTTTCTACTGGCTCTTCCCACCTGAAGCAGGTTTATTAGAGGAAACCCTGTGTTTCTATTGTCTCCGCCCACTTGAAGCAGGTTTAGTAGAGGAAACCCTGAGTTTCTATTGTCTCCTCCCACCTGAAGCAGGTTTAGTAGAAGAAACCCTGAGTTTCAACTGGCTCCTCCCACCTGAAGCAGGTTTAGTAGAGGAAACCCTGAGTTTCTACTGGCTCCTCCCACCTGAAGCAGGTTTAGTAGGGGAAACTCTGAGTTTCTTCTGTTTCCTCCCACCTGAAGCAGGTTTAGTAGAGGAAACCCTGAGTTTCTACTGGTTCCTCCCACCTGAAGCAGGTTTAGTAGGGGAAACCCTGAGTTTCTACTGGCTCCTCCCACCTGAAGCAGGTTTTCTCGAGGAAACCCTGAGTTTCTACTGGTTACTCCAACCTGAAGCAGGTTTTCTCGAGGAAACCCTGAGTTTCTACTGACTCCTCCCACCTGAAGCAGGTTTAGTAGAGGAAACCCTGAGTTTCTACTGGCTCCTCCCACCTGAAGCAGGTTTAGTAGGGGAAACCCTGAGTTTCTACTGGCTCCTCCCACCTGAAGCAGGTTTAGTAGGGGAAACTCTGAGTTTCTTCTGTTTCCTCCCACCTGAAGCAGGTTTAGTAGAGGAAACCCTGAGTTTCTACTGGCTCCTCTCACCTGAAGCAGGTTTAGTAGGGGAAACCCTGAGTTTCTACTGGCTCCTCCCACCTGAAGCAGGTTTAGTAGAGGAAACCCTGAGTTTCTACTGGCTCCTCCCACCTGAAGCAGGTTTAGTAGGGGAAACTCTGAGTTTCTTCTGTTTCCTCCCACCTGAAGCAGGTTTAGTAGAGGAAACCCTGAGTTTCTACTGGTTCCTCCCACCTGAAGCAGGTTTAGTAGGGGAAACCCTGAGTTTCTACTGGCTCCTCCCACCTGAAGCAGGTTTTCTCGAGGAAACCCTGAGTTTCTACTGGTTACTCCAACCTGAAGCAGGTTTTCTCGAGGAAACCCTGAGTTTCTACTGACTCCTCCCACCTGAAGCAGGTTTAGTAGAGGAAACCCTGAGTTTCTACTGGCTCCTCCCACCTGAAGCAGGTTTAGTAGGGGAAACCCTGAGTTTCTACTGGCTCCTCCCACCTGAAGCAGGTTTAGTAGGGGAAACTCTGAGTTTCTTCTGTTTCCTCCCACCTGAAGCAGGTTTAGTAGAGGAAACCCTGAGTTTCTACTGGCTCCTCTCACCTGAAGCAGGTTTAGTAGGGGAAACCCTGAGTTTCTACTGGCTCCTCCCACCTGAAGCAGGTTTAGTAGAGGAAACCCTGAGTTTCTACTGGCTCCTCCCACCTGAAGCAGGTTTAGTAGGGGAAACTCTGAGTTTCTTCTGTTTCCTCCCACCTGAAGCAGGTTTAGTAGAGGAAACCCTGAGTTTCTACTGGTTCCTCCCACCTGAAGCAGGTTTAGTAGGGGAAACCCTGAGTTTCTACTGGCTCCTCCCACCTGAAGCAGGTTTTCTCGAGGAAACCCTGAGTTTCTACTGGTTACTCCAACCTGAAGCAGGTTTTCTCGAGGAAACCCTGAGTTTCTACTGACTCCTCCCACCTGAAGCAGGTTTAGTAGAGGAAACCCTGAGTTTCTACTGGCTCCTCCCACCTGAAGCAGGTTTAGTAGGGGAAACCCTGAGTTTCTACTGGCTCCTCCCACCTGAAGCAGGTTTAGTAGGGGAAACTCTGAGTTTCTTCTGTTTCCTCCCACCTGAAGCAGGTTTAGTAGAGGAAACCCTGAGTTTCTACTGGCTCCTCTCACCTGAAGCAGGTTTAGTAGGGGAAACCCTGAGTTTCTACTGGCTCCTCCCACCTGAAGCAGGTTTAGTAGAGGAAACCCTGAGTTTCTACTGGCTCCTCCCACCTGAAGCAGGTTTAGTAGAGGAAACCCTGAGTTTCTACTGGCTCCTCCCACCTGAAGCTCCCAGAAATGATTTGAGATGACATATATCATAAGTCTTTTGTGGTGGAAATTCCTTCCTGAATTGACCCGTGCCTCACATCAGAGCACATTTTATGTCGAAATGATATTTGTAAAGCAACAGTGTAGAGAACTCTTAGAAAAGTCACCCTTGCATTGAATCAATGTTTTATATTTATTTATTTATTTATTTATTTTTTCAGGGTGTACCTGACTGATGATGTGTTTTTGCAATAGACCCACCTCCATTGGAAGCAGCTAAAAAATAAATATGAAACCACAATTCAGAATGAAAAGGCATATATGCATGTATGCTATGACTGCACCTCATGTTAATCTTAATTTTAGTATTTCAATTAATGTAGGCTATTAAATAAAGAAAAAAAACATGAATTCAGTACCAACTTCAAGTAATAATTTAAACCAGTAACAAAATGTTGGTCCTTTCTGTTAATATCCTACTGAGTGGATTCCCATAATGTTTACACATTTTTATTAGACTGGAGTCATTTAAAATGTGACCATATACATCAACACTCAATAGAATACTAACATTACCACACACACACACACACACACACTCACACACACACTGGCCTCCATTTCAGGTGTTCTATTTTGTTATCAGGTGTTATCTCTATCAGGTGCTATCCCTCTTGTACCTCAGATAGGAGTTGCTGTTCTTTGTGTGTAACCTTTCCTCTTGTTATATAGTGCTAAAGAAATTCTCCTGTCACCTTGTGATACACTAATGTTTTATACAGACATGAGCAGATCCCTGCTCTTGTCTGCACGTGTTTCGTACATCTCTTTGTGTTTCTATGTCATTGTTGCAGGTCAACAGATGGGTGTCGCTCAAGCTGTGTGACATAGGTTGGTTCCATTTGACTTGATTATTTACTTAGATGGCCTTATGATCCAAATATCAGCATTCATTTCAATAGTATGATCACAATACCTACTTGAAAGGTTGGGAATAAGACAGAATGCAGTACTTTATTCATTATTCAGCATAGAGTACATGTTGAAAGTAAGTCATTTGACCTTTTCACAAAAATAGGACTTCTTTTTCAATTCAATTTCTTTTTCAACCAATTAAGTTAACAGGGAACAGCTCAGTTGCACAAGTTGGTGTGTACAGAATGTTTGGGAGCAGTCACAATTTCACTAACATCACTAACATCAAAATCTCACTTAAACATCAAAATCTCACTTAAACGCAGTAAAACAGTTTGTATAAAAACTATTTAAAGCTGACCATATTCACAAGATTTTATCAATAAATTAGCTGCAGGTCAATTCAACATGAGATATTTTATTTCTTAACTGAAAATATTGTCTGGTTTGTTTATGTGAATACAATAATTTTGAATACTTTTTACACATCATCCCAAGTGTTTTCCAGTTGGTATGAGACCAGCAAAATAATAAAGACGTAGATTAATGAATTAATAAACATCTAACATAAGCCTGGATTTTGTTAGAGTGCAGGTTCACCACTTTGACAATTTGAATATTTCTAGAAACAAAGTGGTAAACCTATTACATGAACAAGGTGACAATAGTATACTGTAATACACACACACACACACACACACACACACACACACACACACATAGTATATTAGATAGTGAATGAAAGGTTAGTTCTTAATGTTCGTCCCTTAACTTTCAAAGACAAAAGACTTGCTACTCCCAGTCATTTGTTTTATAGAAGTAATGATCGTGGTTCAAAGATTGTACTTTATTATAGTGGTCATATCACAGGTCAGTTGTTCAACAGCTTGTCGTCTCCAGGCCTCCAGCCACTTCACTCTGCCAAGGAACAGCTGCATAAATGGCAGGAAGCGAAAATGTTTTTGCTGAAACTGAGTTCTGTTATTGCCTCATAAACTAGATCAATGTGTGTAGTTCTTCCCTGTACATTCATATATGTGTTTTTGTGTGTGTGTATTCAGAGAAGACCAACTCACTTGCTGCTACAGAGAGGAGCTTCACAGTCAAGATGTTCACGTTCCAGTTCTTCACTCTCTTCTCCTCTCTCTTCTATGTGGCATTTTTTCTGGGCAGGTACTCTGTGACTGTCATATGCAGCTCAAATGCAACCATTCTTAAGTTCTCATGCTTTAGCAATGCCCGTAACTTAGAAAGCATGGAGCTGACATAGAACACAATGTTTTTCAGAGATAGTCATGTGAAAAAATTAGGAGACTCCATTAAATGTTCAGTTCTTTTTCAAGACATTTTCACATATTGATGTCTAATCTTGTTTTTAGTCATCTCTGGCAAAGAAAGTGATTTAATAGCAGGTAAACAACAAAAAATAACCTTGTTTTACTCATTAAATAGGTGATCTTAGCAAAAAGGCAGACTCTAACTGAAGAAAAGGTTAGGATTCCCTGGAGACCAACAGCTGGTGTTCCTCCTGTGGCGGAGTCCCGTCACTACATTTGAAGGTTTTGGAGATTCTTTCGCATATTGTGTTCTGGTTGAATGGGGTGAACTTGCTCGGACAGCCACACCTGGGCATGTTGGCAGATGTTTGGAATGTAGATTATTTTCCGGACAGTGCAATGGATTATTTCAAATTATTTTAAGATCTTTTTAAATCCCTTAGCAGATTCAGAGGCTGCTACAATTTTCTTTCTGATGACCTCATGCAGCTCTCTGGATCTCACCATGGTGTTCACTCTCCATTCAACAGTCAGGAAGGAGCACAACAAACTACATTTCTGAGGATTAAATAAGGCCAGCCTCCTTCAAAATGCTCTGTTACGATGTTCTCATCATGTACACCTGATGTGGGAATAAATGTGGGGGTGTCCTAATTTATTCCCCCCCAGAACTATATCTTTTTTTATTTATTTACATTTTAAAGAACATTTTAATTGTCTATGTATAGTATTCAAAATTCTCTGCATTGTTAAAATTGATGTTCAATATCCCTATTTCCAAATATGTAAAAGAACAAAAGAAATGTAAGCTTGTCGGGGGTCCTCATTTTTTTCACATGACTATATTAAGAATGTGTGAAGGCTCCAGTCTTCTCTCTTCATTGTGACACTCAGTTGTTTTTGGGAAATACTATAAATCATAAATGAATAAAAAATAATAATACAATGTGGCAGAGAGAGAGAATTCAGCAGCTGCTGTGAAGTTGATCCTGTGATTCTGTCTTGTTACAGGATAAATGGACATCCAGGAAAGTATGTGCGGATTGCAGGATTTAGATTGGAAGAGGTATAACGATTCACTTGGTTCAATTATACAGGCTGGATGCCGGATGGCTGTCTGAACACTGTTGTGTTGTGCTTGTTTTCTAGTGTCATCCTAGTGGGTGCCTGACAGACCTCTTCATTCAGATGGCTGTGATCATGTTGCTCAAGCAAACTCTCAACAACATCTTCGAGTTCACTGTACCGTGAGTAGGCTTTGTTCACTGTTTAATTTGAACTGAATTGAATTGCATTTATTGTCATTGTAACAGGTACGACGAAATCCACCTCAGGCACATTGAAGCATTAGCACAGACAACATATCTCAAGACAAGGCACTTTGGTCATAGGGAGGGTAGTTTTTCAGCCCGCCGCTAGGAGGAGGTGTCTCGGCGTGCAGCCATATCTCCCCCCACAGCCTCTGCTTGGAGTTGGGGAGGGGGGTGAAAGGTACTGGTGAATTCCAGTGGGCCAAAGTATCAGGGAGGGGGAGGGGGAGGAGGGGAAGAAGGGAAGGAAGGGCGGGGGGGCAGAGCCTTCATTCCACGCTCACATCCAGGAGAGTTGAAGACAAAACACGAGCCTCGAGGACTGTGTGTGTGTGGGAATCCCAAATGTAGATTAGGTTTGTTTTCATTCAGGTGATTCAGCTTTATCTTTCGACCTTGAGTGTCTCTGGTCTTCATGCTGCTCCAAATCGTGGCCCCCCAATTTTTTTTTTTAGCATTTCCAGCAGAGTTTTTAAAATTCTCCAAGATGGTTCCAATTTCGCATAAATGTTCAAGAGTCGTGACTTGTGTACTGTTGCGTTCGTTTATCACATGAGTCTGAGCGTTCAGAGCTCGGCACAGACCGACAGGCAGCCTTCCCAATGCAGCTGCTGCGTCTTCTCAACTTTGTGATAGATCAGAAAGCCGCCAGCTCCAATCAGCAGCATACCTGCTATCGTTAATCCCAATATGTAGAGGTCCTCCACATCCTCCATGGAAAGAATGGCCAAACACAGTGACCTCCAGGAACCTCCAGGAACCTCCAGGAACCCCAGGAATCCATGTATATGGCCAAAAACGTCCCATCGGGACATGCAGGCTCTCCTTTGCTGATCGTCGTGTCGTAAAAATTTGGTCGATCGCATTGAGAGACCAGTTGATCAATCCCATGCTTGCAGTTAAATTCCGATGTGGGAGTGAAGAGAGGCTCTTGTTAGATCAGACATGAGACAGTACAGGACGGGAGCAGCAAGCAGGGAAGACGAGGGAGAGGAGAGAGGAGAGAAGCGTCCGCCTTCGCCGAGAGCCGGAAGAAGATCTCTTGTAAAGATACGTGACTCAACAATTTATGAATTTGACTTTCAGGTGAATTTTAGAACATAAAAGTTCACAAAAGCAGTGGAGGAAAAACCAGGACAAAACATGTCAACGTCTCAATAACTTCATGTGTCCTTGAGCATCACTTATAGCTTGATCTACATTATGGACATAAACACACAGTGTGTGATTTATATTATGTCTCACCAATGAAAACAATAACTAAGGAGATACAGTGACAACTGGAGCATCCATCCATCCATCCATCCATCCATCCATCCATCCATCCATCCATCCATCCATCCATCCATCCGGTCTTGGGACTGTTGAAGGAGACTTCCGTAGCTGCAGACAATCAAAGAAAATGTGTGAAATCCATATTGAAAATAGTCTGAGCTTTAAATCAAAACAAAACTGTCTTCTTTGTGAAACAACAGTTCTCCTGAAACACCACTATTCAGATCCACAGACACACACCCAATTTTGTATTAATTTTGTGAGGAAAAAGTGATTGACTCTGATTTAACAGTCATCAAATGCATGAACAAGACCATAATATTTATCAGTGGAAAAAACAGGGTTATCAGTAATGTCTCATTTCTTCCTTTATGTGAATTTTATGAATTCCCAGATGCAGATAACTTTGGAAAAGACAAAAAAGAGAAAATCCATGTAGTGAATTTGTTGAATTGTAGGTGATGTTGGTATCATTCTGTCAACACCACAAACTGATAGAGTAGTGCAGTGTGTGATATCCTGTATTTACATGTTTTCCAGTTGGCTCAAAAGCTGCCTGAACAAAAACACTGCGAAGAAGCTGGAGAGGAAGTGTGGTTACTGTTACAGGAAGACCTGCCGAGATGCACGTGGACATGTTGAGCTGTGTGATATATGCAAACTGCGAGACTGGTTGCGTAACTATCACCTGGCCAATAGTGATGCGTTCAGCCTCTTCAATGAATTTCTGGAGATGGGTGAGTTCACAGTAACAGGAACATTACGGTGGGATGTGCGTGGACATTGTGTATTTAGTTGTCTTTCCCTAAGCTAACTAAGCTGCCTTGCGCACAATCAAATGAGAAAAAAGTTGATTTATTAAAAAACACAACAGATTAAAAGCTGTAGCAGTAAACATACAGGTAGTTTCCTGCTTGGCATCTCTGCCTGTCACACCTCCTCCAGTGCCCACGGGTCAGCTGGAGGAACCGAGGTTTCACCCCTTTATTTTTGATTTTTTTCACAGTGAAATAGATAAATAAATTAACAGAAGAGAAGTACATAGGCGGAACTGGATCATCCTAACTATGTTTAACGAATACAGTAACGGGACAAAATAAAAAACAAAAGCAATAAAAACAAAAATATACACAAAAGTAAAGAGGTTTTGTACATATCCATACATGCATACACACACACACACACACACACACACACACACACACACACACACACACACACACACACACACACACACACCCACACACACATATAGCTTGCTCTTTTTGCTTCCATTTGCTGTGCTTGTGGAAGCGTTCATAAAAATATACACAAAAGTAAAGAAGCTATGTACACACACACACACACACACACACATCGACCTACTTGACTAATTTCCCATAACCCATCACACCCCAGTGCAGGTCTGCAATTTTGTCCTGTATTGAGACTAATTCTCAGGTCTTGTCCACAGCGGAGAGGCTGGAGTCTGATTGAGTGTGTGGACAGGTGTGTCTTATACAGGTACAAATAATACAGGTACTGAGTGGAGAAAAGCTAACAGGACTGTGAGAGCCAGAAATCCTACTGGTTAGTAGATGATCAAATACCTATTTAATGCAGAAATGCAAATTAACTATTTAAAAAGTCTTTCAGTTGAAGTGCACCTATGAAGATTACAGACCTCTCCATTCTTTGTAAGTGGGAAAAGTTATAATTACAAATTACTTATCTTCCCCACTGCGTATATATGTCAAAAACAAATGGTCTTTTTCTCAATGATTCAGTTAGAGTACAAAAGGAAGCATGTGTTTTTATTCAGAATTATTACGATGACATTTAGATGCTTTTATATTGCTTTTGACTGTTTTATTTTTTCTCTCTTTCCAGTGGTTCAGTTCAGTTTTACCACCATATTCGTGGCAGCGTTTCCTCTTGCACCGCTTCTGGCTCTCATCAATAACATTTTTGAAATCCGCTTGGACGCTATAAAGATGGTTCGTCTAGAACGACGGCTGATCCCCAGAAAGACCAATGACATAGGTGAGTTTTGTTTTTGTATGAGTTGATTTCTCTGTAAAGTGGGCTCCATTTTTAAGAGGTTAGAAGAAGATTTCCTACATCCAGGATCCTTATTTCTATTTCTTCTTTGTTGTTTTCTGTGGTTACACATGAGCTACACTGCTCAACACTGCCATCACTGGTCATTTGTTCACAAGTCTCAATATGGCAGCATCCATGAATGGTGTCATTTTATTCCTAAGCACCACAGTGCCACCATTGGTGGGAGGACGGCCATAGAAATGCACAATACCAAATATATTTTAATTGCACAGATTTTCAAAAATAATACAGGATATTGAAATACAGTTTAAAAGTACCAAAAACAGACACGAGCAGCACAGTTTAACTTGACAGAAAATGCATTTGCAAATGCACAGATCAACACTCAAATACCTACATCTGTATATATCAGTGTATACATGTAAACGCATAGACATTTCTGATACATCAGTCAAAAGGTTTTTTTTAAATAATGCTACAGAACATGCGCAAATGTGCATTGATTTATTGCACTTTTCAACCAATTTTTGAGATATTTTAAAGAAGCAACATTTTATAAATAACAATTTTTTATCATTATTGTTATTATTTATTTATCTTTCATATTTTTTTCGTTGTTTATTAGACGTTTTGTAATAAATTGTTATTATTATTGAGATATGTATCATATCTTTTTTTGTGCACTATTGTATTTCCAACCAATACAATAAAAAAAAAAACAAGCAAACATTAGTGGGATTACTTTGCTCAATACTGTCCTCATGGGTCATCAGTGATATTACTCTGGTATATTTGGGCCTTTCACACATGCTTTTGGACGGCTGGAAGAAACTGGAGTACCTGGAAGACGCTCACAAGGAAATTATAAAAGATTAAAAAAAAGATAGGAAAATGATTGGAAAAGATAAAAAAAAAACCACAAACGCCTTCAATCAGACAGAGAAGCAGGGATCTTGTTACCATTGCAAACTCCTACATCACATGACATTTCTCACAGAAACCTTTTAAACAAACACGTGTGTGCTGACATTGAATGTGTATTTTACTTTCTTGTGTTTGTAGGTGTTTGGACAAAAGTGCTGGAAGCCATTGGCGTGTTGGCAGTGATTGCAAATGGCCTGGTCATTGGCGTCACATCAGACTTCATTCCTCGCCTCGTCTACCGTTACCGTTATGGCCCATGTACGAATGGAACTACAAATACACTGTTAGTCATATTTCAGCAGGTAAAAACACCTTATAATATGTAAAGAACTTAATTTCAGCGATGCCTGAATATGCACCTTTTGCTGTCGTTGCAGCTGCATGCAGGGTTACATTAATGACACTCTTTCTAAAGCCTTCATGAGTCACCCAGCCGTTCAACTGGACTTTAACATGGATCAGATGAAGACACAGGACTTGATGCACAATGCTACAGAGTGCTGGTAAGAAGACTTAATTACCTTGCTAAGTAACCACACACACACACACACTCACACTCTGAGGTTTTTGCAATACAGGAGCTTTAGTTTATGAAATAAATGCAATTTTTCAAAACGTCTATGGAAAGGTGTTTTAACAACCTGCCCCCTACAGCGTGGCTTTGAGGCGAGTTAGACAGGAGTGAAGTAGCGAGCTTCCAATGGCAGCATCACCAATATTTCAGCTCAAGTCTCAGTGTTGTGTTGTGCCTGCTGCTCTTCAGAATGTGTTCATTGAAATGTTTACCATGAACGCACCACACAATGAACATGAATGACAATGAACAATGAACGCAGGCTGCGACGCACCACATCTTGGCCTGGTGGATCTTCAGGCCTTGTGAGTTTTTGCAGTTGTTGCCGCATATGTGTGTAACTCTTGTCGTCATTTCTGATGCATGGGTCGTTGCCTGGTTGTCCGTCCGTTCGGAGTGCTAATTCTCCCCCACCCCTGTCGGGCGCCCCTGGGGGTATGTAGCCCCGGGGCTGTTAGCCCTTCCTGCCCTTCCTGCCCTGGTTGCCATCTTTCAGCTGTCTTTCTAGCTGTTGCTACACTGCTCTCGGTAGTCATCCAGCCTGTTCCTGGAAGTCACTGGCCAGGCCAGGTTGGCATGACTGTAGGATACGTCTCCAAGATGTGTCCAAGAGGCACGTGGACACATCATCAGTGACAATATCTGGGTTCATCAGGTGTACAACTCATATTTATCAGCTTGTTACATTTTGAGAGTAAAAAAACAAAGGACTAATTGTGTTATGCATGTAGTTACAGAGACTACAGGAGTGATGTGGACTACTCCCTTACTTCTCAGTTCTGGTTGGTTTTGGCTGTGCGTTTCGCCTTTATCATCCTTTTTGAGGTTTGTAATGAAGATGTCAGTGAAAGTACATTCCACTTTTTTAATAGAAAATCATTTGAATATGTATACTTTTTCTTTTTTTTTTTTACAGCATGTTGTGGTGGTCTGTAAGTTTATTGCAGCCTGGTTTGTTCCAAACAATCCCATTGCAGTCAAGAATCATCGCCTGCATGACAAACTGTCTCGGTTGCAGGAGGAGCTACAGTAAGTCAGGTTTATGAACAATGTATGCTGAGGTCATTTCACATGAATTTACCCCCAGAACACTAGTCTCTTTTATATATAGTGCCGTGAAAAACTATTTATCCCCTTCTCAAATTCCTTTTTTTTGCATCTTTCCCCCTCTTTAATGTTTAAGATCAAAAAAAGGAAATATCAGACAAAGCTAACCCATGCAAACGCAAAATGCAGTTTTTATATGAGGATTTTGTTTATTAAGGAAGAAACTTGCCAAAGCTCTCTGGCCCTGTATGAAAAAGTAATTGCCTCTGCAACATACCAACTGGTTGGGCCACCCTCAGCAGCAACAACTGGAATCAAGAATTTTCTATAACTGGCAATGACTCTTTCATGTCTCAGTGGAGATGTTTTGGCCCACTAATCTTTGCAGAATTGTTTTAATTCTGCAACATTGGAGGGTTTCTGAGCACGAAGGGCCTTCTTAAGGTCAAACCACAGCATTTCAATCGGGTTCAGTCCATGGTTAGGGTTAGGGTATTTTTTCGTTTTAATTTGTATTAATTTGCATCTTATCTATAGATTATCTTATCTATCTTATCTATTTTGAATGTTTACAGCTAAAAAGTCACTGTAATTCATGGGTTGTTAATCGTAGCTTGTTCAGTACAAGTACTACCGTCACCAGTTCATATCAAAGCCTCTTTTTCACTTTGAATTCGTCCGCTAGCTTAGCTTAGCATTAGCATAAGCGATGGGTTCTCTGTCCTCCTCTCTCCCTCTTTCTCAATCGCTCTCTCTCTTGCTCGTTTACCTCCTTTAGTGAGAATATTAGAACCGACTCACCATGCTATTGACTCAACTCACCATGTTATTGACCTAACTCACCATGCTATTGACTCAACTCACCATGTTATTGACCTAACTCACCATGATAGACCTGACTCACCATGTTATTGACCTAACTCACCATGATAGACCCAAATCACCATGTTATTGACCTAACTCACCATGATAGACCCAACTCACCATGATATACCTGACTCACCATGTTATTGACCTAACTCACCATGATAGACCTGACTCACCATGTTATTGACCTAACTCACCATGATAGACCCAACTCACCATGCTATTGACTCAACTCACCATGTTATTGACCCAACTCACCATGTTATTGACCTAACTCACCATGATAGACCCAACTCACCATGTTATTGACCTAACTCACCATGATAGACCCAACTCACCATGCTATTGACTCAACTCACCATGTTATTGACCCAACTCACCATGTTATTGACCTAACTCACCATGATAGACCCAACTCACCATGCTATTGACTCAACTCACCATGATAGACCCAACTCACCATGTTATTGACCTAACTTGCCATGATAGACCTGACTCACCATGTTATTGACCTAACTCACCATGATAGACCTGACTCACCATGTTATTGACTCAACTCACCATGATAGACCTGACTCACCATGTTATTGACCTAACTCACCATGTTATTGACCTAACTCACCATGATAGACCTGACTCACCATGTTATTGACCCAACTCACCATGATAGACCCAACTCACCATGTTATTGACCTAACTCACCATGATAGACCTGACTCACCATGCTATTGACTCAACTCACCATGATAGACCCAACTCACCATGTTATTGACCTAACTTGCCATGATAGACCTGACTCACCATGTTATTGACCTAACTCACCATAATAGACCCAACTCACCATGTTATTGACCTAACTCACCATGATAGACCCAACTCACCATGATAGACCTGACTCACCATGCTATTGACTCAACTCACCATGCTAGACCTGACTCACCATGTTATTGACCTAACTCACCATGATAGACCTGACTCACCATTTTATTGACTCAACTCAACATGATAGACCTGATTCACCATGTTGTTGACTCAACTCACCATGATAGACCCAACTCACCATGTTATTGACCTAACTCACCATGATAGACCTGACTCACCAAGTTATTGACCCAACTCACCATGCTATTTACCCAACTCACCAAGTTATTGACCTAACTCACCATGATAGACCTGACTCGCCATGCTATTGACTCATCTCACCATGATAGACCTGACTCACCATGCTATTGACTCAACTCACCATGATAGACCCGACTCACCATGTTATTGACCTAACTCACCATGATAGACCCAACTCACCATGTTATTGACCTAACTCACCATGATAGACCTGACTCACCATGTTATTTACTCAACTCACCATGATAGACCTGATTCACCATGTTATTGACTAAACTCACCATGATAGACCCAATTTACCATGTTATTGACCTAACTCACCATGATAGACCCAACTCACCATGTTTTTGACCTAACTCACCACGATAGACCTGACTCACCATGTTTTTGACTCAACTCACCATGATAGACCTGATTCACCATGTTATTGACTCAACTCACCATGATAGACCTGACTCACCATGTTATTGACTCAACTCACCATGATCGACCTGACTCACCATGCTATTGACTCAACTCACCATGATTGACCCAACTCACCATGTTATTGGCTCAACTCACCATGATAGACCTGACTCACCATGTTATTGACCTAACTCACCATGCTATTTACCCAACTCACCAAGTTATTGACCTAACTCACCATGATAGACCTGACTCGCCATGCTATTGACTCAACTCACCATGCTCGACCTGACTCACCATGTTATTGACTCAACTCACCATGATAGACCATACTCGCCATGCTATTGACCTAACTCACCATTATAGACCTGACTCACCATGCTATTGACCCAACTCACCATGTTATTGACCTAACTCACCATGATAGACCTGACTCACCATGCTATTCACTCAACTCACCATGATAGACCCAACTCACCATGTTATTGACCTAACTCACCATGCTAGACCTGACTCACCATGCTATTGACTCAACTCACCATGATAGACCCAACTCACCATGTTATTGACCTAACTCACCATGATAGACCTGACTCACCATGTTATTGACTCATCTCACCATGATAGACCTGACTCACCATGCTATTGACTCAACTCACCATGCTAGACCTGACTCACCATGTTATTGACTCAACTCACCATGATAGACCATACTCGCCATGCTATTGACCCAGCTCACCATTATAGACCTGACTCACCATGCTATTGACCCAACTCACCATGTTATTGACCTAACTCACCATGATAGACCTGACTCACCATGCTATTCACTCAACTCACCATGATAGACCCAACTCACCATGTTATTGACCTAACTCACCATGATAGACCTGACTCACCATGCTATTGACTCAACTCACCATGATAGACCCAACTCACCATGTTATTGACCTAACTCACCATGATAGACCTGACTCACCATGCTATTGACTCATCTCACCATGATAGACCTGACTCACCATGCTATTGACTCAACTCACCATGCTAGACCTGACTCACCATGTTATTGACTCAACTCACCATGATAGACCATACTCGCCATGCTATTGACCCAACTCACCATGTTATTGACCTAACTCACCATGATAGACCTGACTCACCATGTTATTGACTCAACTCACCATGATAGACCTGACTCACCATGCAATTGACTCAACTCACCATGATAGACCTGACTCACCATGCTATTGACTCAACTCACCATGATAGACCCAACTCACCATGTTATTGACCTAACTCACCATGATAGACCCAACTCACCATGTTATTGACCTAACTCACCATGATAGACCTGACTCACCATGTTATTGACTCAACTCACCATGATAGACCTGATTCACCATGTTATTGACTCAACTCACCATGATAGACCCAACTCACCATGTTATTGACCTAACTCACCATGATAGACCTGACTCACCATGTTATTGACTCAACTCACCATGATAGACCTGATTCACCATGTTATTGACTCAACTCACCATGATAGACCCAACTCACCATGTTATTGACCTAACTCAACATGATAGACCTGACTCACCATGTTATTGACCTATCTCACCATGATAGACCTGACTCACCAAGTTATTGACCTAACTCACCATGATAGACCTGACTCACCATGCTATTGACCCAACTCACCATGCTATTTACCCAACTCACCAAGTTATTGACCTAACTCACCATGATAGACCTGACTCGCCATGCTATTGACTCATCTCACCATGATAGACCTGACTCACCATGCTATTGACTCAACTCACCATGCTAGACCTGACTCACCATGTTATTGACTCAACTCACCATGATAGACCATACTCGCCATGCTATTGACCTAACTCACCATTATAGACCTGACTCACCATGCTATTGACCCAACTCACCATGTTATTGACCTAACTCACCATGATAGACCTGACTCACCATGTTATTGACTGAACTCACCATGATAGACCTGACTCACCATGTTATTGACTGAACTCGCCATGATAGACCTGACTCACCATGTTATTGACTCAACTCACCATGATAGACCTGACTCACCATGCTATTGACTCAACTCACCATGATAGACCTGACTCACCATGTTATTGACCTAACTCACCATGATAGACCCAACTCACCATGTTATTGACCTAACTCACCATGATAGACCTGACTCACCATGCTATTGACTCAACTCACCATGATAGACCTGACTCACCATGTTATTGACTGAACTCACCATGATAGACCTGACTCACCATGTTATTGACTGAACTCGCCATGATAGACCTGACTCACCATGTTATTGACTCAACTCACCATGATAGACCTGACTCACCATGCTATTGACTCAACTCACCATGATAGACCTGACTCACCATGTTATTGACCTAACTCACCATGATAGACCCAACTCACCATGTTATTGACCTAACTCACCATGATAGACCTGACTCACCATGCTATTGACTCATCTCACCATGATAGACCTGACTCACCATGCTATTGACTCAACTCACCATGCTAGACCTGACTCACCATGTTATTGACTCAACTCACCATGATAGACCATACTCGCCATGCTATTGACCTAACTCACCATTATAGACCTGACTCACCATGCTATTGACCCAACTCACCATGTTATTGACCTAACTCACCATGATAGACCTGACTCACCATGCTATTCACTCAACTCACCATGATAGACCCAACTCACCATGTTATTGACCTAACTCACCATGATAGACCTGACTCACCATGCTATTGACTCAACTCACCATGATAGACCCAACTCACCATGTTATTGACCTAACTCACCATGATAGACCTGACTCACCATGCTATTGACTCATATCACCATGATAGACCTGACTCACCATGCTATTGACTCAACTCACCATGCTAGACCTGACTCACCATGTTATTGACTCAACTCACCATGATAGACCATACTCGCCATGCTATTGACCCAACTCACCATGTTATTGACCTGACTCACCATGATAGACCTGACTCACCATGTTATTGACTCAACTCACCATGATAGACCTGACTCACCATGCTATTGACTCAACTCACCATGATAGACCTGACTCACCATGTTATTGACTGAACTCACCATGATAGACCTGACTCACCATGTTATTGACTGAACTCGCCATGATAGACCTGACTCACCATGTTATTGACTCAACTCACCATGATAGACCTGACTCACCATGCTATTCACTCAACTCACCATGATAGACCCAACTCACCATGTTATTGACCTAACTCACCATGATAGACCTGACTCACCATGCTATTGACTCAACTCACCATGATAGACCCAACTCACCATGTTATTGACCTAACTCACCATGATAGACCTGACTCACCATGCTATTGACTCATCTCACCATGATAGACCTGACTCACCATGCTATTGACTCAACTCACCATGCTAGACCTGACTCACCATGTTATTGACTCAACTCACCATGATAGACCATACTCGCCATGCTATTGACCCAACTCACCATGTTATTGACCTAACTCACCATGATAGACCTGACTCACCATGTTATTGACTCAACTCACCATGATAGACCTGACTCACCATGCAATTGACTCAACTCACCATGATAGACCTGACTCACCATGCTATTGACTCAACTCACCATGATAGACCCAACTCACCATGTTATTGACCTAACTCACCATGATAGACCCAACTCACCATGTTATTGACCTAACTCACCATGATAGACCTGACTCACCATGTTATTGACTCAACTCACCATGATAGACCTGATTCACCATGTTATTGACTCAACTCACCATGATAGACCCAACTCACCATGTTATTGACCTAACTCACCATGATAGACCTGACTCACCATGTTATTGACTCAACTCACCATGATAGACCTGATTCACCATGTTATTGACTCAACTCACCATGATAGACCCAACTCACCATGTTATTGACCTAACTCAACATGATAGACCTCACTCACCATGTTATTGACCTATCTCACCATGATAGACCTGACTCACCAAGTTATTGACCTAACTCACCATGATAGACCTGACTCACCATGCTATTGACCCAACTCACCATGCTATTTACCCAACTCACCAAGTTATTGACCTAACTCACCATGATAGACCTGACTCGCCATGCTATTGACTCATCTCACCATGATAGACCTGACTCACCATGCTATTGACTCAACTCACCATGCTAGACCTGACTCACCATGTTATTGACTCAACTCACCATGATAGACCATACTCGCCATGCTATTGACCTAACTCACCATTATAGACCTGACTCACCATGCTATTGACCCAACTCACCATGTTATTGACCTAACTCACCATGATAGACCTGACTCACCATGCTATTCACTCAACTCACCATGATAGACCCAACTCACCATGTTATTGACCTAACTCACCATGATAGACCTGACTCACCATGCTATTGACTCAACTCACCATGATAGACCCAACTCACCATGTTATTGACCTAACTCACCATGATAGACCTGACTCACCATGCTATTGACTCATATCACCATGATAGACCTGACTCACCATGCTATTGACTCAACTCACCATGCTAGACCTGACTCACCATGTTATTGACTCAACTCACCATGATAGACCATACTCGCCATGCTATTGACCCAACTCACCATGTTATTGACCTGACTCACCATGATAGACCTGACTCACCATGTTATTGACTCAACTCACCATGATAGACCTGACTCACCATGCTATTGACTCAACTCACCATGATAGACCTGACTCACCATGTTATTGACTGAACTCACCATGATAGACCTGACTCACCATGTTATTGACTGAACTCGCCATGATAGACCTGACTCACCATGTTATTGACTCAACTCACCATGATAGACCTGACTCACCATGCTATTGACTCAACTCACCATGATAGACCTGACTCACCATGTTATTGACCTAACTCACCATGATAGACCCAACTCACCATGTTATTGACCTAACTCACCATGATAGACCTGACTCACCATGCTATTGACTCAACTCACCATGATAGACCTGACTCACCATGTTATTGACTGAACTCACCATGATAGACCTGACTCACCATGTTATTGACTGAACTCGCCATGATAGACCTGACTCACCATGTTATTGACTCAACTCACCATGATAGACCTGACTCACCATGCTATTGACTCAACTCACCATGATAGACCTGACTCACCATGTTATTGACCTAACTCACCATGATAGACCCAACTCACCATGTTATTGACCTAACTCACCATGATAGACCTGACTCACCATGCTATTGACTCATCTCACCATGATAGACCTGACTCACCATGCTATTGACTCAACTCACCATGCTAGACCTGACTCACCATGTTATTGACTCAACTCACCATGATAGACCATACTCGCCATGCTATTGACCTAACTCACCATTATAGACCTGACTCACCATGCTATTGACCCAACTCACCATGTTATTGACCTAACTCACCATGATAGACCTGACTCACCATGCTATTCACTCAACTCACCATGATAGACCCAACTCACCATGTTATTGACCTAACTCACCATGATAGACCTGACTCACCATGCTATTGACTCAACTCACCATGATAGACCCAACTCACCATGTTATTGACCTAACTCACCATGATAGACCTGACTCACCATGCTATTGACTCATATCACCATGATAGACCTGACTCACCATGCTATTGACTCAACTCACCATGCTAGACCTGACTCACCATGTTATTGACTCAACTCACCATGATAGACCATACTCGCCATGCTATTGACCCAACTCACCATGTTATTGACCTGACTCACCATGATAGACCTGACTCACCATGTTATTGACTCAACTCACCATGATAGACCTGACTCACCATGCTATTGACTCAACTCACCATGATAGACCTGACTCACCATGTTATTGACTGAACTCACCATGATAGACCTGACTCACCATGTTATTGACTGAACTCGCCATGATAGACCTGACTCACCATGTTATTGACTCAACTCACCATGATAGACCTGACTCACCATGCTATTGACTCAACTCACCATGATAGACCTGACTCACCATGTTATTGACCTAACTCACCATGATAGACCCAACTCACCATGTTATTGACCTAACTCACCATGATAGACCTGACTCACCATGCTATTGACTCATCTCACCATGATAGACCTGACTCACCATGCTATTGACTCAACTCACCATGCTAGACCTGACTCACCATGTTATTGACTCAACTCACCATGATAGACCATACTCGCCATGCTATTGACCCAACTCACCATGTTATTGACCTAACTCACCATGATAGACCTGACTCACCATGTTATTGACTCAACTCACCATGATAGACCTGACTCACCATGCTATTGACTCAACTCACCATGATAGACCTGACTCACCATGTTATTGACTCAACTCACCATGATAGACCCAACTCACCATGTTATTGACCTAACTCACCATGATAGACCCAACTCACCATGTTATTGACCTAACTCACCATGATAGACCCAACTCACCATGTTATTGACCTAACTCACCATGATAGACCTGACTCACCATGTTATTGACTCAACTCACCATGATAGACCTGATTCACCATGTTATTGACTCAACTCACCATGATAGACCCAACTCACCATGTTATTGACCTAACTCACCATGATAGACCTGACTCACCATGCTATTGACTTATCTCACCATGATAGACCTGACTCACCATGCTATTGACTCAACTCACCATGCTAGACCTGACTCACCATGTTATTGACTCAACTCACCATGATAGACCATACTCGCCATGCTATTGACCCAACTCACCATGTTATTGACCTAACTCACCATGATAGACCTGACTCACCATGTTATTGACTGAACTCACCATGATAGACCTGACTCACCATGCAATTGACTCAACTCACCATGATAGACCTGACTCACCATGCTATTGACTCAACTCACCATGCTAGACCTGACTCACCATGTTATTGACTCAACTCACCATGATAGACCATACTCGCCATGCTATTGACCTAACTCACCATTATAGACCTGACTCACCATGCTATTGACCCAACTCACCATGTTATTGACCTGACTCACCATGATAGACCTGACTCACCATGTTATTGACTCAACTCACCATGATAGACCTGACTCACCATGCTATTGACTCAACTCACCATGATAGACCTGACTCACCATGTTATTGACCTAACTCACCATGCTATTGACTCAACTCACCATGATAGACCATACTCACCATGCTATTGACCCAACTCACCATGTTATTGAGTCAGCTCATCATGTTAGAGACCCAACTCACCATGTTATTGACCTAACTCACCATGCTAGACCTGACTCACCATGTTATTGACTCAACTCACCATAATAGAACTGACTCGCCATGCTATTGACCTAACTCACCATAATAGACCCAACTCACCATGTTATTGACCTAACTCACCATGATAGACCCAACTCACCATGATAGACCTGACTCACCATGCTATTGACTCAACTCACCATGCTAGACCTGACTCACCATGTTATTGACCTAACTCACCATGATAGACCTGACTCACCATTTTATTGACTCAACTCAACATGATAGACCTGATTCACCATGTTGTTGACTCAACTCACCATGATAGACCCAACTCACCATGTTATTGACCTAACTCACCATGATAGACCTGACTCACCATGTTATTGACTCAACTCACCATGATGGACCTGATTCACCATGTTATTGACTCAACTCACCATGATAGACCTGACTCACCATGTTATTGACTCAACTCACCATGATCGACCTGACTCACCATGCTATTGACTCAACTCACCATGATAGACCTGACTCACCATGTTATTGACCCAACTCACCATGATAGACCTGACTCACCAAGTTATTGACTCAACTCACCATGATAGACCCAACTCACCATGTTATTGACCTAACTCACCATGATAGACCTGACTCACCAAGTTATTGACCCAACTCACCATGCTATTTACCCAACTCACCAAGTTATTGACCTAACTCACCATGATAGACCTGACTCGCCATGCTATTGACTCATCTCACCATGATAGACCTGACTCACCATGCTATTGACTCAACTCACCATGATAGACCCGACTCACCATGTTATTGACCTAACTCACCATGATAGACCCAACTCACTATGTTATTGACCTAACTCACCATGATAGACCCAACTCACCATGTTATTGACCTAACTCACCATGATAGACCTGACTCACCATGTTATTTACTCAACTCACCATGATAGACCTGATTCACCATGTTATTGACTCAACTCACCATGATAGACCCAACTCACCATGTTATTGACCTAGCTCACCATGATAGACCCAACTCACCATGTTATTGACCTAACTCACCATGATAGACCTGACTCACCATTTTATTGACTCAACTCAACATGATAGACCTGATTCACCATGTTGTTGACTCAACTCACCATGATAGACCCAATTTACCATGTTATTGACCTAACTCACCATGATAGACCCAACTCACCATGTTTTTGACCTAACTCACCACGATAGACCTGACTCACCATGTTATTGACTCAACTCACCATGATAGACCTGATTCACCATGTTATTGACTCAACTCACCATGATAGACCTGACTCACCATGTTATTGACTCAACTCACCATGATCGACCTGACTCACCA
This sequence comes from Blennius ocellaris, assembly GCF_963422515.1. Lineage (NCBI taxonomy): Eukaryota > Metazoa > Chordata > Actinopteri > Blenniiformes > Blenniidae > Blennius > Blennius ocellaris. The sequence goes on along the minus strand of NC_137650.1, from coordinate 1,091,855 downwards.
TGCTATTGACTCAACTCACCATGATTGACCCAACTCACCATGTTATTGACTCAACTCACCATGATAGACCTGACTCACCATGTTATTGACCTAACTCACCATGATAGACCTGACTCACCAAGTTATTGACCCAACTCACCATGCTATTTACCCAACTCACCAAGTTATTGACCTAACTCACCATGATAGACCTGACTCGCCATGCTATTGACTCATCTCACCATGATAGACCTGACTCACCTTGCTATTGACTCAACTCACCATGCTAGACCTGACTCACCATGTTATTGACTCAACTCACCATGATAGACCATACTCGCCATGCTATTGACCTAACTCACCATTATAGACCTGACTCACCATGCTATTGACCCAACTCACCATGTTATTGACCTAACTCACCATGATAGACCTGACTCACCATGCTATTCACTCAACTCACCATGATAGACCCAACTCACCATGTTATTGACCTAACTCACCATGCTAGACCTGACTCACCATGCTATTGACTCAACTCACCATGATAGACCCAACTCACCATGTTATTGACGTAACTCACCATGATAGACCTGACTCACCATGTTATTGACTCATCTCACCATGATAGACCTGACTCACCATGCAATTGACTCAACTCACCATGATAGACCTGACTCACCATGCTATTGACTCAACTCACCATGATAGACCCAACTCACCATGTTATTGACCTAACTCACCATGATAGACCCAACTCACCATGTTATTGACCTAACTCACCATGATAGACCTGACTCACCATGTTATTGACTCAACTCACCATGATAGACCTGATTCACCATGTTATTGACTCAACTCACCATGATAGACCCAACTCACCATGTTATTGACCTAACTCACCATGATAGACCTGACTCACCATGTTATTGACTCAACTCACCATGATAGACCTGATTCACCATGTTATTGGCTCAACTCACCATGATAGACCCAACTCACCATGTTATTGACCTAACTCAACATGATAGACCTGACTCACCATGTTATTGACCTAACTCACCATGATAGACCTGACTCACCATGCTATTGACCCAACTCACCATGCTATTTACCCAACTCACCAAGTTATTGACCTAACTCACCATGATAGACCTGACTCGCCATGCTATTGACTCATCTCACCATGATAGACCTGACTCACCATGCTATTGACCTAACTCACCATTATAGACCTGACTCACCATGCTATTGACCCAACTCACCATGTTATTGACCTAACTCACCATGATAGACCTGACTCACCATGCTATTCACTCAACTCACCATGATAGACCCAACTCACCATGTTATTGACCTAACTCACCATGATAGACCTGACTCACCATGCTATTGACTCAACTCACCATGATAGACCCAACTCACCATGTTATTGACCTAACTCACCATGATAGACCTGACTCACCATGCTATTGACTCATATCACCATGATAGACCTGACTCACCATGCTATTGACTCAACTCACCATGCTAGACCTGACTCACCATGTTATTGACTCAACTCACCATGATAGACCATACTCGCCATGCTATTGACCCAACTCACCATGTTATTGACCTGACTCACCATGATAGACCTGACTCACCATGTTATTGACTCAACTCACCATGATAGACCTGACTCACCATGCTATTGACTCAACTCACCATGATAGACCTGACTCACCATGTTATTGACTGAACTCACCATGATAGACCTGACTCACCATGTTATTGACTGAACTCGCCATGATAGACCTGACTCACCATGTTATTGACTCAACTCACCATGATAGACCTGACTCACCATGCTATTGACTCAACTCACCATGATAGACCTGACTCACCATGTTATTGACCTAACTCACCATGATAGACCCAACTCACCATGTTATTGACCTAACTCACCATGATAGACCTGACTCACCATGCTATTGACTCATCTCACCATGATAGACCTGACTCACCATGTTATTGACTCAACTCACCATGATTGACCATACTCGCCATGCTATTGACCCAACTCACCATGATAGACCCAACTCACCATGTTATTGACCTAACTCAACGTGATAGACCTGACTCACCATGTTATTGACCTAACTCACCATGATAGACCTGACTCACCAAGTTATTGACCTAACTCACCATGATAGACCTGATTCACCATGTTATTGACTCAACTCACCATGATAGACCCAACTCACCATGTTATTGACCTAACTCACCATGATAGACCTGACTCACCATGCTATTGACTCATCTCACCATGATAGACCTGACTCACCATGCTATTGACTCAACTCACCATGCTAGACCTGACTCACCATGTTATTGACTCAACTCACCATGATAGACCATACTCGCCATGCTATTGACCCAACTCACCATGTTATTGACCTAACTCACCATGATAGACCTGACTCACCATGTTATTGACCTAACTCACCATGATAGACCCAACTCACCATGTTATTGACCTAACTCACCATGATAGACCCAACTCACCATGTTATTGACCTAACTCACCATGATAGACCCAACTCACCATGTTATTGACCTAACTCACCATGATAGACCTGACTCACCATGTTATTGACTCAACTCACCATGATAGACCTGATTCACCATGTTATTGACTCAACTCACCATGATAGACCCAACTCACCATGTTATTGACCTAACTCACCATGATAGACCTGACTCACCATGCTATTGACTTATCTCACCATGATAGACCTGACTCACCATGCTATTGACTCAACTCACCATGCTAGACCTGACTCACCATGTTATTGACTCAACTCACCATGATAGACCATACTCGCCATGCTATTGACCCAACTCACCATGTTATTGACCTAACTCACCATGATAGACCTGACTCACCATGTTATTGACTGAACTCACCATGATAGACCTGACTCACCATGCAATTGACTCAACTCACCATGATAGACCTGACTCACCATGCTATTGACTCAACTCACCATAATAGAACTGACTCACCATGTTATTGACTCAACTCACCATGATAGACCATACTCGCCATGCTATTGACCTAACTCACCATTATAGACCTGACTCACCATGCTATTGACCCAACTCACCATGTTATTGACCTGACTCACCATGATAGACCTGACTCACCATGTTATTGACTCAACTCACCATGATAGACCTGACTCACCATGCTATTGACTCAACTCACCATGATAGACCTGACTCACCATGTTATTGACCTAACTCACCATGCTATTGACTCAACTCACCATGATAGACCATACTCACCATGTTATTGACTCAACTCACCATGATAGACCTGACTCACCATGCTATTGACCCAACTCACCATGTTATTGACCTAACTCACCATGATAGACCTGACTCACCATGCTATTGACTCAACTCACCATGATAGACCTGACTCACCACGCTATTGACTCAACTCACCATGCTAGACCTGACTCACCATGTTATTTACTCAACTCACCATAATAGAACTGACTCACCATGTTATTGACTCAACTCACCATGATAGACCATACTCGCCATGCTATTGACCTAACTCACCATTATAGACCTGACTCACCATGCTATTGACCCAACTCACCATGTTATTGACCTGACTCACCATGATAGACCTGACTCACCATGTTATTGACTCAACTCACCATGATAGACCTGACTCACCATGCTATTGACTCAACTCACCATGATAGACCTGACTCACCATGTTATTGACCTAACTCACCATGCTATTGACTCAACTCACCATGATAGACCATACTCACCATGCTATTGACCCAACTCACCATGTTATTGAGTCAGCTCATCATGTTAGAGACCCAACTCACCATGTTATTGACCTAACTCACCATGCTAGACCTGACTCACCATGTTATTGACTCAACTCACCATAATAGAACTGACTCGCCATGCTATTGACCCAACTCACCATGTTATTGACCTGACTCACCATGATAGACCTGACTCACCATGTTATTGACTCAACTCACCATGATAGACCTGACTCACCATGTTATTGACCTAACTCACCATGTTATTGACTCAACTCACCATGATAGACCAGACTCACCATGCTATTGACCCAACTCACCATGCTATTGACCCAACTCACCATGATAGACCTGACTCACCATGTTATTGACCTAACTCACCATGATCGACCCAAATCTCCACATTATTGACCTAACTCACCATGATAGACCCAACTCACCATGCTATTGACTCAACTCACCATGATAGACCCAACTCACCATGTTATTGACCTAACTCACCATGTTATTGACCTAACTCACCATGTTATTGACCTAACTCACCATGATAGACCCAACTCACCATGTTATTGACCTAACTCACCATGATAGACCTGACTCGCCATGTTATTGACTCAACTCACCATGATAGACCTGACTCACCATGTTATTGACTCAACTCACCATGATAGACCAGACTCACCATGCTATTGACCCAACTCACCATGCTATTGACCCAACTCACCATGATAGACCTGACTCACCATGTTATTGACCTAACTCGCCATGATCGACCCAAATCTCCACATTATTGACCTAACTCACCATGATAGACCCAACTCACCATGCTATTGACGCAACTCACCATGTTATTGACCTAACTCACCATGTTATTGACCTAACTCACCATGATAGACCCAACTCACCATGTTATTGACCTAACTCACCATGATAGACCTGACTCGCCATGTTATTGACTCAACTCACCATGATAGACCATACTCGCCATGCTATTGACCCAACTCACCATGTTATTGACCTAACTCACCATGATTGACCTGACTCACCATGTTATTGACTCAACTCACCATGATAGACCTGACTCACCATGCTATTGACTCAACTCACCATGATAGACCTGACTCACCATGTTATTGACTGAACTCACCATGATAGACCTGACTCACCATGTTATTGACTCAACTCACCATGATAGACCCGACTCACCATGCTATTGACTCAACTCACCATGATAGACCCAACTCACCATGTTATTGACTCAACTCACCATGATAGACCTGACTCACCATGTTATTGACTCAACTCACCATGATAGACCTGACTCACCATGCTATTGGCTCAACTCACCATGATAGACCCAACTCACCATGTTATTGACCTAACTCACCATGATAGACCCGACTCACCATGTTATTGACCTAACTCACCATGATAGACCTGACTCACCATGTTATTGACCTAACTCACCATTATAGACCTGACTCACCATGTTATTGACTCAATTCACCATGATTGACCTGACTCACCATGTTATTGACCTAACTCACCATGATAGACCTGACTCACCATGCTATTGACTCAACTCACCATGATAGACCTGACTCACCATGCTATTGACTCAACTCACCATGATAGACCCAACTCACCATGTTATTGACCTAACTCACCATGATTGACCTGACTCACCATGCTATTGACTCAACTCACCATGCTAGACCTGACTCACCATGTTATTGACCTAACTCACCATGATAGACCTGACTCGCCATGCTATTGACCCAACTCACCATGTTATTGACCTAACTCACCATGATTGACCTGACTCACCATGTTATTGACTCAACTCACCGTGATAGACCTGACTCACCATGCTATTGACTCAGCTCACCATGATAGACCTGACTCACCATGTTATTGACTGAACTCACCATGATAGACCTGACTCACCATGCTATTGACTCAACTCACCATGATAGACCTGACTCACCATGCTATTGACCCAACTCACCATGCTCTTGACCTAACTCACCATGATAGACCTGACTCACCATGTTATTGACCTGACTCACCATGATTGACCTGACTCACCATGCTATTGACTCAACTCACCATGCTAGACCTGACTCACCATGTTATTGACCTAACTCACCATGATAGACCTGACTCGCCATGCTATTGACCCAACTCACCATGTTATTGACCTAACTCACCATGATTGACCTGACTCACCATGTTATTGACTCAACTCACCGTGATAGACCTGACTCACCATGCTATTGACTCAGCTCACCATGATAGACCTGACTCACCATGTTATTGACTGAACTCACCATGATAGACCTGACTCACCATGCTATTGACTCAACTCACCATGATAGACCCAACTCACCATGTTATTGACTCAACTCACCATGATAGACCTGACTCACCATGCTATTGACCCAACTCACCATGCTCTTGACCTAACTCACCATGATAGACCTGACTCACCATGTTATTGACCTGACTCACCATGATCGACCTGACTCACCATGTTATTGACCTAACTCACCATGATCGACCTGACTCACCATGTTATTGACCTAACTCACCATGATCGACCTGACTCACCATGTTATTGACCTAACTCACCATGAGAGACCTTACTCACCATGTTATTGACTCAACTCACCATGATAGACCTGACTCACCATGTTATTGACCTAACTCACCATGATCGACCTGACTCACCATGTTATTGACCTAACTCACCATGATCGACCTGACTCACCATGTTATTGACCTAACTCACCATGATCGACCTGACTCACCATGTTATTGACCTAACTCACCATGAGAGACCTTACTCACCATGTTATTGACTCAACTCACCATGATAGACCTGACTCACCATGCTATTGACCCAACTCACCATGATAGACCTGACTCACCATGATTGACCTGACTCACCATGTTATTGACTCAACTCACCGTGATAGACCTGACTCACCATGCTATTGACTCAGCTCACCATGATAGACCTGACTCACCATGTTATTGACTGAACTCACCATGATAGACCTGACTCACCATGCTATTGACTCAACTCACCATGATAGACCCAACTCACCATGTTATTGACTCAACTCACCATGATAGACCTGACTCACCATGCTATTGACCCAACTCACCATGCTCTTGACCTAACTCACCATGATAGACCTGACTCACCATGTTATTGACCTGACTCACCATGATCGACCTGACTCACCATGTTATTGACCTAACTCACCATGATCGACCTGACTCACCATGTTATTGACCTAACTCACCATGATCGACCTGACTCACCATGTTATTGACCTAACTCACCATGAGAGACCTTACTCACCATGTTATTGACTCAACTCACCATGATAGACCTGACTCACCATGTTATTGACCTAACTCACCATGATCGACCTGACTCACCATGTTATTGACCTAACTCACCATGATCGACCTGACTCACCATGTTATTGACCTAACTCACCATGATCGACCTGACTCACCATGTTATTGACCTAACTCACCATGAGAGACCTTACTCACCATGTTATTGACTCAACTCACCATGATAGACCTGACTCACCATGCTATTGACCCAACTCACCATGCTATTGACCTAACTCACCATGCTATTGACTCAACTCACCATGATAGACCTGACTCACCACATTATTGACCTAACTCACCATGATAGACCTGACTCACCATGCTATTGACTCAACTCACCATGATAGACCCAACTCACCATGTTATTGACTCAACTCACCATGATAGACCTGACTCACCATGCTATTGACCCAACTCACCATGTTATTGACTCAACTCACCATGATAGACCCAACTCACCATGTTATTGACTCAACTCACCATGATAGACCTGACTCACCATGCTATTGACCCAACTCACCATGTTATTGACTCAACTCACCATGATAGACCCAACTCACCATGTTATTGACTCAACTCACCATGATAGACCTGACTCACCATGCTATTGACCCAACTCACCATGCTATTGACTCAACTCACCATGATAGACCTGACTCACCATGCTATTGACCCAACTCACCATGCTATTGACTCAACTCACCATGCTATTGACCCAACTCACCATGTTTTTGAGTCAGCTCATCATGTTAGAGACTCGACTCACCATGTTAGAGCGACTCACCATGTTATTGACTCAACTCACCATGTTGGTGACCCGACTCACCATGTTAGACTCATGTTAGACCCGATTCTGCACTCATACAGACGGCGCAGCTCGTGGTAGATGCTAATGTAGCTACGGTGCGAAGTGAGTGAGCGCAGGTGTTTCTGATAGTGGTTCTCCAGCAGGTCCCGAACAGCCAGGATCAAACTGAGGACAACAATAAAATAAATCAACATGAAAACAGTAACTAAATGAATGCAACAAAGTTAAAGTTGCCAAAACTTCAAAACTGAATGATATCAAATTGTAAAATGACTACAGGCTATATACCCATTTTACAGTGTAGAGTTGTTTTATAGAACTTATGAGGTTTTATAATAGTAAAATACTAGAGGAGCACATGTATAAAAATAAACAAACAAAACTAACAACAACAAAACAGACAAACACTAAAAACACTGTCATTTTTTTAAAAGATGCAAACTGCAGGGTTATGCACATGAATCTGGTGAAATATAAATCTTTTGGCTTTTCAGGTTAATCTGCAATGTGTTTTCTGAAATATTTCTTTTCTTTTTTTTCCTTCAGAGAAATGAAGCGCAGAAAATCAACTGAAGTGTGAAGCCTTGGCTGATTGAAAAGTGATGAGAAGAACATTATATTTATGTAGTTATCATTTGCAGACCAACCATGAATTTTGCGTAGAATTTCATAACAATGTTGTCTTGTTCTTTAGTGTTCTTTTACTGCTTTAGATCGCATAATGTCTCAGTAAACTGTGCATTACATACCTATGCATCTTCTCATATGTCGAGGTTGGAGGTGTTTCATCTCAAAACAATTGAATCAGGAAAACGCAGCACCTGGAGAAATCCATGAGTTCAAGACTTTGGGCAGTCCACCAAGTATTAGAAAGAAATATATTATTTTCAATTATTTAAAGAGCATATGACACCAAAACATTTGAGAAAAAAAGCAATGCAAAATACAAGTATTTTATTATAAAACATTTTTGTCATACTGGCATTAGTCGCAAATAAAAAGCTATTAGAAATGAGTGAACTTAAGTCCTGATTCTCTGTGGCCTCCTCCAGCTTGCTGTGACGCCACAGCAGCACCAGGCTCACCACTATGTGGTGGATGCACAGGAAAGTGAAGAAGCAGAAATATCTTCTGACGTTTCACACTGTTCAGTGGGAGTTGAAGATTTGTTTTTAAAGCAGAAGAGTATGAGAGTATTTGCCGAAGCGTTGGAGATCAAACCGAATAGATGTAGGGGAATATTGACGATCAACATTCAACTCTGGCACAGATTCAGACGATCTGAAGACGAGACGCCAACAACGATCGTCAAGGCGACAAAACTGTGTCCATGTCAGTTCCAGTGCGAGACGACAGAATAAAGACTGCAGAGTTGATGTGATCACACATGGTTCCACTCACCACTTCCTGACTCCACAGTCTCTGGCCTCACAGCCACAATGTCCCAATTTAAAAAAACAAAAGCTGCAAATCCCGACAGGAGCCTTTCTGTGTGAAGTGTCTTTGTTCTATCCGTGTGTGCACATTTCCTCCGTTACTCTGGTTTACCCCAGCCGTGTGGTGAATGTCTGCTCCAACGTGCCCACAGAGTAGATGTGTGCTAGTAGATCCTTCACTTTATGTGTAGAGCCTCTTGTCTACGCGATATGGTGGACAATCTACTAGAGTATGTCTTTTGTGAAGACGCAGCAGAATCGCCTGTTAAATTTCCAGTGTTGAGCCGTATTAGAGTCCAGTGTTGAGGCTCTGGTGTTTGTTTTTACTAAAAATACCTCTATGCTGGAGCTCAAACTTAAAGTGCAAGTGTTAAATTGCGGCATTAAAAGTATTTAACTTTATCAGTGTTACTTTGAACACTGGTAAAGCTTCAGAGCTTCAACCAGATTTTGAAGGCAGCCATTTTCCCCTGCCGCCCCTTTGCCTCACCTTCCACTGAGGGTGGTGGTGGTGGGGGTGGTGGTGCCCCACCCAGAGCCCAGACAAAGTGACTCTTCATCTGGGGTGACTCCTGACAGTCCTGGTCCATCAGTTCGGCAGCAGCTGGGCTATGTAATGATTGCTGCTTTAGATGGTTGTTTTTGATGTAATTATTTTAGGATTCTATTGGGTTTGTAGTGTGGATATAGTTGTGTTGTGTTGTGATTTTCTTCCTTCGTAGTTAATTCATTAATCTTGTTTACTTTGGCTTGTTAGTTGTGGCTGTGCAACCAAGAGAGAGGAGGGTTTGTGTGGAGTGTCTTCCTGCCAGGGGGCTCCTGTTGATTTGTGTATGTCAAAGTAATAGCCTCTGCTGTTCAGCTGGTGTAAAAGAAAACCTCGACCTCCAGTGGTTGTTAATGCAGGTCCAGTGTTGGGCTCACATGAATTCCGTGTATTAAATGTGTTTATTTCATAAGGTCTTGCACACTGTATCAGTAATATAATAAACACAATTTACACTATTAAGTGTGACTTAAACAATTGGGCAGTGTTGATTAGTTACACCATCATTATCTAGTGAGTGAACTCTTAACACTGATTTTGTGTATTTTCATCAATACTGATGTTAAAAGTTAACACTGGAAGAGTTTGTTTGGTAACAGTAAAATGGTGTTGGTTATTCCATAAGTGTCTGTTGATGATAACACTAAAAATGTTTCTTAATCAACACTATAAGTGTTTATTATTGACACTGCAAAAGTGTTTGTAATTTTAACACTTTACAAAGTGTAAATTTAACACTGGAGTAGTGATTCCCACATAAAGCCTCAAAAGTGTTCATCTCAACTTTGATAGTGTTGAATTTAAGATTTGAAATTTGCTGTGCATAAACAATCTCGTAGAGGTCTTCTAGTATATGTCTGTGTATTAGATCAATTTGTGGTGAAAGTCCCCTCAAAAAATAACAAAACTCCAACACAATATGAAAACGCAGCATTCCCTGCGGACTGAGAGAAAACGTTCCTCTGCCGTCTCTGACCTCCTGGAGACGGTTCGCTTGTCAACAGGGCCAAATTCTAAAAGCGGTAAATTCCCGGGGGCATCCGATGAAGGCAATTATGCCTTTCACTGTTATTTCTGATGGCAAAAATAATTAAATCAACATGGAATATGGTGTCATAAGCACTTTAAATAATCCTTTTTAGCCCCTGAATTGAGGGGATTGTGTTTTAAAAATTTTAGTTTGTCACATTTGTATGCAATCTTTTTTTCAACCCACTGAATTAAAGCTGAAAGTCAGCAATTCAGCTGCATCTGAAGCTTTTCATTCACAATTCATTGTGGTAATGTACAGAATCAAAATCACACTTATGGACCTAACTATATGTATTTGAAGAGAACTTGACTTTTATCCAAGTGGCTTTATCATTGTCTTTATGCTGTTCACTCAACATGGACAGTCGAACTCAGGGACGTCAAACTCCAGTCTTCAGGGGCTGGCGTCCTGCAGGTTCTAGATGTCTCCCTGTTTCAACACACCTCATCATAATGTTCACCTCATCCTCTTCATAGGAAACAAGGATTGGTTCCAGGGCCATGTGGTATGGATGGAGGGATGGAGGGATGGAGGGATGGACAGATGTCATCATCAAAGCTTGGAAAAAGTCAATAAAGAGCTTCTCATTGCAAACAGATGTGTTGGTGTTTATGTATCAGACAGTTATAGAATGTTGTAATTTGTGATATACCGTATGATTGGTCATTTGTAAAACAACACACACACACACACACACACACACACACACACACAAACATATGACATAGAAGCAGATTGTGCCCAACTCAGCTATTTCAATAATTTGAAAAATGGCATTAATACATTATAAACCCATATGTAAGATACAAGACAATAGGCAAGTTATCAATCCGAACAATATCTAGATTTCTTTGATTTTTTTATTAATTCATTTCAGGCATTATAGCATTTCACATGTGTACAATCACATACTTAAGGAGTCACATCACACAACTTTAACACATTCCCATGGTTCCTCTTGGTCTCAGACCCTCAACAGACTTCATTGTGGTTTGTGGCTTTAAAGAGAGTCACACCTGCCTGAGTTGCAGGACAGAACGTGGTTCTCTGCAGCGCTTGATGAGAAGCATCACCAGAAGAACCACAGACAAGTAAGAGGAAGAGAACACGACCACCTCATGAGAGATGATGGTTGTGGAGGAAAAGTGTCATGGGAGACACATGGAAAGGAGAAGGAGGTATACAGTGGGAAACCACGGACGTTCTTGTGCACTATAAATTTACCTTTTAAAAAATAAAAGGTAAAATTGAAAAATAATTGATTAAAATTCAGAGAAAAATATTAATTATTTTGTATAAGAGGGGAATGGTGATAGTTAAATAGATAAAATAGTGATTAGACGCACGATTAGAGTTAAAAGATAATCTGTACAACATTTGATAACGAGACATTTGATCATATAGATCAATAAATACAATTTGGTAATGTCAGGGAGATTTAATAACTTGAAGGTAAAAACTTAAAAATAGAATGATTTAGGTATTGGTGAATGGTGGATCATAAATGAAGATGTGTTGGACTGTCTAATGATCTGGTGTGAGATGTTAAAGAAGGACCAGAAGAAGAACGCCACCGATCAACATCAAGTACAGCGGCTCAGGAGGAAACCATTCAGGACTTGGTGTGGATCCTGAAGTAGAACAATGACTCAGCAAGAACTTTGAAGCTTTGGAAGAAGACGTCTTTGCAGAGCACAGAAACTGGGAAGCAAAAGTAACGTCCTCAAGCCTCTTCTGAACCACCAGGATTTACAAGATGAACTTGATAGTAAAGAATTTGATGTGTTTGATTAAAAACGATTCTAATGAATGTGATGGTTGTGAGGCAAAAGGAGGTGGGAATGTTACGGGAATGTGCTGTTTACTTGTTACTTTCTGTGTTGATTTTTTAGTTGTTTGTTTTGGCATATAGCATGTGTCAAAGGAGGAATGTTGGATTATATTAACTTCAATTGTTCTATGTCGTCTGCCATTTTGGCTTCACTGTTACAGAGACAAAAGCTTTGAATTCTGCCATGAGTTTTCCCTCCATTTTCCACCGTGTGGTTTCATTGATACTCAAGAACAATAGCCTGTTGGTAGGTGAACAAGGAAGTGACTACAAATTGGATTCTGCCTCAGAGACCAGGGGTCCATTGTGATTGGCTGGGGGGGTCAAGGGTCATAGAGAAGACCTGGACAGAATGAAGTTCACCTCTCTGATGAAAAAGTCTCCATTTGTGTAGAATCACTCTTTTCCTCAGCCGTAAGTTGGGGAGAGCACGACTGTTCCTGTACCAGCTGACCATGTGGTGAGAATGTCTTTGTTTAATAAATAATGGTGTTAATTCTGAACTATCGCAGAGCCATCGTTTCCTCGTCTTGCCAGTTCGGAATATGTAGAATCTAGAGGATAAATACAAATGTTATCCGACAGTCCAGTGTACGGGTGGAGTAACAGAGTCCAGTGAATGGAGTTACATAGTCCAGTGTGCGGGTGGTGTTAGAGTCCAGTAGGTGGAGTTACATAGTCCAGTGTGCGGGTGGTGTTAGAGTCCAGTAGGTGGAGTTACATAGTCCAGTTGATGGGTGATGTTCGAGTCCAGTAGGTGGAGTTACATAGTCCAGTGTGCGGGTGGTGTAAGAGTCCAGTAGGTGGAGTTACATAGTCCAGTGTGCGGGTGGTGTTAGAGTCCAGTAGGTGGAGTTACATAGTCCAGTGTGCGGGTGGTGTTAGAGTCCAGTAGGTGGAGTTACATAGTCCAGTTGATGGGTGATGTTCGAGTCCAGTAGGTGGAGTTACATAGTCCAGTGTGCGGGTGGTGTAAGAGTCCAGTAGGTGGAGTTACATAGTCCAGTGTGCGGGTGGTGTTAGAGTCCAGTAGGTGGAGTTACATAGTCCAGTTGATGGGTGATGTTCGAGTCCAGTAGGTGGAGTTACATAGTCCAGTGTGTGGGTGGTGTTAGAGTCCAGTAGGTGGAGTTACATAGTCCAGTTGATGGGTGATGTTCGAGTCCAGTAGGTGGAGTTACATAGTCCAGTGTGCGGGTGGTGTAAGAGTCCAGTAGGTGGAGTTACATAGTCCAGTGTGCGGGTGGTGTTAGAGTCCAGTAGGTGGAGTTACATAGTCCAGTGTGCGGGTGGTGTTAGAGTCCAGTAGGTGGAGTTACATAGTCCAGTTGATGGGTGATGTTCGAGTCCAGTAGGTGGAGTTACATAGTCCAGTGTGTGGGTGGTGTTAGAGTCCAGTAGGTGGAGTTACATAGTCCAGTGTGCGGGTGGTGTTAGAGTCCAGTAGGTGGAGTTACATAGTCCAGTGTGCGGGTGGTGTTAGAGTCAAGTAGGTGGAGTTACATAGTCCAGTGTGTGGGTGGTGTTAGAGTCCAGTAGGTGGAGTTACATAGTCCAGTGTGTGGGTGGTGTTAGGGTCCAGTAGGTGGAGTTACATAGTCCAGTGTGTGGGTGGTGTTAGAGTCCAGTAGGTGGAGTTACATAGTCCAGTGTGTGGATGGTGTTAGAGTCCAGTAGGTGGAGTTACATAGTCCAGTGTGCAGGTGGTGTTAGAGTCCAGTAGGTGGAGTTACATAGTCCAGTGTGCGGGTGGTGTTAGAGTCCAGTAGGTGGAGTTACATAGTCCAGTTGATGGGTGGTGTTAGAGTCCAGTAGGTGGAGTTACATAGTCCAGTGTGTGGGTGGTGTTAGAGTCCAGTAGGTGGAGTTACATAGTCCAGTGTGCGGGTGGTGTTAGAGTCCAGTAGGTGGAGTTACATAGTCCAGTGTGCGGGTGGTGTTAGAGTCCAGTAGGTGGAGTTACATAGTCCAGTTGATGGGTGATGTTCGAGTCCAGTAGGTGGAGTTACATAGTCCAGTGTGTGGGTGGTGTTAGAGTCCAGTAGGTGGAGTTACATAGTCCAGTGTGCGGGTGGTGTTAGAGTCAAGTAGGTGGAGTTACATAGTCCAGTGTGTGGGTGGTGTTAGAGTCCAGTAGGTGGAGTTACATAGTCCAGTAGGTGGAGTTACATAGTCCAGTGTGTGGGTGGTGTTAGAGTCCAGTAGGTGGAGTTACATAGTCCAGTGTGTGGGTGGTGTTAGAGTCCAGTAGGTGGAGTTACATAGTCCAGTGTGCGGGTGGTGTTAGAGTCCAGTAGGTGGAGTTACATAGTCCAGTGTGCGGGTGGTGTTAGAGTCCAGTAGGTGGAGTTACATAGTCCAGTGTGCGGGTGGTGTTAGAGTCCAGTAGGTGGAGTTACATAGTCCAGTGTGCGGGTGGTGTTAGAGTCCAGTAGGTGGAGTTACATAGTCCAGTGTGCGGGTGGTGTTAGAGTCCAGTAGGTGGAGTTACATAGTCCAGTGTGCGGGTGGTGCTAGAGTCCAGTAGGTGGAGTTACATAGTCCAGTGTGCGGGTGGTGCTAGAGTCCAGTAGGTGGAGTTACATAGTCCAGTTGATGGGTGATGTTCAAGTCCAGTAGGTGGAGTTACATAGTCCAGTTGATGGGTGATGTTCAAGTCCAGTAGGTGGAGTTACATAGTCCAGTTGATGGGTGATGTTCAAGTCCAGTAGGTGGAGTTACATAGTCCAGTTGATGGGTGATGTTCGAGTCCAGTAGGTGGAGTTACATAGTCCAGTTGATGGGTGATGTTCAAGTCCAGTAGGTGGAGTTACATAGTCCAGTGTGCGGGTGGTGTTAGAGTCCAGTAGGTGGAGTTACATAGTCCAGTTGAAGGGTCTGTTCCTCCTCCTCCATGTCCAGCACTGAAGGGCCTGTTCCTGCTCCTCCATGTCCAGTACTGAAGGGCCTGTTCCTCCTCCTCCATGTCCAGTACTGACGGGCCTGTTCCTGTTCCTCCATGTCCAGTACTGAAGGCCTGTTCCTGTTCCTCCATATCCAGTACTGAAGGGCCTGTTCCTGCTCCACCATGTCCAGTACTGAAGGCCTGTTCCTGTTCCTCCATGTCCAGTACAGAAGGGCCTATTCCTGTTCCCCCATGTCCAGTACTGAAGGGCCTGTTCAGGTTCCTCCATGTCCAGTACTGAAGGGCCTGTTCCTCCATGTCCAGTACTGAAGGGCCTGTTCTTGTTCCTCCATGTCCAGTACTGAAGGGCCTGTTCCTCCTCCTCCATATCCAGTACTGAAGGGCCTGTTACTGTTCCTCCATATCTGAAGAGGGCCTGTTCCTTCTCCCTCATATGCAGAACTGAAGGGCCTGTTCCTGTTCCTCCATGTCCACTACTGAAGGGTCTGTTCCTGCTCCCTCATATCCAGTACTGAAGGGTCTGCTCCTCCATATTCAGTACTGAAGGGTCTGCTCCTCCATATTCAGTACTGAAGGGCCTGTTCCTGTTCCTCCATGTCCAGTACTGAAGGGCCTGTTCCTGCTCCCTCATGTCCAATACTGAAGGGCCTGTTCCTGTTCCTCCATGTCCAGTACTGAAGGGCCTGTTCCTGTTCCTCCATGTCCAGTACTGAAGGGTCTGTTCCTCCATATCCAGTACTGACGGGCCTGTTCCTGTTCCTCCATGTCCAGTACTGTAGGGCCTGTTCCTCCATGTCCAGAACTGAAGGGCCTGTTCCTGTTCCTCCATGTCCACTACTGAAGGGCCTGTTCCTCCTCCTCCATATCCAGTACTGAAGGGTCTGTTCCTCCATATCCAGTACTGAAGGGCCTGTTCCTGTTCCTCCATGTCCAGTACTGAAGGGCCTGTTCCTCCTCCTCCATATCCAGTACTGAAGGGTCTGTTCCTCCATATCCAGTACTGAAGGGCCTGTTCCTGTTCCTCCATGTCCAGTACTGAAGGGCCTGTTCCTCCTCCCTCATGTCCATTACTGAAGGGCCTGTTCCTCCTCCTCCATGTCCAGTACTGACGGGCCTGTTCCTGTTCCTCCATGTCCAGTACTGAAGGGCCTGTTCCTGTTCCTCCATGTCCAGTACTGAAGGGCCTGTTCCTCCATGTCCAGAACTGAAGGGCCTGTTCCTGTTCCTCCATGTCCACTACTGAAGGGCCTGTTCCTGCTCCCTCATATGCAGTACTTAAGGGCCTGTTCCTGTTCCTCCATGTCCAGTACTGAAGGGCCTGTTCCTCCTCCTCCATATCCAGTACTGAAGGGTCTGTTCCTCCATATCCAGTACTGAAGGGCCTGTTCCTGTTCCTCCATGTCCAGTACTGTAGGGCCTGTTCCTCCTCCCTCATGTCCAATACTGAAGGGCCTGTTCCTCCTCCTCCATGTCCAGTACTGACGGGCCTGTTCCTGTTCCTCCATGTCCAGTACTGTAGGGCCTGTTCCTCCATGTCCAGAACTGAAGGGCCTGTTCCTGTTCCTCCATGTCCACTACTGAAGGGCCTGTTCCTGCTCCCTCATATGCAGTACTTAAGGGCCTGTTCCTGTTCCTCCATGTCCAGTACTGAAGGGCCTGTTCCTCCTCCTCCATATCCAGTACTGAAGGGTCTGTTCCTCCATATCCAGTACTGAAGGGCCTGTTCCTGTTCCTCCATGTCCAGTACTGTAGGGCCTGTTCCTCCTCCCTCATGTCCAATACTGAAGGGCCTGTTCCTCCTCCTCCATGTCCAGTACTGACGGGCCTGTTCCTGTTCCTCCATGTCCAGTACTGTAGGGCCTGTTCCTCCATGTCCAGAACTGAAGGGCCTGTTCCTGTTCCTCCATGTCCACTACTGAAGGGCCTGTTCCTGCTCCCTCATGTCCAGTACTGAAGGGTCTGTTCCTCCATATCCAGTACTGAAGGGCCTGTTCCTCCTCCCTCATGTCCATTACTGAAGGGCCTGTTCCTCCTCCCTCATGTCCAGTACTGAAGGGCCTGTTCCTCCTCCCTCATGTCCATTACTGAAGGGCCTGTTCCTCCTCCCTCATGTCCATTACTGAAGGGCCTGTTCCTCCTCCTCCATGTCCAGTACTGACGGGCCTGTTCCTGTTCCTCCATGTCCAGTACTGTAGGGCCTGTTCCTCCATGTCCAGTACTGAAGGGCCTGTTCCTGTTCCTCCATGTCCAGTACTGAAGGGCCTGTTCCTCCTCCCTCATGTCCAGTACTGAAGGGCCTGTTCCTCCATGTTCAGTACTGAAGGACCTAAAAACCTTTTTAGGGCCAGGCACACCTTTCTGATTGGCTGCATACAGTGGCCTTACTCAGGTGCTCTGCGTCTCCAATATTGTGCAGAAAACTGCCATTTGCGAGGAAACGCAGCGCAACACACAATATGTGCTATGACGTCAGGGCAAGGCTCAGCTGGTGATGTTGCCAATGTACAGAGCGATTAAACTGTGGATGTCCATAATGGTCTCTGCAGTAAAACGGTACTGCTCAAAAAGGAAGGCGTCTGGAAATGCCAGTACATCTCTGGTCTGATGATGATCTGTGTGCCAATATTACATTCTCGGCGAAGTAATGCTGCGCCTTCATCAATGGGATCATTATCAAAAGCACATTCCATATTGAGGGAATAAAGTTGACGTCTAATTTGCCTGGGGAATAAGGCACTGCAGAACTGTTTCGCCAAAACTCCCCCGCTGAATGAGGAAATGAAATCCCGTGTCTGTCTGAAAGGGGGCGGAGCCAGAGCAAAACTCCAGGTTCACTGACAAAAACCTGCTCCCGACCAGGTTAGTTCTAGAGCGTCTGTTGCCCCGGTAACTGACCGGGAGTTGACGTTACACTGCTTTGTGAAACAGGCTTGAGTTACCCCTCTTCCTCTGGTTGGAGTTACCTCCCGTCGTGAAACGGAAAACCCTGCATTTCCCTCAACTCGGTGTTCATTAACCTGGGGTAATCGATAAACCTGCTTCGTGAAACGGACCTCTGGTCTACCGGATCGGTCACCTGCACAGGTGAACCTGTCCTCACCTGTCCAGGGGAAGCAGGCCTCGACTGGGAAACTCCTATGTTCTGGTAGTGGCGGCAGGTGCTAAATTTCTTAGTTGGAGCTCAGCCAAAGTTAAGTTCATGTAAATACAGTGCATTACAACATATTACAACAATCATTTGAGATTGAGATAGCCCCCTAGTGGTGAAAATTATAGTACTTTTGAACAGCGATTGACTAGAGAGCACTTAATAAGGCTCTTTTATTAACATACTTGTAAACAATTGCAAGATGCTTCAATATTCTCTCTTTTGAAAATGAATGTATTTTGAGGTTGATTTAATTGAAATGACAGTTAGTCTGAGTTTAAGGGAAAAAAAGGTATATCAGGTATATTTTCAAACAACACTCTATTGACCAGCCGCCACTGTGTTCTGGAAAACTCTCCTGTGTCCCTCGGTAGTGCTATACCACAAAAACTGAAGCCAGAAAGAGAACTCACACACATAAACAAGCTTTTACCAAAATATAGTAAAATTCAACAATGACTTTATGAACACCGTTTGCACTCAGATGGAGACACTGGATACATCATCCACCAAGGAAGAAATTCACTGTTCATTACTGTACACATCATACACTACATACACATCTGTTAACTACTCTACTGTTCACTACTGTACACTACTGATAACTACTCTACTGTTCACTACTGTACACATCTGTTAACTACTCTACTGTTCACTACTGTACAGTACTGTACTGTCCACTCCTATACCCTGCGGTGAACTAAAGCCGCAGTTCCTACGTGGCGGTGCAGGTAGCTATGGTACGGCAAAGTGCACCCAGGCCCAACTCTGTCACACGGTCCCACCACAGAAAGTACAGTTAAAATGTAGGCAGGCTTGTGAACGATGCAGGGACGCGTCAAGCAAAGAACGTGGAAGCGGCCGGCTTTACCCTGTCGCAATTCTGCAGCCATCCAAGTTGTTTTCTGTGACACAGCACAAGCTTTCTCTTGTGAACAGCAGCGTCTTGTTCCTGCTGAAGCTCTTCCTCTCCTGTTACTGAGAGGAGCGTCTGCGCCTCATTGAAAGACTGCGATGTTGTGTTGCGCACCGACATTTCAATAAACCCAGTTAACAAAACAACCAGTGAGAGCAAAGCCGTGTATGTAAACAACAACAGGAGGGATTTTGAACGATGAAATATTTTAATATTCCAGGCAAGTCGAGAGTGACGAGTGTCGCTGACAATCAGCAGATGGCTATGTTGTTGCTCCTCTCACAGACCTGTTCCTCGGTGCCAACTACCTCAACGAGTGGGTGGTGGAAAATTGTAGCCGGTGGTCACGGTTTCTTTCCGTACCACCCACAACTTTTTCAGTCAGACCACGTGAATACCTGCCCCGCGACGTCCTGGTACAGAAAGGACAGTAGAACCGTGGCTTAATGTTAACTACCAGTATTGTGTGGTTGTGTTTCAGTAAGGGCTAGCAGTTTTTAACCCCCCCCCCCCCCCCCGACCGCACATTATGTCTTGCAGTAAATACCCAAACCGAATCTAATGTAAGGCCACTATTATGCATCAGTAATTAATCCGCACCAATATGACAGCTGATCAACAACCACAACACATCAAGACACCTCCGTGCTCTCAGGATTTGACACCTTCGAATTCACAACCTTCAACCAAAAGCCTTTGGAAGAGTTTTGCTGAGAGTCTTGCCCCGGGTCTTCTCCTGTGAACACCCAGGAGGAGCTGCGTCCCAGCAGCTCGGCTCACCCAGCGTTAGGATATAGCTAACACCAGAGGCCTGCAACCAGGGGCCTTCACTCCTCAACTCCTCTGCTGACCCACCACGAGGGTCAGACCTTCCCCTGATCCAGAGACCAGCACCCAGAGTCTGATCTCCCATCAACCAGGGAAAACCAACCAGTTCCTCCAGGACGGACCAGGGAAACGACGCCTCACAGAACTTCTTTGTGTTTTCCTCAACCAGCAGGAAAACCATCACAGACCTGAGCGACCAGATCCTCAGTCTGGACAAAAGGAACAACCAGGAGCTGCAAAGAAGGACTCCTGAAACATCAACTTCATCTTCTTCTCCTCAGCCTGCAGAACCAGCAACCACAGTTAGCAGGAGGTGCTAACTACAGGAGAAGACACCAGCTTCCCTCCAGCAGGACAACAACTGAACTCCTTCAAGGAAGTGGGAACAACAACTGGGCTTTACCTGAGATTAGTTAAACCTGATGCTATGATAGAACTGTTTAACTTTATGAAGATGTGTTGATTCTATTACAGTGATTGAGTTCTATAGATAATGATATTAGGAGCAGTTATCAACCTGTAAACCAACGCTAGCTCTGCCACAGACACAGGGTCTGCATGCTAATCTTTGCTTTACTAACAACTGCTTTACTAGGACCGCTCCTTTGACAGGTCACTCTTCCAGTAGCAACTGGAGGTACATTTCTTAGGTGGGGCTCTTCATAATTATTCAATTTCAGCTCATGTTAACTTCATTTTAATACAGTGCATTTATAAACCACAACAATCTTTCTTAGATTGAGAGAGCCTTCGAGTGGTGAAAATTATTGTACTGTTAGTGGTAGCTAGTGAACAGAAAGCACTAATTAAGACTATTTTATTAACATAATTGTAAACAAGTACAAGCAAAAGCTTCATTACTTGATTTTAGAAAATGGAGGCGATTTGAGTTGATTTGTTGGGTTTCTCGCGGTTAAAAGCACCAAATAACTGTGTTGTATATGGTGCTATATAAATAAAGTTCAATTAAATTAAATTGAATGAGTTTGGGGGTTGGTTTACTTGAAATGACAGTTAGTCTGAGTTTAGGAAAAACAAAGGGGATATCAGTAATATTTTCAAACAACTAATCAACCCACTTAAAGCATTGTAAAATGCTGTGTGCTTATTTAAGCTCTTAGATTTTCCGTCATTAATAAATATGATCATATCTAAACATTTATATATATTAACAAACCTCGGCACGTCTGTTTGTGTGCATTTAAGAAAAAGTACAATGGAGGAAGTTGATCCTGATCACCTCACGACACAGTGACCCCTCACATTCCGTCATTTTAATCACGCACATATGACACCATCTGCTTTTTCGGGTGGGATTTAATTTCGATTAAACTGGTCACAGCAGAGCAGCCTGCTCAGCATGCGGCTTTTCTCTCCAGTGTGTGTTACAAAGAATGAGCACCAGGGGGCGCTGAAGTCTCTTGAGGCAACCGTCTCGAGGTGGAACCTTTGACAAGGACACAGTTTCCAGCCGAACAGTACCGCTCGTTACTTTCCTGTTCATCGTGCGTGTCGCTGTTGTTGTGAAGTTTGACGAATGGAAAAACTGTAGTGTGTGTATGTGCGCGCGTGTGTGTGTGTGTGTGTGTGTGTGTGCGTGTGTGTGTGACAGAGTGACCCCGCAGCGCCTCTGACTCGGTAAACTTTGATCTCTTCACACATCTCGAGCGGTTTGAGCACTGCGGAGCGTGAACGCGCCTTCATCTTCACTCTTCATCATCTCCTCTCTTCTTCATCTCCTCTCTTCATCATCTTCACTCCTCTTCGTCATCTTTTACTCTTCATCATCTCATCTTCAGTCCTCTTCATCGTCTTTACTCGTCATCATCTCGTCTTTTCTTCATCTTCTCCTCTTCACTATCTTAATTCCTCTTCATCACCGTTACTCATCATCTCATCTTCAGTCCTCTTCATCATCTTTACTCTTCATCATCTCATCTCCTTTTCACCGTCTCCTCTCTTCACTATCTTAATTCCTTTTCATCACCGTTGCTCTTCATCATCTCATCTTCAGTCCTCTTCATCATCCCATCTTTTCTTCATCATCTCCTCTTCACTTTCTTAATTCCCTTCATCATTTTCACTCATCGTCATCACCTTTAACTGTTCATCATCTCATCTTCAGTCCTCTTCATCATCTCCTCTTCACTATCTTAATTCCTCTTCATCATCTCTCCTCTTCATCATCTCCTCTTCACTATCTTAATTCCTCTTCATCATCTCTCCTCTTCATCATCTCCTCTTCACTTTCTTAATTCCCTTCATCATTTTCACTCATCGTCATCACCTTTAACTGTTCATCATCTCATCTTCAGTCCTCTTCATCATCTCCTCTTCACTATCTTAATTCCTCTTCATCATCTCCTCTTCACTATCTTAATTCCTCTTCATCATCTCATCTCCTCTTCATCATCTCCTCTTCACTATCTTAATTCCTTTTCATCACTGTTACTCTTCATCATCTCATCTCCTCTTCATCATCTTTAGTCCTCTTCCTCTTCCTCCTCTTCATCATCTCCACCAACCGATGCCTGACAGGAAGTTGAGGTTGCTATAAAGGCAGCAGAGTGACAAAAAGCAGTTGATGTGTTTGTGATGTGAAATGTCAGCGCTCAGCTGATCTTCATCACACATCTTCATCCTGCTTCTGCTCAGGCATGTCTCAGGACAGTCAACATGGGATGTGGACCATCTCCAGCAGTGATGATGACGAGGATGCTCGTCTGCCTCCTCCGGGGATGAACAGTTTGAACAGTTCGCCCCCGGCTGCAGGAGCCCAAACCCCAGTGCAGGTGAAACCAGAGGCAGCGTCCCGGCAGGTGAAACCAGAGGCAGAGTCCCGGCAGGTGAAACCAGAGGCAGAGTCCCGGCAGGTGAAACCAGAGGCAGCGTCCCGGCAGGTGAAACCAGAGGCAGAGTCCCGGCAGGTGAAACCAGAGGCAGAGTCCCGGCAGGTGAAACCAGAGGCAGAGTCCCGGCAGGTGAAACCAGAGGCAGAGTCCCGGCAGGTGAAACCAGAGGCAGAGTCCCGGCAGGTGAAACCAGAGGCAGAGTCCCGGCAGGTGAAACCAGGGTCCAGAGCATCTCCAGCCGGGAAGCGGAAAAAAGAGGCTTCAGATGGTGGCTGGATGCTGTCAGACAGTGAGGATGATGATGATGATGATGATGGGAAGGTGAAGAGTGTCAGTAACCCACCAAAGAGAGCTGCCCCAAGCCCCAAAGCCAAGAAGCTGAAGGTGGAGAAGGAGAAGGAGCGCCCCCCCAGCCCCCATGGCCGCCTCTACTACTTGGATGAGCCCAAGGACTTCTTTGAGTCGTGCCTCCCCAGTCTGAATGACACCTACCGCTTCTACCTGAACAAGGTGACAGGGCTCGACAAGAGCTACAACCGCGGGGCGCTGCACATCCGAGGTACGTCTGGTACCTGAAAATCACACAAGTTACTTCCCAGGTGGCCCTGAGCTGAAATCTGGGATACGTCCGAAATGTCCCTCCTCTCTCCTCATCTACCGACTTTCACTGAACCCCAGAAGTGTTTTGTGTAGCGGCCATGATAAGGACTGTCTGAATTCTCAATAAGCAAAGAAAAGGAGACTCGTTGCTTCCTTTAGAGCCTCCTTTAGCATTGGATAGCACTGATGCTTCCTTTAGAACCTCTTTTAGCATTGATGCTTCCTTTCAGAATCAGAATCAGAAGCTTTATTGTCATTGTACAGGTGCAGGTACAGGTACAACGAAATTGCATGGAAAAGTTTTGGGGAAAGAAGGACAACATGAGGTGAGGAGAGGAGGGAAAAAAGGCAGATTAAAGACTATGCTCTGAGGACCACAGTCTGTAATTGGGAAAAAACCCACCTCAGGCACGTTTAGCATCAACACAGACAGGTTACAACATATTTCTCGAGACAGCACTTGGGATATGTGAAGGCTAGTTTTGCAGCCCGCCGCTAGGAGGAGGTGTTTTCAGGCGCACAGTCCCTCGGGCGCACAGCCGGCCTCTTCCAGCGGCCTCTGCTGGGGATTTGGGTGAGGTGCACGCCAAAGACGGTGAAAGGTGCTGGTAAAATTCCAGTGGGCAAAAATGTCCGGGGAGGGAGGGTGGGAGGAGGGGAGGAAGGCCAGGGGGGGTGGGGGGTGGGGGGGCAGAGCCTTCGTTCCACACTCACATCCAGGAGAGTTGAAGACAAAACACAGCCTTGGCGACTGTGTGTCTCGAGTCCGAATGTAGATTGTTGTTTGTTTTCGTTCAGGCCCTTCAGCTTTATCCGTCGACCTTGAGTGTCTCTGGTCTCCAATGCTGCTCCAATTGTGGCAAGATTTTAGCGTCCCAACCGAGTTCGAATATCCTCCAAGATCGATCCAACTTCACGTAAACGTTCAAGAGTCGTGACCTGCACGCTCCTGAGTTGGTTTATCACATGAGTCTGAGCGTTCAAAGCTTGACACAGTCCTTCAGTGACGATAGGCAGCCCTCCCAATGCGGCTGCCCGTGTCTTCTCAACTTTGTGATTGATCAGAAAACTGCCAGCTCCAATCAGCAGCATACCTGCTATCATGAATCCCAATATGTAGAGGTCCTCCACATCCTCCATGGAAAGAACGGCCAAACACAGGGACCTCCAGGAACCTCCAGGAACCTCCAGGAACCTCCAGGAACCCCAGGAACCCCAGGAATCCAGCATGTATCCGGCTGCAAACGTCCCATCAGGACATGCGGGCTCTCCTTTGCCCGATCTTCGTGTCGTAAAAATTTGGTCGATCGCATTGAGAAACCAGTTGATCAATTCCATGGTTCCGGTTAAATTCCGATGTGGGAGTGAAGAGAGGCTCTTGTTAGATCTGACATGAGACAGTACAGGACGGGAGCAGCAAGCAGGGAAGACGAGGAGAAGAAGAGAGAAGCGTCCGCCTTCGCCGACAGCCTCCTTTAGAATTGGGTAGCACTGATGCTTCCTCTAGAACCTCCTTTAGCATTGGATAGCACTGATGCTTTCTTTAGAACCTCCTTTAGCACCGATGCTTCCTCTAGAACCTCCTTTAGCATTGGATAGCACCAATGCTTCCTTTAGAACCTCCTTTAGCATTGGATAGCACTGATGCTTCCTTTAGAACCTCCTTTAGCATTGGATAGCACCGATGCTTCCTTTAGAACCTCCTTTAGCATTGGATAGCACCGATGCTTCCTTTAGAACCTCCTTTAGCATTGGATAGCACTGATGCTTTCTTTAGAACCTCCTTTAGCACCGATGCTTCCTCTAGAACCTCCTTTAGCATTGGATAGCACCGATGCTTCCTTTAGAACCTCCTTTAGCATTGGATAGCACCGATGCTTCCTTTAGAACCTCCTTTAGCATTGGATAGCACCGATGCTTCCTTTAGAACCTCCTTTAGCATTGGATAGCACTGATGCTTTCTTTAGAACCTCCTTTAGCACCGATGCTTCCTCTAGAACCTCCTTTAGCATTGGATAGCACCGATGCTTCCTTTAGAACCTCCTTTAGCATTGGATAGCACCGATGCTTCCTTTAGAACCTCCTTTAGCATTGGATAGCACCGATGCTTCCTTTAGAACCTCCTTTAGCATTGGATAGCACCGATGCTTCCTTTCGCAAAGGAGGCAAGCTAATGCTGCCCCACAATTCTTTGTGGCGACAAAATTTAAAGGGACCTGCTTGTCTGAGCATCTACGGAAAATGGAACGGTGGAAAAAGGATCATGTAAGTTACCAAAGCAATAATCTGCTGAAACAACTTTAAATCATCTAAAACCCAAATGCGCTTTATATAGTCCATTTTCGGAAACTTGTAGTTCTTTCCCCACCACGTCAGATGTCACTAACTTATAATACTAATTACTACGGCGTCACTAAGTGAAAGTGAGTTCCGACTGCCACCTTCATATCACTACCTGCCTCCTATCACCTTTCCTCTCCGCCCCCCCTCCTCCTCCTGCCCTCCTCGCCCTCCTCCCCACCCAACTAAAGTAGTCCCTCATTCAAAGCACAAGACCTGTAGCCACATATTGGTGTAAGTTCATCAACATTTGAGGAAGTTTAGTGGGTGAAATTTGAGCTCAAAGCCACAAGGAAGAGGCTGCGAGATTCTGTGTTTGGAACTGTGAAGGCTACCGGTAATTTAAAAAAACAAAAAACCTGGACTAGTCACAAAGTTGAACAGAAGTTTTGAGCAGGAGCGTCTGCTCTATCATAATATAGTGTTTTGAAGGCGGTACGATATTTGCCCTCAGAGGAGATTTTAAACTGCAGCGAGGAAGTGGGATTTGGTGTTCGGAACTTTGATACGGTATAAAAACAAAACTGCTCGACGACTGAAAATGATATTCTGGATTATCGAGGAGGGGAGTCTCCTCTATCATTGAATAGGTTTTTGAAGTCAATAGATATTCGCACTCAGAGTAGCTAGTGTTTGTAAATCTTATTTTGAAAGGCAAATTGGACATTTCTACGGGCCGTGATTGTGGTTTTAGTGTTTTTTTTTCTGGCCGTTGTAGTGTTTGTAGATGGCGCTAGAGAGCACATTTTGGCACTCTGGGGGTTATTTTTCACATTTTCTCATAATGTTATCCAGTGTTAATGAGCGAGCCAAATCTGGTGAGCATGTGAGCAAGTTTAGGGAGTCAAATGTATTCTCCCTCAAAGGTTGAGGGGCTTTTTGTGGGGAAAATCATACTTTGAAAGGCAAATTGCAGACTTCCTGTCGGATTTAGGTTGAGGGTTCCGATGTGTGAATTTTAGGTCTCGATGAGACGAAGAATTGATTTTTAGTTTGATATCTCTACGACATTCCTACCGGCCGTGGTGGCCGTTTATATTTTTGTAATTTTCTAGGTGGCGCAAGAGAGACATTTTAGCACTCTGGGGGTCAATATTGACATGTCCTTAATTCTAGTGCCAGTTTTTATGATACATGACAGAGTCCAGTAATGTAGAACACAAACGGACAAAATGTATATCCAGTTTTTTTTCACTAAAATATTTCGAAAACAGGTATTGAAGCACAATTAATGAACATTCAAATGTTCTTATTTCAGGTGTCTGATCGAGGGACGGCTTTAGGAACCTGCTCAGCTGCATTGCAGTAGGGAAGCACTGATCTACGATTTTTCACTTCCGATTCGATCCTGATACCCAAATTTGTATGTCTGCTGATACCGATATGATTCTGATACCAGAGCTCTGTTTGCTTTAATAATATTATTGTTATTGTTGACTTTATGTGAGGCTGTAATAAACTCCTCTCTTCAGTAAAGTAATAAATGTAGGAATGTTTGCATATATTCTCTCAGACAACTTGAGGTTAGTAGAAGGTCAGAAAAGGAAGCAGTACAAAGTATTTTAGTTCCATGTGGACAATGTCGGGGTCTGTGTGACGTCATCATCTCATAATCTTTAAAACCTCACAATCACTTTATTAATCCCTGGAGAAATATTTTAGCAATGCAGCTCCAACCATTGGGACTATTTTCAGAGAGTTTACTGTGGAGTCTGACGTAGGTGTGAATCACCTGCTACCGTGGAGGAGCTGCTGTTTTGATGCCGTGGCCAGCGCTGCTGTCCTCCTCGAGCTGGCGTTTTAAAACGGTGACGTCAGGCGGCAGAGCGTCCGCCTCACTGTAACAACGGCTTTGTAAACATCCACGTTGATGTTTGCTTTGCTGTGTTTTGAGTGTAAAATACTTTTAAACAGAGATATGTCGTGAAAAGTCGGTTAGCCGCAAGGCTACTTCCTTAGCAGAGCAGCCGGCAGGGAAACACTTGTGGAGTAATTTCAGTAACAGTAAAGCAGACGAGGAAATCTCGGCAAGTTGGATCGGAAATTTCTAATTTTGCACTTGTCCCACGGACTAGCCATCGGAAATGTGTATTATTCCGAAGAAATATGTCCGAGTGTCGGACTGGCGTTAAGATCAACCCATGGTTTAGTGTCTCGATCGATAAGATTTACTGGATTCTGTTTCAGAAGACAGAAAGAGGAGATAGTAAGAACTGATTAGTTCCTGGATTATAGAGGCAACCTTCCAGAACGTCTGGATGTGATCACATGAGCAAAACAAGTGAATATATGTCAAGTACCTTTATGATTTGACATTTAGAACAGATTCAAGGTGCCAGGAAACTTCCTGTGGAGGCCAACAGCTGTGGAGTAGATCTGCTGGAAGAATTCAGGGAACGTCGCGCCCCGCACTTATCGTATTTTTGATTATTTATTAACTTTTGAGTAATTACTCAATTACTCTAGGAGTTGTTAATGAGTGAATGACAGCTTACTTCAATTAATAATTTAAATTTTTCATAAACTACTTCTAATGATTTATTGCTTTCAGTAATCTATTACTTACAGTAATTTTAACGCTAATAACCATAGAGCTCTAGAACTAGAATTATATATAGGTTTATGAGCAGGATTGCATTTTTGGTGTGTTTGGTGCGTCACAGTGCCCCTAAAGGCTTGGCATGTGTACTACAAGCTCTGAAGCCTCGTGTTGAGCCGTGTTCAAAGTGAGGTGTGGACGGAAGTTTTTTGGAGAAGGCCGGGGAGAAAAAAATATAGTTTTTCTCGTCGTGTGGATGTACCCTAAGACACAAGAAACTGTGCCCATCATCCAGCCAGTGTGCAGAACCTGCAGACCAGGCTCAGAGGAGGAGGAACCTGCAGAGCTCGATCTCCTCGACCAGACTCCCTGATCAGTCCTGTAGGCAACCTATAGAGGTCCAGTGGGAAAAAAACAGAACATGATAATCAGTCGCCAGTATAGAGTTTTGATTGAATTTAGCTGAAATTCTTAGTGATGATAGTTCTGTAACTAAAACAAACTGTTATTGGCTAAATGTTGTAATCCACTGGGATCAATCACACTAAGATTCGTGTGAATAATAAGTCTGAATAATCTCTGCTGGTGTGACGTTTGTCGTGTTCGTGGCCGCTGCCATCACAAAGCCTGTTGTGTTTTCTCTCTGACTGCACCTGGAGGTGACTGTTTTATTTGGTGCTGTATAAATAAGGTTGGATTGAATAGCAATAACTTCTCTCTTCCTCACAGACATCCTCTCCCCGCTGTTCGGGACCCTGAAAGAATCTGTCCAGGTGACTCCTCAATCCTTGTTTGGTGCCAGCGTGAAGGTCCAGTGTGCTATCAAACTCTATGGATCTTCACAATCATTGTAGTTATTATCATGCAGAGATACAAACATGGCTGCTGGTTGTAATTTACATTCTGATCATTTAACACTTATCAAGCTCATTGACGCGATGATTATTTTCCTCCATAGTTCAACTACTGCTTCGACATTGCCTGGATGGTTGAGCAGTACCCTTCAGAGTTCAGGTCAGTTCTGCTGCGTCGCGTTCTAACTCACACACCAGCGTCTGAGAATGTGACACTGCAACTCAACCCAGTCAGATGTTAGTGAGGACACGAGAGGATGGCAGCACCTGCAAATGTTGTTTGGCTTTTCAGGGATCGTCCAGTTCTGCTCGTCCATGGAGACAAGAGGGAGGCTAAAGCCCGTCTGGTCCAGCAAGCTCAGCCTTTCCCACATGTCCGCCTGTGCCAGGTAGGGTCTGCTCACCAGGAGGGGTGTGACTTCAGCCTCGGCTCGGCTGCTTTTCAATCACTTCTATCTGTGATCTGTGTTCTCACAGGCCCCGCTGGACATCGCCTTTGGAACTCACCACACGTAAGCTTTTCTAGCTCTTGAGAGTCTCTATGGAGGATTTATTACTTGCAGCTCAACAGACGTGGCTCTACAGCCTCTGCTTGAAAGCTCCATGAAGGAACTGGCAGTGCTCGCCCTGCTGCCCCGGACTGCACACCACTCTGTAAACGTGACCTGAGACTCTGCTCTACTCCGTCCAGGAAAATGATGCTGCTGTGGTACGAAGAAGGCTTCAGAGTCGTCATCCTCACCTCCAACCTGATCCGAGCAGACTGGTACCAGAAGACCCAGGGGTAGGCCTTGAGTTCAGCCCTGAAGGACCTGGATCTGCTGCTCCAGAGAGAGATCGCAGTCAACAGGCTTACGCTGCTGTGTGCAGGATGTGGATGAGCCCATTGTTTCCACGGTTACCGGCGGGATCTGGTGCAAGTGCAGGCGAGTCGCCCACCTCCTTTAAGAGGGACTTGCTGGAGTACCTGTCCTCGTACCGAGCCCAAGACCTCCAGGACTGGATCCAAAGAGTCTCAGAGCACGACCTGTCTGAGACGAGGTAAATCCAGAGAGGGGTGGAGACCTGACCCTCCTGCAGCGCGGGTTCCTTTCATCACGGTCTGTTTCAGGGTGTTTTTGGTGGCGTCCACCCCGGGGAGGTACGTGGGGGAAGATATGGAGCGATGGGGGCACCTGAGGCTCCGGAAGGTGAGTCCTGCACCCTGAGGTCTCTCCTGCTCACCAAAAGAAGAATCACTCAGCGGCGCCCCCTGGTTTTGCTGCTTGCAGCTTCTGTGCCAGCACACAGACCCTGTTCCTGGTGAGGAGAAGTGGCCTGTGATTGGCCAGTTTTCCAGTATTGGCTCCATGGGACTGGATAAGAGCAAGTGGTTGGAGGGGGAGTTCCAGCGCACCCTGGGCACCCTGGGCAGGTCTTCTCCGGGCTCAAACCCCCCCATGCTCCTGGTGGGTTCTTCTCACTCACAGTTCTGATGTTTGGTGTAAATGATGGGGCTTGCTGGCTGCTCGCTCACACTTTCTGGGTTGTTGTGGAGGATGAGGGGAATGTGAAGGGAGCCACATCCACAGCGCAATGAGCAGCGTTTGTTCTTCATATGACTTCATCATCCTCACACAGTTTGAAACCTGACCAGTTTACTGACCAGGCTCCACGGGTCTGGAATGTGTGTGATGACAGCAGAAGAAAGAAATCCTATATTTCTGTGTATGAATTATAAAGTATGTCACAGTCTGGAGTGGTGACTTGTTGTTTCAGTAACAGGTAAATAATTAAGCTTTTACTTTCCAGCTGTATCCATCAGTAGAAGACGTGAGGACGAGTTTAGAAGGTTACCCAGGTCAGTAATGTCCCGCCCAATTCAGGGATTCATATTTTTTGTATAAAGCCCAACAGGACTGGCAAAAAACGCTGTGTTTACATATCTATATTATATTGAATTATATTTAATTCAATTATTATAATAAATATAAGTAGAATTATTATATCATATATGGAATTACACACACAGATTGAGTTGCATACATACAAATCTAAATACGCATGTACAGATCAAAAAGTGTTGAGTGTTGCAGGAGTGTGTCTGTCGTCTCAGCTGAGGTGTGTGTGTGTTTGTGTGTGTGTGTGTGTGTGTGTGTGTGTGTGTGTGTGTGTGTGTGTGTGTGTGTGTGTGTGTGTGTGTGTGTGTGTGTGTGTGTGTGTGTGTGTGTGTGTGTGTGTGTGTGCGCTCTCTGCAGCCGGAGGCTCCCTCCCCTACAGCATCCAGACGGCTCAGAAACAGCTCTGGCTGCACCAATACTTCCAGTGAGTTCACAACCACACACACTCTCCAAACCACAAGTCCAGACCTGGAATATGTTGACCACTGTTACTGCTCAGAGCCATTTTAACTGGATTCACAGGTTTAACTTTTATTCATCAGTATTTACTTTTCAGTTTTCGAGCCTATTTTAGCCATATTTCCTAAGCCTAACCCTGTCATCAGTCCTGTAGGGTTTTTTTGCTGTTTCGGGTTTTTCAAGCACTTCTTGTTGTAGCTGTTGTTAATTCCCATGCACACATACAACACTTCCCAGTGACATGTGTCCACAGTTTAGGAGGCTCAGTCAGGCTGACAGTCCAGTTAAACACACTTTAACATGTTGGAGTAGGTCATGGACCTTATAGTGTTCACAGGCTGCTGTGTGTGCTGAAGTGTTGGACTTTACTGATGCAGCCACACCACAACATGCTGATGCTAGATTGCAAGATGCCAGTGAAAACCTGTCTTGCCCTCTGACTGCTGTAAATGATGGCCACTAATGGTCTATTGTACTAGTGGCTCATATGTCGACAGACCGTCCATCACTCCCTGTGGGTGTCACTTCCATTGTGAATATGATGCCTTTAATTGTGTAGTTCTGCATTTACATTTGTGTGTGTGTGTGTGTGTGTGTGTGTGTGTGTGTGTGTGTGTGTGTGTGTGTGTGTGTGTGTGTGTGTGTGTGTGTGTGTGTGTGTGTGTGTGTGTGTGTGTGTGTGTGTGTGTGTGTGTGTGTGTGTGTGTGTGTGTTGCTCAGCCGATGGAAGGCGAATAGCACAGGCAGGAGTCACGCCATGCCACATATCAAGACATACATGAGGACGTCTCCAGATTTCACTCAGTTGGCCTGGTTCCTGGTCACCAGGTGAGTGAGTGAGTGAGTGTGAGAGAAAGTGTGAGTGAAAGAGTGAGAGAGTGACGATGTCCTGCGGTGTGTTTCAGTGCTAACCTGTCCAAGGCAGCGTGGGGCGCTCTGGAGAAGAACCACACTCAGATGATGGTCCGGTCGTACGAGCTGGGAGTCCTGTTTGCTCCCTCTGCGTTTGTAAGGCTGTTAATCAGTCCTTCAGTCAGTCAGTCCTACAGTCAGTCAGTCCTACAGTCAGTCAGTCCTTCAGTCAGTCAGTCAGTCCTTCAGTCAGTCAGTCCTACAGTCAGTCAGTCCTACAGTCAGTCAGTCAGTCCTTCAGTCAGTCAGTCCTACAGTCAGTCAGTCCTACAGTCAGTCAGTCCTACAGTCAGTCAGTCAGTCCTTCAGTCAGTCAGTCCTACAGTCAGTCAGTCCTACAGTCAGTCAGTCCTACAGTCAGTCAGTCAGTCCTTCAGTCAGTCAGTCCTACAGTCAGTCAGTCCTACAGTCAGTCAGTCAGTCCTACAGTCAGTCAGTCCTACAGTCAGTCAGTCAGTCCTTCAGTCAGTCAGTCCTACAGTCAGTCAGTCCTTCAGTCAGTCAGTCCTACAGTCAGTCAGTCCTACAGTCAGTCAGTCAGTCCTTCAGTCAGTCAGTCAGTCCTACAGTCAGTCAGTCAGTCCTTCAGTCAGTCAGTCCTACAGTCAGTCAGTCAGTCCTACAGTCAGTCAGTCCTTCAGTCAGTCAGTCAGTCCTGCAGTCAGTCAGTCCTTCAGTCAGTCAGTCCTACAGTCAGTCAGTCCTTCAGTCAGTCAGTCCTACAGTCAGTCAGTCAGTCCTTCAGTCAGTCAATCCTTCAGTCAGTCAGTCCTTGAGTCAGTCAGTCCTTGAGTCAGTCAATCCTTCAGTCAGTCAGTCCTACAGTCAGTCCTTCAGTCAGTCAGTCCTACAGTCAGTCAGTCCTTCAGTCGGTCAGTCCTACAGTCAGTCAGTCCTTCAGTCAGTCAGTCTATCAGTCAGTCAGTCCTACAGTCAGTCATTCCTTCAGTCAGTCATTCCTTCAGTCAGTCAGTCTATCAGTCAGTCAGTCCTTCAGTCAGTCAGTCCTACAGTCAGTCAGTCCTTCAGTCGGTCAGTCCTACAGTCAGTCAGTCCTTCAGTCAGTCAGTCCTTCAGTCAGTCAGTCCTACAGTCAGTCAGTCCTTCAGTCGGTCAGTCCTATAGTCAGTCAGTCCTTCAGTCGGTCAGTCCTTCAGTCAGTCAGTCCTACAGTCAGTCAGTCCTTAAGTCAGTCAGTCCTTGAGTCGGTCAGTCCTTCAGTCGGTCAGTCCTTCAGTCGGTCAGTCCTTCAGTCCGTCAGTCCTTCAGTCAGTCAGTCCTTCAGTCGGTCAGTCCTTCAGTCGGTCAGTCCTTCAGTCAGTCAGTCCTACAGTCAGTCAGTCCTTGAGTCAGTCAGTCCTTCAGTCGGTCAGTCCTTCAGTCAGTCAGTCAGTCCTTCAGTCGGTCAGTCCTTGAGTCAGTCAGTCCTTCAGTCAGTCAGTCCTTCAGTCAGTCAGTCCTACAGTCAGTCAGTCCTACAGTCAGTCAGTCCTTCAGTCAGTCAGTCCATCAGTCAGTCAATCCTTCAGTCAGTCAGTCCTTCAGTCAGTCAGTCCTTGAGTCAGTCAGTCCTTCAGTCAGTCAATCCTTCAGTCAGTCAGTCCTACAGTCAGTCCTTCAGTCAGTCAGTCCTACAGTCAGTCAGTCCTTGAGTCAGTCAATCCTTCAGTCAGTCAGTCCTACAGTCAGTCCTTCAGTCAGTCAGTCCTACAGTCAGTCAGTCCTTCAGTCGGTCAGTCCTACAGTCAGTCAGTCCTTCAGTCAGTCAGTCTATCAGTCAGTCAGTCCTACAGTCAGTCATTCCTTCAGTCAGTCATTCCTTCAGTCAGTCAGTCTATCAGTCAGTCAGTCCTTCAGTCAGTCAGTCCTACAGTCAGTCAGTCCTTCAGTCGGTCAGTCCTACAGTCAGTCAGTCCTTCAGTCAGTCAGTCCTTCAGTCAGTCAGTCCTACAGTCAGTCAGTCCTTCAGTCGGTCAGTCCTATAGTCAGTCAGTCCTTCAGTCGGTCAGTCCTTCAGTCAGTCAGTCCTACAGTCAGTCAGTCCTTAAGTCAGTCAGTCCTTGAGTCGGTCAGTCCTTCAGTCGGTCAGTCCTTCAGTCGGTCAGTCCTTCAGTCCGTCAGTCCTTCAGTCAGTCAGTCCTTCAGTCGGTCAGTCCTTCAGTCAGTCAGTCCTTCAGTCAGTCAGTCCTACAGTCAGTCAGTCCTTGAGTCAGTCAGTCCTTCAGTCGGTCAGTCCTTCAGTCAGTCAGTCAGTCCTTCAGTCGGTCAGTCCTTGAGTCAGTCAGTCCTTCAGTCAGTCAGTCCTTCAGTCAGTCAGTCCTACAGTCAGTCAGTCCTACAGTCAGTCAGTCCTTCAGTCAGTCAGTCCATCAGTCAGTCAATCCTTCAGTCAGTCAGTCCTTCAGTCAGTCAGTCCTTGAGTCAGTCAGTCCTTCAGTCAGTCAATCCTTCAGTCAGTCAGTCCTACAGTCAGTCCTTCAGTCAGTCAGTCCTACAGTCAGTCAGTCCTTCAGTCAGTCAATCCTTCAGTCAGTCAGTCCTTGAGTCAGTCAGTCCTTGAGTCAGTCAGTCCTACAGTCAGTCAGTCCTTCAGTCAGTCAGTCTATCAGTCAGTCAGTCCTACAGTCAGTCAGTCCTTCAGTCGGTCAGTCCTACAGTCAGTCAGTCCTTCAGTCAGTCAGTCCTTCAGTCAGTCAGTCCTTCAGTCAGTCAGTCCTACAGTCAGTCAGTCCTTCAGTCGGTCAGTCCTACAGTCAGTCAGTCCTACAGTCAGTCAGTCCTTCAGTCAGTCAGTCCATCAGTCAGTCAATCCTTCAGTCAGTCAGTCCTTCAGTCGGTCAGTCCTACAGTCAGTCAGTCCTTCAGTCAGTCAGTCCTTCAGTCAGTCAGTCCTTCAGTCAGTCAGTCCTACAGTCAGTCAGTCCTTCAGTCGGTCAGTCCTACAGTCAGTCAGTCCTACAGTCAGTCAGTCCTTCAGTCAGTCAGTCCATCAGTCAGTCAATCCTTCAGTCAGTCAGTCCTACAGTCAGTCAGTCCTTCAGTCAGTCAATCCTTGAGTCAGTCAGTCCTTGAGTCAGTCAGTCCTTGAGTCAGTCAATCCTTCAGTCAGTCAGTCCTACAGTCAGTCCTTCAGTCAGTCAGTCCTACAGTCAGTCAGTCCTTCAGTCGGTCAGTCAGTCAGTCCTTCAGTCAGTCAGTCTATCAGTCAGTCAGTCCTACAGTCAGTCATTCCTTCAGTCAGTCAGTCTATCAGTCAGTCAGTCCTTCAGTCAGTCAGTCCTACAGTCAGTCAGTCCTTCAGTCGGTCAGTCCTACAGTCAGTCAGTCCTTCAGTCAGTCAGTCCTTCAGTCAGTCAGTCCTACAGTCAGTCAGTCCTTCAGTCGGTCAGTCCTATAGTCGGTCAGTCCTTCAGTCGGTCAGTCCTACAGTCAGTCAGTCCTTGAGTCAGTCAGTCCTTGAGTCAGTCAGTCCTTGAGTCGGTCAGTCCTTCAGTCGGTCAGTCCTTCAGTCAGTCAGTCCTTCAGTCAGTCAGTCCTTCAGTCGGTCAGTCCTTCAGTCAGTCAGTCCTTCAGTCAGTCAGTCCTACAGTCAGTCAGTCCTTGAGTCGGTCAGTCCTTCAGTCGGTCAGTCCTTCAGTCGGTCAGTCCTTGAGTCGGTCAGTCCTTGAGTCAGTCAGTCCTTCAGTCAGTCAGTCCTTCAGTCGGTCAGTCCTTCAGTCAGTCAGTCCTTCAGTCAGTCAGTCCTTGAGTCAGTCAGTCCTTCAGTCAGTCAATCCTTCAGTCAGTCAGTCCTACAGTCAGTCCTTCAGTCAGTCAGTCCTACAGTCAGTCAGTCCTTCAGTCAGTCAATCCTTCAGTCAGTCAGTCCTTGAGTCAGTCAGTCTATCAGTCAGTCAGTCCTACAGTCAGTCAGTCCTTCAGTCAGTCAGTCTATCAGTCAGTCAGTCCTTCAGTCAGTCAGTCCTTCAGTCAGTCAGTCCTACAGTCAGTCAGTCCTTCAGTCGGTCAGTCCTACAGTCAGTCAGTCCTTCAGTCAGTCAGTCCTTCAGTCAGTCAGTCCTTCAGTCAGTCAGTCCTACAGTCAGTCAGTCCTTCAGTCGGTCAGTCCTACAGTCAGTCAGTCCTACAGTCAGTCAGTCCTTCAGTCAGTCAGTCCATCAGTCAGTCAATCCTTCAGTCAGTCAGTCCTACAGTCAGTCAGTCCTTCAGTCAGTCAATCCTTCAGTCAGTCAGTCCTTGAGTCAGTCAGTCCTTGAGTCAGTCAATCCTTCAGTCAGTCAGTCCTACAGTCAGTCCTTCAGTCAGTCAGTCCTACAGTCAGTCAGTCCTTCAGTCGGTCAGTCAGTCAGTCCTTCAGTCAGTCAGTCTATCAGTCAGTCAGTCCTACAGTCAGTCATTCCTTCAGTCAGTCAGTCTATCAGTCAGTCAGTCCTTCAGTCAGTCAGTCCTACAGTCAGTCAGTCCTTCAGTCGGTCAGTCCTACAGTCAGTCAGTCCTTCAGTCAGTCAGTCCTTCAGTCAGTCAGTCCTACAGTCAGTCAGTCCTTCAGTCGGTCAGTCCTATAGTCAGTCAGTCCTTCAGTCGGTCAGTCCTACAGTCAGTCAGTCCTTGAGTCAGTCAGTCCTTGAGTCAGTCAGTCCTTGAGTCGGTCAGTCCTTCAGTCGGTCAGTCCTTCAGTCAGTCAGTCCTTCAGTCAGTCAGTCCTTCAGTCGGTCAGTCCTTCAGTCAGTCAGTCCTTCAGTCAGTCAGTCCTACAGTCAGTCAGTCCTTGAGTCGGTCAGTCCTTCAGTCGGTCAGTCCTTCAGTCGGTCAGTCCTTGAGTCGGTCAGTCCTTGAGTCAGTCAGTCCTTCAGTCAGTCAGTCCTTCAGTCGGTCAGTCCTTGAGTCAGTCAGTCCTTCAGTCGGTCAGTCCTTCAGTCAGTCAGTCCTACAGTCAGTCAGTCCTTGAGTCAGTCAGTCCTTCAGTCGGTCAGTCCTTCAGTCGGTCAGTCCTTCAGTCAGTCAGTCAGTCCTTCAGTCGGTCAGTCCTTCAGTCAGTCAGTCCTTCAGTCGGTCAGTCCTTCAGTCAGTCAGTCCTTCAGTCAGTCAGTCCTTGAGTCAGTCAGTCCTTGAGTCAGTCAGTCCTTCAGTCGGTCAGTCCTTCAGTCAGTCAGTCCTTCAGTCAGTCAGTCCTTGAGTCAGTCAGTCCTTCAGTCGGTCAGTCCTTCAGTCAGTCAGTCAGTCCTTCAGTCGGTCAGTCCTTCAGTCGGTCAGTCCTTCAGTCGGTCAGTCCTTCAGTCGGTCAGTCCTACAGTCAGTCAGTCCTTGAGTCAGTCAGTCCTTCAGTCGGTCAGTCCTTGAGTCGGTCAGTCCTACAGTCAGTCAGTCCTTGAGTCAGTCAGTCCTTCAGTCGGTCAGTCCTTCAGTCGGTCAGTCCTACAGTCAGTCAGTCCTTGAGTCGGTCAGTCCTTCAGTCGGTCAGTCCTTCAGTCGGTCAGTCCTTCAGTCGGTCAGTCCTTGAGTCAGTCAGTCCTACAGTCAGTCAGTCCTTGAGTCAGTCAGTCCTTCAGTCGGTCAGTCCTTCAGTCAGTCAGTCCTACAGTCAGTCAGTCCTACAGTCAGTCAGTCCTTGAGTCAGTCAGTCCTTCAGTCGGTCAGTCCTTCAGTCAGTCAGTCCTTCAGTCGGTCACTGTGCTGCTTGTCTTCTCGAACAGAACTTGAAGAGATTCCCAATAGACTCGCATCCTTTTCCTGTGTCCTCATCCT
This sequence comes from Blennius ocellaris, assembly GCF_963422515.1. Classification (NCBI taxonomy): domain Eukaryota; kingdom Metazoa; phylum Chordata; class Actinopteri; order Blenniiformes; family Blenniidae; genus Blennius; species Blennius ocellaris. The sequence goes on along the minus strand of NC_137650.1, from coordinate 1,052,990 downwards.
CGTCTGGATTTCCTGTGCCCTTTGACCTTCCTCCGACCTGCTACTCTCCTAAAGGTGTGTGTGTGTGTGTGTGTGTGTGTCTGTGTGTGTGTGTGTGTGTGTGTGTGTGTGTGTGTGTGTGTGTGTGTGTGTGTGTGTGTGTGTGTGTGTGTGTGTGTGTGTGTGTGTGTGTGTGTGTGTGTGTGTGTGTGTGTGTGTGTGTGTGTGTGTGTGTGTGTGTGTGTGTGCGCGCGTGCGAAGTTTCACTGTGATTTCGATTCAGCAGAGGAAACATAATGATGCTATGATGGAGTTCGACTGTAAAATATCAAGTAAAGACCAGAGCCAGTAGAAGATGTGATGGTGACTTGCCACACTTCTATGATGACCAGGGGCCTCATTTATAAAACCTTGTGTAGGAATCCTACCAGAAATGTTCATGCACCAAAAAGCTGAAAATGGAGAGCGCTAAAAAAAATTCAGATCAATAAAACTGCGCGTACACCCATCTACACGCACTTTCCTTTCGTAGATCACAGTCCACCTGGGAGGTTGACAGTTCAGGCCCCGCCCTCAACACGCCCACTTTCTACCATAAATGGTCAATGTAAAGCCTCATCAATACTTTGACGTCTCAATCAGCCTGTTGATCGTCGCCATTTGATGCTAAATCCTGAGGGAAAAGATGAAGAATTTTACAGAGAGAGAAACAGTCATGGAGGAGGTGGAGGTCAGGAAAATTATATTATTTGGTGTCACAGTAGTTTCATTATTACTAATAATAAAAAAATAAAAAAACAAGCGATCGGCAGAGCGTCATCACCGCTGTGTGAGAACTATCAGTGACTAGAGGTGGAGGAGAAGAGAGTCTGATCTGAAGGTGGAGGTCAGAGGAGAGTGACATCATGGAGGTCAGAGGAGAGTGACATCATCATGGAGGTCAGAGTAGAGTGACGTCATGGAGGTCAGAGGAGAGTGACATCATGGAGGTCAGAGGAGAGTGACGTCATGGAGGTCAGAGCAGAGTGACATCATGGAGGTCAGAGGAGAGTGACGTCATGGAGGTCAGAGCAGAGTGACATCATGGAGGTCAGAGGAGAGTGACATCATGGAGGTCAGAGCAGAGTGACATCATGGAGGTCAGAGGAGAGTGACATCATGGAGGTCAGAGCAGAGTGACATCATGGAGGTCAGAGGAGAGTGACATCATGGAGGTCAGAGGAGAGTGACGTCATGGAGGTCAGAGGAGAGTGACATCATGGAGGTCAGAGGAGAGTGACATCATCATGGAGGTCAGAGCAGAGTGATGTCATGGAGGTCAGAGGAGAGTGACGTCATGGAGGTCAGAGGAGAGTGACATCATGGAGGTCAGAGGAGAGTGACATCATCATGGAGGTCAGAGTAGAGTGACGTCATGGAGGTCAGAGGAGAGTGACATCATGGAGGTCAGAGGAGAGTGACGTCATGGAGGTCAGAGCAGAGTGACATCATGGAGGTCAGAGGAGAGTGACGTCATGGAGGTCAGAGGAGAGTGACATCATGGAGGTCAGAGGAGAGTGACATCATGGGGGTCAGAGGAGAGTGACGTCATGGAGGTCAGAGGAGAGTGACATCATGGAGGTCAGAGGAGAGTGACATCATCATGGAGGTCAGAGTAGAGTGACGTCATGGAGGTCAGAGGAGAGTGACATCATGGAGGTCAGAGGAGAGTGACGTCATGGAGGTCAGAGGAGAGTGACGTCATGGAGGTCAGAGGAGAGTGACATCATGGAGGTCAGAGGAGAGTGACATCATCATGGAGGTCAGAGTAGAGTGACGTCATGGAGGTCAGAGGAGAGTGACATCATGGAGGTCAGAGGAGAGTGACGTCATGGAGGTCAGAGGAGAGTGACATCATGGAGGTCAGAGGAGAGTGACATCATGGAGGTCAGAGGAGAGTGACGTCATGGAGGTCAGAGGAGAGTGACGTCATGGAGGTCAGAGGAGAGTGACATCATGGGGGTCAGAGGAGAGTGACGTCATGGGGGTCAGAGGAGAGTGACATCATGGAGGTCAGAGGAGAGTGACATCATCATGGAGGTCAGATGAGAGTGACGTCATGGAGGTCAGAGGAGAGTGACATCATGGGGATCAGATGAGAGTGACGTCATTGTGAAGGTCAGAGGAGAGTGACATCATGGAGGTCAGAGGAGAGTGACGTCATGGAGGTCAGAGGAGAGTGACATCATGGAGGTCAGAGGAGAGTGACATCATGGGGGTCAGAGGAGAGTGACGTCATGGGGGTCAGAGGAGAGTGACATCATGGAGGTCAGAGGAGAGTGACATCATCATGGAGGTCAGATGAGAGTGACGTCATGGAGGTCAGAGGAGAGTGACATCATGGGGATCAGATGAGAGTGACGTCATTGTGAAGGTCAGAGGAGAGTGACATCATCATGGAGGTCAGAGAGTGACATCATGGAGGTCAGAGGAGAGTGACGTCATGGAGGTCAGAGGAGAGTGACATCATGGAGGTCAGAGGAGAGTGACGTCATGGAGGTCAGAGGAGAGTGACGTCATGGAGGTCAGAGGAGAGTGACATCATGGGGGTCAGAGGAGAGTGACGTCATGGGGGTCAGAGGAGAGTGACATCATGGAGGTCAGAGGAGAGTGACATCATCATGGAGGTCAGATGAGAGTGACGTCATGGAGGTCAGAGGAGAGTGACATCATGGGGATCAGATGAGAGTGACGTCATTGTGAAGGTCAGAGGAGAGTGACATCATGGAGGTCAGAGGAGAGTGACGTCATGGAGGTCAGAGGAGAGTGACATCATGGAGGTCAGAGGAGAGTGACATCATGGGGGTCAGAGGAGAGTGACGTCATGGGGGTCAGAGGAGAGTGACATCATGGAGGTCAGAGGAGAGTGACATCATCATGGAGGTCAGATGAGAGTGACGTCATGGAGGTCAGAGGAGAGTGACATCATGGGGATCAGATGAGAGTGACGTCATTGTGAAGGTCAGAGGAGAGTGACATCATCATGGAGGTCAGAGAGTGACATCATGGAGGTCAGAGGAGAGTGACGTCATGGAGGTCAGAGGAGAGTGACATCATGGAGGTCAGAGGAGAGTGACGTCATGGAGGTCAGAGGAGAGTGACGTCATGGGGGTCAGATGAGAGTGACGTCATGGTGGTCAGAGGAGAGTGACGTCATGGAGGTCAGAGGAGAGTGACATCATGGAGGTCAGAGGAGAGTGACGTCATGGAGGTCAGAGGAGAGTGACGTCATGGGGGTCAGATGAGAGTGACGTCATGGGGGTCAGAGGAGAGTGACGTCATGGGGGTCAGAGGAGAGTGACGTCGTGGAGGTCAGAGGAGAGTGACATCATGGAGGTCAGAGGAGAGTGACGTCATGGGGGTCAGAGGAGAGTGACGTCATGGAGGTCAGAGGAGAGTGACATGGAGGTCAGAGGAGAGTGACGTCATGGGGGTCAGAGGAGAGTGACGTCGTGGAGGTCAGAGGAGAGTGACATCATGGAGGTCAGAGCAGAGTGACATCATGGAGGTCAGAGGAGAGTGACATCATGGAGGTCAGAGCAGAGTGACATCATGGAGGTCAGAGGAGAGTGACATCATGGAGGTCAGAGGAGAGTGACATCATGGGGGTCAGAGGAGAGTGACGTCATGGAGGTCAGAGGAGAGTGACATCATGGAGGTCAGAGGAGAGTGACATCATCATGGAGGTCAGAGCAGAGTGACGTCATGGGGGTCAGAGGAGAGTGACATCATGGAGGTCAGAGGAGAGTGACATCATGGGGGTCAGAGGAGAGTGACGTCATGGAGGTCAGAGGAGAGTGACATCATGGAGGTCAGAGGAGAGTGACGTCATGGGGGTCAGAGGAGAGTGACATCATGGAGGTCAGAGGAGAGTGACGTCATGGGGGTCAGAGGAGAGTGACATCATGGAGGTCAGAGGAGAGTGACATCATCATGGAGGTCAGAGCAGAGTGACGTCATGGGGGTCAGAGGAGAGTGACATCATGGAGGTCAGAGGAGAGTGACATCATGGAGGCCAGAGGAGAGTGACGTCATGGGGGTCAGAGGAGAGTGACGTCGTGGGGGTCAGAGGAGAGTGACATCATGGGGGTCAGAGGAGAGTGACATCATGGAGGTCAGAGGAGAGTGACATCATGGGGGTCAGAGGAGAGTGACATCATGGAGGTCAGAGGAGAGTGACGTCGTGGGGGTCAGAGGAGAGTGACGTCGTGGGGGTCAGAGGAGAGTGACGTCGTGGGGGTCAGAGGAGAGTGACGTCATGCAGGTCAGAGGAGAGTGACGTCATGGGGGTCAGAGGAGAGTGACGTCATGGGGGTCAGAGGAGAGTGACGTCGTGGGGGTCAGAGGAGAGTGACGTCGTGGGGGTCAGACGAGAGTGACGTCGTGGGGGTCAGAGGAGAGTGATGTCATGGAGGTCAGAGGAGAGTGACGTCATGGAGGTCAGAGGAGAGTGACGTCATGGGGGTCAGAGGAGAGTGACGTCATGGGGGTCAGAGGAGAGTGATGTCATGGAGGTCAGAGGAGAGTGACGTCATTGTGAAGGTCAGAGGAGAGTGACGTCATTGTGAAGGTCAGAGGAGAGTGACGTCATGGGGGTCAGAGGAGAGTGACATCATGGGGGTCAGAGGAGAGTGACGTCATGGGGGTCAGAGGAGAGTGACATCATGGGGGTCAGATGAGTGTAGTCATGGAGGTCAGAGGAGAGTGACGTCATGGGGGTCAGAGGAGAGTGACGTCATTGTGAAGGTCAGAGGAGAGTGACGTCATGGAGGTCAGAGGAGAGTGACGTCATCATGGAGGTCAGAGGAGAGTGACGTCATGGGTGTCAGAGGAGAGTGACATCATGGGGGTCAGAGGAGAGTGACGTCATGGGGGTCAGAGGAGAGTGATGTCATGGAGGTCAGAGGAGAGTGACGTCATTGTGAAGGTCAGAGGAGAGTGACATCATGGGGGTCAGAGGAGAGTGACGTCATGGGGGTCAGAGGAGAGTGATGTCATGGAGGTCAGAGGAGAGTGACGTCATTGTGAAGGTCAGAGGAGAGTGACATCATGGGGGTCAGAGGAGAGTGACATCATGGAGGTCAGAGGAGAGTGACGTCATGGAGGTGAGAGGAGAGTGACATCATGAAGATCAGTGCTGGGCGATAAAACAGCCTCATGGTTGTGATGTCAGTGTGTCAGAGTGTCAGAGTGTCAGTGTGTCAGAGTGTCAGAGAGGGAAGGAGACAGTTTGGTGGAGACACAGCAGATCGATAAAGTTCAGTTTTATCTGTTTATCAAATGTATGAATTAGATATTTGAACAGGGAATGTAAAAAGTATACACCTTTCAGGACCTGCTTTGTGCTTCAGCAGCCTTTTTAAATGAGGCTCCAGAGCCAGTGGAAGTAGTGAAGTGACGCGTGTCCTGTGTGAAGGTCACTCAGTAGATATCATGACAGCACAGTTAGAAGTATTCATATGTCAGATTATTGCTGTTCGAGACAGACGGTCTCCAGACCTCACTGCTCCAGCATGAGCAGCGTTAACTTTTTATATGTTCATTTCACTGATGGCAGCTGGCAGAAGAGGAGATGTGCCGACCAGCACAGGAGTGTCTTTAGCTCTGAGTAAAAAGCCCCGTGTTTGTCCAAGAGTATCATTAAGGCCTCATTAAGTCTCATTAAGGTTGTGATCACCCCCTGCTGGCTGAGTTCCCAAACTAAACCACATGATAGCCCAACTTCTCCAGATGCTTTAAACTTCAGGTTTCTTTTATTGTCCTGGAATCCTCTGATCAAGACGATCCATCATTTTCTTTCCGACCTTTCAGATCAGCCTTGGATCTGGAACATTCCCTACAACCAGGCCCCTGACACACACGGCAACGTCTGGGTCCCCTCTTGAACACTCACACACTGTAGTTCTGTGTAGGTTTTTGTATAGCTGTGTAGTTTTGTGTAGTAAAAATGTTAGTTGCCAGTAACTCTGTTTTGTATTTTTTTTTTACTGCAGATTGACACGTTTCCTCCAAATAAATAAAACAGTTATATCCTGTTTGCGTCTTTTTTGAGAAATAAAAAGATTTGCTTCATGGATTTGTTTGTATTTTTAATATCAGGAAGCTTCTGGTTCAGTTTTTAATGGACAATTGGTGAGTGTGTAGATGTTTCATTGTATAGTAGCTTCAGCATGTGTCCATGGTTTTCTGTGTGTTGTGGTCTGTCACCCACTTTACTCTCAACTCCACCCACTGAAATCTGTAGCACCACCTGTCAACTAGAATCTGACTCCACCCACTAGACTATGGAACCCCACCCGTCAACTAGACTATGGAACGCCACACACTGGACTCTAACACCACCCGCACACTGGACTATGTAACTCCAACTACTGGACTCTAACACCACCCGCACACTGGACTATGTAACTCCACCAACTGGACTCTAACACCACCCGCACACTGGACTATGTAACTCCACCTACTGGACTCTAACACCACCCGCACACTGGACTATGTATCTCCACCTACTGGACTCTAACACCACCCGCACACTGGACTATGTATCTCCACCTACTGGACTCTAACACCACCCGCACACTGGACTATGTAACTCCACCTACTGGACTCTAACACCACCCGCACACTGGACTATGTATCTCCACCTACTGGACTCTAGCACCACCCGCACACTGGACTATGTAACTCCACCTACTGGACTCTAACACCACCCGCACACTGGACTATGTATCTCCACCTACTGGACTCTAGCACCACCCGCACACTGGACTATGTATCTCCACCTATTGGACTCTAGCACCACCCGCACACTGGACTATGTAACTCCACCTACTGGACTCTAGCACCACCCGCACACTGGACTATGTATCTCCACCTACTGGACTCTAACACCACCCATCAACTGGAGGAGGAGGAACAGGCCCTTCAGTACTGGACATGGAGGAACAGGAACAGGCTCTTCAGTACTGGACATGGAGGAACAGGCCCTTCAGTACTGGATATGGAGGAACAGGAACAGGCCCTTCAGTACTGGACATGGAGGAGGAGGAACAGGCCCTACAGTACTGGACATGGAGGAACAGGAACAGGCCGTTCAGTACTGGATAAGAGGGAGCAGGAACCGGCTCTTCAGTACTGGACATGGAGGAACAGGCCCTTCAGTACTGGACATGGAGGAGGAGGAACAGGCCCTACAGTACTGGACATGGAGGAGGAGGAACAGGCCCTTCAGTACTGGACATGGAGGAACAGGAACAGGCCCTTCAGTACTGGACATGGAGGAACAGGAACAGGCCCTTCAGTACTGGACATGGAGGAACAGGAACAGGCTCTTCAGTACTGTACATGGAGGAACAGGCCCTTCAGTACTGGACATGGAGGAACAGGAACAGGCCCTTCAGTACTGGACATGGAGGAACAGGCCCTTCAGTACTGGACATGGAGGAATTGGAACAGGCCCTTCAGTACTGGACATGAGGGAGCAGGAACAGGCCCTTCAGTACTGGACATGGAGGAACAGGAACAGACCCTTCAGTACTGGACATGAAGGAACAGGAACAGGCCCTTCAGTACTGGACATGGAGGAGCATGAACAGGCCCTTCAGTTCTGGACATGGAGGAACAGGAACAGGCCCTTCAGTACTGGATATGGAGGAACAGGAACAGGCCCTTCAGTACTGGACATGAGGGAGCAGGAACAGGCCCTTCAGTACTGGACATGGAGGAGGAGGAACAGGCCCTTCAGTACTGCATATGAGGGAGAAGAAACAGGCCCTCTTCAGATATGGAGGAACAGTAACAGGCCCTTCAGTACTGGACATGGAGGAACAAGAACAGGCCCTTCAGTACTGGACATGGAGGAACAAGAACAGGCCCTTCAGTACTGGACATGGAAGAACAGGAACAGGCCCTTCAGTGCTGGACATGAAGGAACAAGAACAGGCCCTTCAGTGCTGGACATGAGGGAGCAGGAACAGGCCCTTTAGTACTGGACATGGATGAACAGGACCTTCAGTACTGGACATGGAGGAACAGGAACAGGCCCTTCAGTACTGGACATGAGGGAGCAGGAACAGGCCCTTCAGTACTGGACATGAGGGAGCAGGAACAGGCCCTTTAGTACTGGACATGGATGAACAGGACCTTCAGTACTGGACATGGAGGAACAGGAACAGGCCCTTCAGTACTGGACATGGAGGAGGAGGAACAGGCCCTTCAGTACTGGACATGGAGGAGGAGGAACAGGCCCTACAGTACTGGACATGGAGGAACAGGAACAGGCCCTTCAGTACTGGACATGGAGGAACAGGAACAGGCCCTTCAGTACTGGACATGGAGGAACAGGAACAGGCTCTTCAGTACTATATATATGGAGGAACAGGAACAGGCCCTTCAGTACTGGACATGGAGGAGGAGGAACAGGCCCTTCAGTACTGGACATGGAGGAACAGGAACAGGCCCTTCAGTACTGGACATGGAGGAACAGGAACAGGCTCTTCAGTACTGTACATGGAGGAACAGGCCCTTCAGTACTGGACATGGAGGAACAGGAACAGGCCCTTCAGTACTGGACATGGAGGAACAGGCCCTTCAGTACTGGACATGGAGGAATTGGAACAGGCCCTTCAGTACTGGACATGAGGGAGCAGGAACAGGCCCTTCAGTACTGGACATGGAGGAACAGGAACAGACCCTTCAGTACTGGACATGAAGGAACAGGAACAGGCCCTTCAGTACTGGACATGGAGGAGCATGAACAGGCCCTTCAGTTCTGGACATGGAGGAACAGGAACAGGCCCTTCAGTACTGGATATGGAGGAACAGGAACAGGCCCTTCAGTACTGGACATGAGGGAGCAGGAACAGACCCTTCAGTACTGGACATGAGGGAGCAGGAACAGGCCCTTCAGTACTGGACATGGAGGAGCATGAACAGGCCCTTCAGTTCTGGACATGGAGGAATAGGAACAGGCCCTTCAGTACTGGATATGGAGGAACAGGAACAGGCCCTTCAGTACTGGACATGAGGGAGCAGGAACAGGCCCTTCAGTACTGGACATGGAGGAGGAGGAACAGGCCCTTCAGTACTGCATATGAGGGAGAAGAAACAGGCCCTCTTCAGATATGGAGGAACAGTAACAGGCCCTTCAGTACTGGACATGGAGGAACAAGAACAGGCCCTTCAGTACTGGACATGGAGGAACAAGAACAGGCCCTTCAGTACTGGACATGGAAGAACAGGAACAGGCCCTTCAGTGCTGGACATGAAGGAACAAGAACAGGCCCTTCAGTGCTGGACATGAGGGAGCAGGAACAGGCCCTTCAGTACTGGACATGAGGGAGCAGGAACAGGCCCTTTAGTACTGGACATGGATGAACAGGACCTTCAGTACTGGACATGGAGGAACAGGAACAGGCCCTTCAGTACTGGACATGAGGGAGCAGGAACAGGCCCTTCAGTACTGGACATGAGGGAGCAGGAACAGGCCCTTTAGTACTGGACATGGATGAACAGGACCTTCAGTACTGGACATGGAGGAACAGGAACAGGCCCTTCAGTACTGGACATGGAGGAGGAGGAACAGGCCCTTCAGTACTGGACATGGAGGAGGAGGAACAGGCCCTACAGTACTGGACATGGAGGAGCAGGCCCTTCAGTGCTGGACATGGAGGAGGAGGAACAGGCCCTTCAGTACTGGACATGGAGGAACAGGAACAGGCCCTTCAGTACTGGACATGGAGGAACAGGAACAGGCCCTTCAGTACTGGACATGGAGGAACAGGAACAGGCTCTTCAGTACTATATATATGGAGGAACAGGAACAGGCCCTTCAGTACTGGACATGGAGGAGGAGGAACAGGCCCTTCAGTACTGGACATGGAGGAACAGGAACAGGCCCTTCAGTACTGGACATGGAGGAACAGGAACAGGCCCTTCAGTACTGGACATGGAGGAACAGGAACAGGCCCTTCAGTACTGGACATGGAGGAACAGGAACAGGCCCTTCAGTACTGGACATGGAGGAGGAGGAACAGGCCCTTCAGTACTGGACATGGAGGGACAGGAACAGGCCCTTCAGTACTGGACATGGAGGAACAGGAACAGGCTCTTCAGTACTGGATATGGAGGAACAGGAACAGGCCCTTCAGTACTGGACATGGAGGAGGAGGAACAGGCCCTTCAGTACTGGACATGGAGGGACAGGAACAGGCCCTTCAGTACTGGACATGGAGGAACAGGCCCTTCAGTACTGGACATGGAGGAGGGAGAACAGGCCCTACAGTACTGGACATGGAGGAGGAGGAACAGGCCCTTCAGTACTGGACATGGAGGAACAGGAACAGGCCCTTCAGTACTGGACATGGAGGAACAGGAACAGGCCCTTCAGTACTGGACGTGGAGGAACAGGAACAGGCCCTTCAGTACTGGACATGGAGGAACAGGAACAGGCCCTTCAGTACTGGACGTGGAGGAACAGGAACAGGCCCTTCAGTACTGGACATGGATGAACAGGCCCTTCAGTACTGGACATGAGGGAGCAGGAACAGGCCCTTCAGTACTGGACATGGAGGAACAGGCCCTTCAGTACTGGACATGGAGGAGGAGGAACAGGCCCTACAGTACTGGACATGGAGGAGGAGGAACAGGCCCTTCAGTACTGGACATGGAGGAACAGGAACAGGCCCTTCAGTACTGGACATGGAGGAACAGGAACAGACCCTTCAGTACTGGACGTGGAGGAACAGGAACAGGCCCTTCAGTACTGGACATGGAGGAACAGGCCCTTCAGTACTGGACATGAGGGAGCAGGAACAGGCTCTTCAGTACTGGACATGGAGGAACAGGATCAGGCCCTTCAGTACTGGACATTAGGGAGCAGGAACAGGCTCTTCAGTACTGGACATGGAGGAACAGGAACAGGCCCTTCAGTACTGGACATGGAGGAACAGGAACAGGCCCTTCAGTACTGGACATGGAGGAGGAGGAACAGGCCCTTCAGTACTGGACATGGAGGAACAGGAACAGGCCCTTCAGTACTGGACATGGAGGAACAGGAACAGGCTCTTCAGTACTGGACATGGAGGAACAGGCCCTTCAGTACTGGACATGGAGGAGGAGGAACAGGCCCTACAGTACTGGACATGGAGGAACATGAACAGGCCCTTCAGTACTGGACATGGAAGAACAGGAACAGGCTCTTCAGTACTGGATAAGAGGGAGCAGGAACAGGCCCTTCAGTACTGGACATGGAGGAACAGGATCAGGCCCTTCAGTACTGGACATGGAGGAGGATGAACAGGCCCTTCAGCACTGGACATGGAGGAACAGGAACAGGCCCTTCAGTACTGGACATGGAGGAACAAGAACAGGCCCTTCAGTACTGGACATGGAGGAACAAGAACAGGCCCTTCAGTACTGGACATGGAAGAACAGGAACAGGCCCTTCAGTGCTGGACATGAAGGAACAAGAACAGGCCCTTCAGTGCTGGACATGAGGGAGCAGGAACAGGCCCTTCAGTACTGGACATGAGGGAGCAGGAACAGGCCCTTTAGTACTGGACATGGATGAACAGGACCTTCAGTACTGGACATGGAGGAACAGGAACAGGCCCTTCAGTACTGGACATGAGGGAGCAGGAACAGGCCCTTCAGTACTGGACATGAGGGAGCAGGAACAGGCCCTTTAGTACTGGACATGGATGAACAGGACCTTCAGTACTGGACATGGAGGAACAGGAACAGGCCCTTCAGTACTGGACATGGAGGAGGAGGAACAGGCCCTTCAGTACTGGACATGGAGGAGGAGGAACAGGCCCTACAGTACTGGACATGGAGGAGCAGGCCCTTCAGTGCTGGACATGGAGGAGGAGGAACAGGCCCTTCAGTACTGGACATGGAGGAACAGGAACAGGCCCTTCAGTACTGGACATGGAGGAACAGGAACAGGCCCTTCAGTACTGGACATGGAGGAACAGGAACAGGCTCTTCAGTACTATATATATGGAGGAACAGGAACAGGCCCTTCAGTACTGGACATGGAGGAGGAGGAACAGGCCCTTCAGTACTGGACATGGAGGAACAGGAACAGGCCCTTCAGTACTGGACATGGAGGAACAGGAACAGGCCCTTCAGTACTGGACATGGAGGAACAGGAACAGGCCCTTCAGTACTGGACATGGAGGAACAGGAACAGGCCCTTCAGTACTGGACATGGAGGAGGAGGAACAGGCCCTTCAGTACTGGACATGGAGGGACAGGAACAGGCCCTTCAGTACTGGACATGGAGGAACAGGAACAGGCTCTTCAGTACTGGATATGGAGGAACAGGAACAGGCCCTTCAGTACTGGACATGGAGGAGGAGGAACAGGCCCTTCAGTACTGGACATGGAGGGACAGGAACAGGCCCTTCAGTACTGGACATGGAGGAACAGGCCCTTCAGTACTGGACATGGAGGAGGAGGAACAGGCCCTACAGTACTGGACATGGAGGAGGAGGAACAGGCCCTTCAGTACTGGACATGGAGGAACAGGAACAGGCCCTTCAGTACTGGACATAGAGGAACAGGAACAGGCCCTTCAGTACTGGACGTGGAGGAACAGGAACAGGCCCTTCAGTACTGGACATGGAGGAACAGGAACAGGCCCTTCAGTACTGGACGTGGAGGAACAGGAACAGGCCCTTCAGTACTGGACATGGAGGAACAGGCCCTTCAGTACTGGACATGAGGGAGCAGGAACAGGCCCTTCAGTACTGGACATGGAGGAACAGGCCCTTCAGTACTGGACATGGAGGAGGAGGAACAGGCCCTACAGTACTGGACATGGAGGAGGAGGAACAGGCCCTTCAGTACTGGACATGGAGGAACAGGAACAGGCCCTTCAGTACTGGACATGGAGGAACAGGAACAGGCCCTTCAGTACTGGACGTGGAGGAACAGGAACAGGCCCTTCAGTACTGGACATGGAGGAACAGGCCCTTCAGTACTGGACATGAGGGAGCAGGAACAGGCTCTTCAGTACTGGACATGGAGGAACAGGATCAGGCCCTTCAGTACTGGACATTAGGGAGCAGGAACAGGCTCTTCAGTACTGGACATGGAGGAACAGGAACAGGCCCTTCAGTACTGGACATGGAGGAACAGGAACAGGCCCTTCAGTACTGGACATGGAGGAGGAGGAACAGGCCCTTCAGTACTGGACATGGAGGAACAGGAACAGGCCCTTCAGTACTGGACATGGAGGAACAGGAACAGGCTCTTCAGTACTGGACATGGAGGAACAGGCCCTTCAGTACTGGACATGGAGGAGGAGGAACAGGCCCTACAGTACTGGACATGGAGGAACATGAACAGGCCCTTCAGTACTGGACATGGAAGAACAGGAACAGGCTCTTCAGTACTGGATAAGAGGGAGCAGGAACAGGCCCTTCAGTACTGGACATGGAGGAACAGGATCAGGCCCTTCAGTACTGGACATGGAGGAGGATGAACAGGCCCTTCAGCACTGGACATGGAGGAACAGGAACAGGCCCTTCAGTACTGGACATGGAGGAGGAGGAACAGGCCCTTCAGCACTGGACATGGAGGAACAGGCCCTTCAGTACTGGACATGGAGGAACAGGCCCTTCAGTACTGTATATGAGGGAGAAGAAACAGGCCCTCTTCAGATATGGAGGAACAGTAACAGGCCCTTCAGTACTGGACATGGAGGAACAGGAACAGGCCCTTCAGTACTGGACATGGAGGAACAGGAACAGGCTCTTCAGTACTGGATATGGAGGAACAGGAACAGGCCCTTCAGTACTGGACATGGAGGAGGAGGAACAGGCCCTTCAGTACTGGACATGGAGGAACAGGAACAGGCCCTTCAGAACTGGACATGGAGGAACAGGAACAGGCTCTTCAGTACTGGATATGGAGGAGCAGGAACAGGCCCTTCAGTACTGGATATGGGGGAACAGGAAACGGCCCTTCAGTACTGGACATGGAGGAGGAGGAACAGGCCCTACAGTACTGGACATGGAGGAACAGGAACAGGCCCTACAGTACTGGACATGGAGGAGGAGGAACAGGCCCTTCAGTACTGGACATGGAGGAACAGGAACAGACCCTTCAGTACTGGACATGGAGGAGCATGAACAGGCCCTTCAGTTCTGGACATGGAGGAACAGGAACAGGCCCTTCAGTACTGGACATGGAGGAGGAGGAACAGGCCCTTCAATACTGGACATGGAAGAACAGGAACAGGCTCTTCAGTACTGGATAAGAGGGAGCAGGAACAGGCCCTTCAGTACTGGACATGGAGGAACAGGATCAGGCCCTTCAGTACTGGACATGGAGGAGGATGAACAGGCCCTTCAGCACTGGACATGGAGGAACAGGAACAGGCCCTTCAGTACTGGACATGGAGGAGGAGGAACAGGCCCTTCAGCACTGGACATGGAGGAACAGGCCCTTCAGTACTGGACATGGAGGAACAGGAACAGGCCCTTCAGTACTGGACATGGAGGAACAGGAATAGGCCCTTCAGTACTGGACATGGAGGAACAGGAACAGGCTGGACATGGAGGAACAGGCCCTTCAGTACTGGACATGAGGGAGCAGGAACAGGCCCTTCAGTACTGGACATGAGGGAGCAGGAACAGGCCCTTCAGTACTGGACATGGAGGAACAGGCCCTTCAGTACTGGACATGGAGGAAGAGGAACAGGCCCTTCAGTACTGGACATGGAGGAACAGGAACAGGCCCTTCACTACTGGACATGAGGGAGCAGGAACAGGCCTTTCAGAACTGGACATGGAGGAACAGGAACAGGCCCTTAAGTACTGGACATGAGGGAGCAGGAACAGGCCCTTCAGTACTGGACATTAGGGAGCAGGAACAGGCCCTTCAGTACTGGACATGGAGGAGGAGGAACAGGCCCTTCAGTACTGGACTTGGAGGAACAGGAACAGGCCCTTCAGTACTGGACTTGGAGGAACAGGAACAGGCCCTTCAGTACTGGACATGGAGGAGGAGGAACAGGCCCTTCAGTTCTGGACATGGAGGAACAGGCCCTTTAGTACTGGACATGGAGGAACCGGAACAGGCCCTTCAGTACTGGACATGGACGAGCAGGAACAGGCCCGTCAGTACTGGACATGGAGGAACAGGAACAGGCCCTTCAGTACTGGATAAGAGGGAGCAGGAACAGGCCCTTCAGTACTGGACATGGAGGAGCAGGCCCTTCAGTACTGGACATGGAGGAGGAGGAACAGGCCCTTCAGTACTGGACATGGAGGAACAGGAACAGGCCCTTCAGTACTGGACATGGAGGAACAGGAACAGGCCCTTCAGTACTGGATAAGAGGGAGCAGGAACAGGCCCTTCAGTACTGGACATGGAGGAACAGGATCAGGCCCTTCAGTACTGGACATTAGGGAGCAGGAACAGGCCCTTCAGTACTGGACATTAGGGAGCAGGAACAGGCCCTTCAGTACTGGACATGGAGGAGGAGGAACAGGCCCTTCAGTACTGGACATGGAGGAGGAGGAACAGGCCCTTCAGTTCTGGACATGGAGGAACAGGAACAGGCCCTTCAGTACTAGACATGGAGGAGGAGGAACAGGCCCTTCAGTACTGGACATGGAGGAGGAGGAACAGGCCCTTCAGTACTGGGCATTAGGGAGCAGGAACAGGCCCTTCAGCACTGGACATGGAGGAGGATGAATAGGCCCTTCAGTACTGGACATGGAGGAACAGGCCCTTCAGCACTGGACATGGAGGAGGATGAATAGGCCCTTCAGTACTGGACATGGAGGAACAGGCCCTTCAGTACTGTATATGAGGGAGAAGAAACAGGCCCTCTTCAGATATGGAGGAACAGTAACAGGCCCTTCAGTACTGGATAAGAGGGAGCAGGAACAGGCCCTTCAGTACTGGACATGGAGGAACAGGAACAGGCCCTTCAGTACTGGACATGGAGGAACAGGAACAGGCTCTTAAGTACTGGATATGGAGGAACAGGAACAGGCCCTTCAGTACTGGACATGGAGGAGGAGGAACAGGCCCTTCAGTACTGGACATGGAGGAACAGGAACAGGCCCTTCAGAACTGGACATGGAGGAACAGGAACAGGCTCTTCAGTACTGGACATGGAGGAACAGGCCCTTCAGTACTGGATATGGAGGAGCAGGAACAGGCCCTTCAGTACTGGATATGGGGGAACAGGAACAGGCCCTTCAGTTCTGGACATGGAGGAACAGGAACAGGCACTTCAGTCCTGGATATGAGGGAGCAGGAACAGGCCCTTCAGTACAGGACATGGAGGATAAAGAACAGGCACTTCAGTAATGGACATGGAGGAACAGGAACAGGCCCTTCAGTACTGGACATGGAGGAACAGGAATAGGCCCTTCAGTACTGGACATGGAGGAACAGGAACAGGCTGGACATGGAGGAACAGGCCCTTCAGTACTGGACATGAGGGAGCAGGAACAGGCCCTTCAGTACTGGACATGAGGGAGCAGGAACAGTCCCTTCAGTACTGGACATGGAGGAACAGGCCCTTCAGTACTGGACATGGAGGAGGAGGAACAGACCCTTCAGTAGTGGACATGGAGGAGGAGGAACAGGCCCTTCAGTACTGGACATGGAGGAGCATGAACAGGCCCTTCAGTTCTGGACATGGAGGAACAGGAACAGGCCCTTCAGTACTGGATATGGAGGAACAGGAACAGGCCCTTCAGTACTGGACATGAGGGAGCAGGAACAGGCCCTTCAGTACTGGACATGGAGGAGGAGGAACAGATCCTTCAGTACTGCATATGAGGGAGAAGAAACAGGCCCTCTTCAGATATGGAGGAACAGTAACAGGCCCTTCAGTACTGGACATGGAGGAACAAGAACAGGCCCTTCAGTACTGGACATGGAAGAACAGGAACAGGCCCTTCAGTGCTGGACATGAAGGAACAAGAACAGGCCCTTCAGTACTGGACATGGAAGAACAGGAGCAGGCGCTTCAGTGCTGGACATGAGGGAGCAGGAACAGGCCCTTCAGTACTGGACATGAGGGAGCAGGAACAGGCCCTTTAGTACTGGACATGGATGAACAGGACCTTCAGTACTGGGCATGGAGGAACAGGAACAGGCCCTTCAGTACTGGACATGAGGGAGCAGGAACAGGCCCTTCAGTACTGGACATGAGGGAGCAGGAACAGGCCCTTTAGTACTGGACATGGATGAACAGGACCTTCAGTACTGGACATGGAGGAACAGGAACAGGCCCTTCAGTACTGGACATGGAGGAGGAGGAACAGGCCCTTCAGTACTGGACATGGAGGAGGAGGAACAGGCCCTACAGTACTGGACATGGAGGAGCAGGCCCTTCAGTACTGGACATGGAGGAACAGGAACAGGCCCTTCAGTACTGGACATGGAGGAGGAGGAACAGGCCCTTCAGTACTGGACATGGAGGAACAGGAACAGGCCCTTCAGTACTGGACATGGAGGAACAGGAACAGGCCCTTCAGTACTGGACATGGAGGAACAGGAACAGGCTCTTCAGTACTATATATATGGAGGAACAGGAACAGGCCCTTCAGTACTGGACATGGAGGAGGAGGAACAGGCCCTTCAGTACTGGACATGGAGGAACAGGAACAGGCCCTTCAGTACTGGACATGGAGGAACAGGAACAGGCCCTTCAGTACTGGACATGGAGGAACAGGAACAGGCCCTTCAGTACTGGACATGGAGGAACAGGAACAGGCCCTTCAGTACTGGACATGGAGGAGGAGGAACAGGCCCTTCAGTACTGGACATGGAGGGACAGGAACAGGCCCTTCAGTACTGGACATGGAGGAACAGGAACAGGCTCTTCAGGACTGGATATGGAGGAACAGGAACAGGCCCTTCAGTACTGGACATGGAGGAGGAGGAACAGGCCCTTCAGTACTGGACATGGAGGGACAGGAACAGGCCCTTCAGTACTGGACATGGAGGAACAGGCCCTTCAGTACTGGACATGGAGGAGGAGGAACAGGCCCTACAGTACTGGACATGGAGGAGGAGGAACAGGCCCTTCAGTACTGGACATGGAGGAACAGGAACAGGCCCTTCAGTACTGGACATGGAGGAACAGGAACAGGCCCTTCAGTACTGGACGTGGAGGAACAGGAACAGGCCCTTCAGTACTGGACATGGAGGAACAGGAACAGGCCCTTCAGTACTGGACGTGGAGGAACAGGAACAGGCCCTTCAGTACTGGACATGGAGGAACAGGCCCTTCAGTACTGGACATGAGGGAGCAGGAACAGGCCCTTCAGTACTGGACGTGGAGGAACAGGAACAGGCCCTTCAGTACTGGACATGGAGGAACAGGAACAGGCCCTTCAGTACTGGACGTGGAGGAACAGGAACAGGCCCTTCAGTACTGGACATGGAGGAACAGGCCCTTCAGTACTGGACATGGAGGAGGAGGAACAGGCCCTACAGTACTGGACATGGAGGAGGAGGAACAGGCCCTTCAGTACTGGACATGGAGGAACAGGAACA
This sequence comes from Blennius ocellaris, assembly GCF_963422515.1. NCBI lineage: Eukaryota > Metazoa > Chordata > Actinopteri > Blenniiformes > Blenniidae > Blennius > Blennius ocellaris. Next base: position 1,034,438 of record NC_137650.1, on the reverse strand, counting down.
GGCCCTTCAGTACTGGACATGGAGGAACAGGAACAGGCCCTTCAGTACTGGACGTGGAGGAACAGGAACAGGCCCTTCAGTACTGGACATGGAGGAACAGGCCCTTCAGTACTGGACATGAGGGAGCAGGAACAGGCTCTTCAGTACTGGACATGGAGGAACAGGATCAGGCCCTTCAGTACTGGACATTAGGGAGCAGGAACAGGCTCTTCAGTACTGGACATGGAGGAACAGGAACAGGCCCTTCAGTACTGGACATGGAGGAACAGGAACAGGCCCTTCAGTATTGGACATGGAGGAGGAGGAACAGGCCCTTCAGTACTGGACATGGAGGAACAGGAACAGGCCCTTCAGTACTGGACATGGAGGAACAGGAACAGGCTCTTCAGTACTGGACATGGAGGAACAGGCCCTTCAGTACTGGACATGGAGGAGGAGGAACAGGCCCTACAGTACTGGACATGGAGGAACATGAACAGGCCCTTCAGTACTGGACATGGAAGAACAGGAACAGGCTCTTCAGTACTGGATAAGAGGGAGCAGGAACAGGCCCTTCAGTACTGGACATGGAGGAACAGGATCAGGCCCTTCAGTACTGGACATGGAGGAGGATGAACAGGCCCTTCAGCACTGGACATGGAGGAACAGGAACAGGCCCTTCAGTACTGGACATGGAGGAGGAGGAACAGGCCCTTCAGCACTGGACATGGAGGAACAGGCCCTTCAGTACTGGACATGGAGGAACAGGCCCTTCAGTACTGTATATGAGGGAGAAGAAACAGGCCCTCTTCAGATATGGAGGAACAGTAACAGGCCCTTCAGTACTGGACATGGAGGAACAGGAACAGGCCCTTCAGTACTGGACATGGAGGAGGAGGAACAGGCCCTTCAGTACTGGACATGGAGGAACAGGAACAGGCCCTTCAGAACTGGACATGGAGGAACAGGAACAGGCTCTTCAGTACTGGACATGGAGGAACAGGCCCTTCAGTACTGGATATGGAGGAGCAGGAACAGGCCCTTCAGTACTGGATATGGGGGAACAGGAAACGGCCCTTCAGTACTGGACATGGAGGAGGAGGAACAGGCCCTACAGTACTGGACATGGAGGAACAGGAACAGGCCCTACAGTACTGGACATGGAGGAGGAGGAACAGGCCCTTCAGTACTGGACATGGAGGAACAGGAACAGACCCTTCAGTACTGGACATGGAGGAGCATGAACAGGCCCTTCAGTTCTGGACATGGAGGAACAGGAACAGGCCCTTCAGTACTGGACATGGAGGAGGAGGAACAGGCCCTTCAATACTGGACATGGAGGAACAGGAACAAGCCCTTCAGTACTGGATATGGAGGAACAGGAACAGGCCCTTCAGTACTGGACATGGAGGAACAGGAACAGGCCCTTCAGTACTGGACATGGAGGAACAGGAATAGGCCCTTCAGTACTGGACATGGAGGAACAGGAACAGGCTGGACATGGAGGAACAGGCCCTTCAGTACTGGACATGAGGGAGCAGGAACAGGCCCTTCAGTACTGGACATGGAGGAACAGGCCCTTAAGTACTGGACATGAGGGAGCAGGAACAGGCCCTTCAGTACTGGACATTAGGGAGCAGGAACAGGCCCTTCAGTACTGGACATGGAGGAGGAGGAACAGGCCCTTCAGTACTGGACTTGGAGGAACAGGAACAGGCCCTTCAGTACTGGACATGGAGGAGGAGGAACAGGCCCTTCAGTTCTGGACATGGAGGAACAGGCCCTTTAGTACTGGACATGGAGGAACAGGAACAGGCCCTTCAGTACTGGACATGGACGAGCAGGAACAGGCCCGTCAGTACTGGACATGGAGGAACAGGAACAGGCCCTTCAGTACTGGATAAGAGGGAGCAGGAACAGGCCCTTCAGTACTGGACATGGAGGAGCAGGCCCTTCAGTACTGGACATGGAGGAGGAGGAACAGGCCCTTCAGTACTGGACATGGAGGAACAGGAACAGGCCCTTCAGTACTGGACATGGAGGAACAGGAACAGGCCCTTCAGTACTGGATAAGAGGGAGCAGGAACAGGCCCTTCAGTACTGGACATGGAGGAACAGGATCAGGCCCTTCAGTACTGGACATTAGGGAGCAGGAACAGGCCCTTCAGTACTGGACATGGAGGAGGAGGAACAGGCCCTTCAGTACTGGACATGGAGGAGGAGGAACAGGCCCTTCAGTTCTGGACATGGAGGAACAGGAACAGGCCCTTCAGTACTAGACATGGAGGAGGAGGAACAGGCCCTTCAGTACTGGACATGGAGGAGGAGGAACAGGCCCTTCAGTACTGGGCATTAGGGAGCAGGAACAGGCCCTTCAGCACTGGACATGGAGGAGGATGAATAGGCCCTTCAGTACTGGACATGGAGGAACAGGCCCTTCAGTACTGTATATGAGGGAGAAGAAACAGGCCCTCTTCAGATATGGAGGAACAGTAACAGGCCCTTCAGTACTGGATAAGAGGGAGCAGGAACAGGCCCTTCAGTACTGGACATGGAGGAACAGGAACAGGCCCTTCAGTACTGGACATGGAGGAACAGGAACAGGCTCTTCAGTACTGGATATGGAGGAACAGGAACAGGCCCTTCAGTACTGGACATGGAGGAGGAGGAACAGGCCCTTCAGTACTGGACATGGAGGAACAGGAACAGGCCCTTCAGAACTGGACATGGAGGAACAGGAACAGGCTCTTCAGTACTGGACATGGAGGAACAGGCCCTTCAGTACTGGATATGGGGGAACAGGAACAGGCCCTGCAGTTCTGGACATGGAGGAACAGGAACAGGCCCTTCAGTACTGGACATGGAGGATAAAGAACAGGCTCTTCAGTAATGGACATGGAGGAACAGGAACAGGCCCTTCAGTACTGGACATGGAGGAACAGGAATAGGCCCTTCAGTACTGGACATGGAGGAACAGGAACAGGCTGGACATGGAGGAACAGGCCCTTCAGTACTGGACATGAGGGAGCAGGAACAGGCCCTTCAGTACTGGACATGAGGGAGCAGGAACAGGCCCTTCAGTACTGGACATGGAGGAACAGGCCCTTCAGTACTGGACATGGAGGAGGAGGAACAGACCCTTCAGTAGTGGACATGGAGGAGGAGGAACAGACCCTTCAGTACTGGACATGGAGGAGGAGGAACAGACCCTTCAGTAGTGGACATGGAGGAGGAGGAACAGGCCCTTCAGTACTGGACATGGAGGAGGAGGAACAGACCCTTCAGTAGTGGACATGGAGGAACAGGAACAGGCCCTTCAGTACTGGACATGAGGGAGCAGGAACAGGCCTTTCAGAACTGGACATGGAGGAACAGGAACAGGCCCTTAAGTACTGGACATGAGGGAGCAGGAACAGGCCCTTCAGTACTGGACATTAGGGAGCAGGAACAGGCCCTTCAGTACTGGACATGGAGGAGGAGGAACAGGCCCTTCAGTACTGGACTTGGAGGAACAGGAACAGGCCCTTCAGTACTGGACATGGAGGAGGAGGAACAGGCCCTTCAGTTCTGGACATGGAGGAACAGGCCCTTTAGTACTGGACATGGAGGAGGAGGAAGAGGCCCTTCAGTACTGGACATGGAGGAACAGGACCTTCAGTACTGGACATGGAGGAACAGGAACAGGCCCTTCAGTACTGGACATGGACGAGCAGGAACAGGCCCGTCAGTACTGGGCATGGAGGAGGAGGAACAGGCCCTTCAGTACTGGACATTGAGGAGGAGGAACAGGCCCTACAGTACTGGACATGGAGGAGGAGGAACAGGCCCTTCAGTATTGGACATGGAGGAACAGGATAAGGCCCTTCAGTACTGGACATGGAGGAACAGGAACAGGCCCTTCAGTACTGGACATGGAGGAGGAGGAACAGGCCCTTCAGTATTGGACATGGAGGAACAGGAACAGGCCCTTCAGTACTGGACATGGAGGAACAGGAACAGGCCCTTCAGTACTGGATAAGAGGGAGCAGGAACAGGCCCTTCAGTACTGGACATGGAGGAACAGGATCAGGCCCTTCAGTACTGGACATTAGGGAGCAGGAACAGGCCCTTCAGTACTGGACATGGAGGAGGAGGAACAGGCCCTTCAGTACTGGACATGGAGGAGGAGGAACAGGCCCTTCAGTACTGGACATGGAGGAACAGGAACAGGCCCTTCAGTACTAGACATGGAGGAGGAGGAACAGGCCCTTCAGTACTGGACATGGAGGAGGAGGAACAGGCCCTTCAGTACTGGGCATTAGGGAGCAGGAACAGGCCCTTCAGTACTGGACATGGAGGACCAGGATCAGGCCCTTCAGTACTGGACATGGAGGAGGAGGAACAGGCCCTTCAGTACTGGACATGGAGGAGGAGGAACAGGCCCTTCAGTACTGGACATGGAGGAACAGGAACAGGCCCTTCAGTACTGGACATGGAGGAACAGGAACAGGCCCTTCAGTACTGGACATGGAGGAACAGGAACAGACTCTTCAGTACTGGACATGGAGGAACAGGCCCTTCAGTACTGGACATGGAGGAACAGGAACAGGCCCTTCAGTACTGGACATGGAGGAGGAGGAACAGGCCCTTCAGTACTGGACATGGAGGAACAGGAACAGGCCCTTCAGTACTGGACATAGAGGAACAGGAACAGGCTCTTCAGTACTGGATATGGAGGAACAGGAACAGGCCCTTCAGTACTGGACATGGAGGAGGAGGAACAGGCCCTTCAGTACTGGACATGGAGGAACAGGAACAGGCCCTTCAGTACTGGACATAGAGGAACAGGAACAGGCTCTTCAGTACTGGACATGGAGGAACAGGCCCTTCAGTACTGGACATGGAGGAGGAGGAACCGGCCCTACAGTACTGGACATGGAGGAACAGGAACAGGCCCTTCAGTACTGGACGTGGAGGAACAGGAACAGGCCCTTCAGTACTGGACATTAGGGAGCAGGAACAGGCCCTTCAGTACTGGACATGGAGGAACAGGAACAGGCCCTTCAGTACTGGACATGGAGGAACAGGAACAGGCCCTTCAGTACTGGACATGGAGGAGCAGGAACAGGCTCTTCAGTACTGGACATGGAGGAACAGGAACAGGCCCTTCAGTACTGGATAAGAGGGAGCAGGAACAGGCACTTCAGTACTGGACATGGAGGAACAGGAACAGGCTCTTCAGTACTGGACATGGAGGAACAGGAACAGGCCCTTCAGTACTGGATAAGAGGGAGCAGGAACAGGCACTTCAGTACTGGACATGGAGGAACAGGAACAGGCCCTTCAGTACTGGACATTAGGGAGCAGGAACAGGCCCTTCAGTACTGGACATGGAGGAACAGGAACAGGCCCTTCAGTACTGGACATGGAGGAACAGGAACAGGCCCTTCAGTACTGGACATGGAGGAGGAAGAACAGGCCCTTCAGTACTGGACATTAGGGAGCAGGAACAGGCCCTTCAGTACTGGACATGGAGGACCAGGATCAGGCCCTTCAGTACTGGACATGGAGGAGGAGGAACAGGCCCTTCAGTACTGGACATGGAGGAATAGGAACAGGCCCTTCAGTACTGGACATGGAGGAACAGGAACAGGCCCTTCAGTACTGGACATGGAGGAACAGGAACAGGCCCTTCAGTACTGGACATGGAGGAACAGGAACAGGCCCTTCAGTACTGGACATTAGGGAGCAGGAACAGGCCCTTCAGTACTGGACATGGAGGAACAGGAACAGGCCCTTCAGTACTGGACATGGAGGAACAGGAACAGGCCCTTCAGTACTGGACATGGAGGAGGAGGAACAGGCCCTTCAGTACTGGGCATTAGGGAGCAGGAACAGGCCCTTCAGTACTGGACATGGAGGACCAGGATCAGGCCCTTCAGTACTGGACATGGAGGAGGAGGAACAGGCCCTTCAGTACTGGACATGGAGGAACAGGAACAGGCCCTTCAGTACTGGACATGGAGGAACAGGAACAGGCCCTTCAGTACTGGACATGGAGGAACAGGAACAGGCCCTTCAGTACTGGACATGGAGGAACAGGAACAGGCTCTTCAGTACTGGATATGGAGGAACAGGAACAGGCCCTTCAGTACTGGACATGGAGGAGGAGGAACAGGCCCTTAAGTACTGGACATGGAGGAACAGGAACAGGCCCTTCAGTACTGGACATGGAGGAACAGAAACAGGCTCTTCAGTACTGGACATGGAGGAACAGGCCCTTCAGTACTGGACATGGAGGAGGAGGAACAGGCCCTACAGTACTGGACATGGAGGAACAGGAACAGGCTCTTCAGTACTGGACATGGAGGAACAGGAACAGGCCCTTCAGTACTGGATAAGAGGGAGCAGGAACAGGCCCTTCAGTACTGGACATGGAGGAGGAGGAACAGGCCCTTCAGTACTGGACATGGAGGAACAGGAAAGGCCCTTCAGTACTGGACATTAGGGAGCAGGAACAGGCCCTTCAGTACTGGACATGGAGGAACAGGATCAGGCCCTTCAGTACTGGACATTAGGGAGCAGGAACAGGCCCTTCAGTACTGGACATGGAGGAAAAGGAACAGGCCCTTCAGTACTGGACATGGAGGAACAGGAACAGGCCCTTCAGTACTGGACATGGAGGAACAGGAACAGGCCCTTCAGTACTGGACATGGAGGAACAGGAACAGGCCCTTCAGTACTGGACATGGAGGAACAGGAACAGGCCCTTCAGTACTGGACATGGAGGAACAGGAACAGGCCCTTCAGTACTGGACATGGAGGAACAGGAACAGGCTCTTCAGTACTGGACATGGAGGAACAGGAACAGGCCCTTCAGTACTGGACATGGAGGAGGAGGAACAGGCCCTTCAGTACTGGACATGGAGGAACAGGAACAGGCCCTTCAGTACTGGACATGGAGGAGGAGGAACAGGCCCTACAGTACTGGACATGGAGGAACAGGAAGAGGCCCTTCAGTACTGGACATGGAAGAACAGGAACAGGCCCTTCAGTACTGGACATGGAGGAACAGGAAGAGGCCCTTCAGTACTGGACATGGAAGAACAGGAACAGGCCCTTCAGTACTGGACATGGAGGAGGAGAAACAGGCCCTTCAGCACTGGATATGGAGGAACAGGCCCTTCAGTACTGGACATGGAGGAGGTGGAACAGGCCCTACAGTACTGGACATGGAGGAACAGGAACAGGCCCTTCAGTACTGGACATGGAAGAACAGGAACAGGCTCTTCAGTACTGGATAAGAGGGAGCAGGAACAGGCCCTTCAGTACTGGACATGGAGGAGGAGAAACAGGCCCTTCAGCACTGGACATGGAGGAGGAGGAACAGGCTCTTCAGTACTGGATAAGAGGGAGCAGGAACAGGCCCTTCAGTACTGGACATGGAGGAGGAGGAACAGGCCCTTCAGTACTGGACATGGAGGAGCAGGAACAGGTCCTTCAGTACTGGACATGGAGGAACAGGAACAGGCCCTTCAGTACTGGACATGGAGGAGGAGGAACAGGCCCTTCAGTACTGGACTTGGAGGAACAGGAACAGGCCCTTCAGTACTGGACATGGAGGAGGAGGAACAGGCCCTTCAGTTCTGGACATGGAGGAACAGGCCCTTTAGTACTGGACATGGAGGAGGAGGAACAGGCCCTTCAGTACTGGACATGGAGGAACAGGCCCTTCAGTACTGGACATGGAGGAACAGGAACAGGCCCTTCAGTACTGGACATGGACGAGCAGGAACAGGCCCGTCAGTACTGGACATTGAGGAGGAGGAACAGACCCTTCAGTACTGGACATGGAGGAACAGGCCCTTCAGTACTGGACATGGAGGAACAGGAACAGGCCCTTAGCACTGGACATGGAGGAACAGGAACAGGCCCTACAGTTCTGGACATGGAGGAGGAGGAACAGACCCTTCAGCACTGGACATGGAGGAACAGGAACAGGCCCTTAGCACTGGACATGGAGGAACAGGAACAGGCCCTTCAGTACTGGACATGGAGGAGGAGAAACAGGCCCTTCAGCACTGGACATGGAGGAGGAGGAACATGCCCTTCAGTACTGGACATGGAGGAACAGGAACAGGCCCTTCAGCACTGGACATGGAGGAGGAGGAACAGGCCCTTCAGTACTGGACATGGAGGAGCAGGAACAGGTCCTTCAGTACTGGACATGGAGGAACAGGAACAGGCCCTTCAGTACTGGACATGGAGGAGGAGGAACAGGCCCTTCAGTACTGGACTTGGAGGAACAGGATCAGGCCCTTCAGTACTGGACATGGAGGAGGAGGAACAGGCCCTTCAGTTCTGGACATGGAGGAACAGGCCATTTAGTACTGGACATGGAGGAGGAGGAACAGGCCCTTCAGTACTGGACATGGAGGAACAGGAACAGGCCCTTCAGTACTGGACATGGACGAGCAGGAACAGGCCCGTCAGTACTGGACATTGAGGAGGAGGAACAGGCCCTACAGTACTGGACATGGAGGAGCAGGAACAGGCCCTTAGTACTGGACATGGAGGAACAGGAACAGGCCCTTGAGTACTGGACATGAGGGAGCAGGAACAGGCCCTTCAGTACTGGACATGGAGGAGGAGGAACAGGCCCTTCAGTACTGCATATGGGGGAGAAGAAACAGGCCCTCTTCAGATATGGAGGAACAGTAACAGGCCCTTCAGTACTGGACATGGAGGAACAGGAACAGGCCCTTCAGTACTGGACATGGAGGAGGAGGAACAGGCCCTTCAGTACTGGACATGGAGGAACAGGAACAGGCTCTTCAGTACTGTATATGGAGGAACAGGAACAGGCCCTTCAGTACTGGAAATGGAGGAACAGGAACAGGCTCTTCAGTACTGGACATGGAGGAGGAGGAACAGGCCCTTCAGTACTGGAAATGGAGGAACAGGAACAGGCTCTTCAGTACTGGACATGGAGGAACAGGCCCTTCAGTACTGGATATGGAGGAACAGGAACAGGCCCTTCAGTACTGGACATGGAGGAGGAGGAACAGGCCCTTCAGTACTGGACATGGAGGAACAGGAACAGGCCCTTCAGTACTGGACATGGAGGAACAAGAACAGGCCCTTAGTACTGGACATGGAGGAACAGGAACAGGCCCTTCAGTACTGGACATGAGGGAGCAGGAACAGGCCTTTCAGAACTGGACATGGAGGAACAGGAACAGGCCCTTCAGTACTGGACATGAGGGAGCAGGAACAGGCCCTTCAGAACTGGACATGGAGGAACAGGAACAGGCCCTTCAGTACTGGACATGGAGGAACAGGAACAGGCCCTTCAGTACTGGACATGAGGGAGCAGGAACAGGCCCTTCAGAACTGCACATGGAGGAACAGGAACAGGCCCTTCAGTACTGCACATGGAGGAACAGGAACAGGCCCTTCAGTACTGGACATGGAGGAACTGGCCCTTCAGTACTGGACATGGAGGAACAGGAACAGGCCCTTCAGTACTGGACATGAGGGAGCAGGAACAGGCCCTTCAGTACTGGACATGGAGGAACAGGATCAGGCCCTTCAGTACTGGACATTAGGGAGCAGGAACAGGCCCTTCAATACTGGACATGGAGGAGGAGGAACAGGCCCTTCAGTACTGGACATGGAGGAGGAGGAACAGGCCCTTCAGTACTGGACATGGAGGAGGAGGAACAGGCACTTCAGTACTGGACATGGAGGAACAGGACCTTCAGTACTGGACATGGAGGAACAGGAACAGGCCCTTCAGTACTGGACATGGAGGAGGAGGAACAGGCCCTACAGTACTGGACATGGAGGAACAGGAACAGGCACTTCAGTACTGGACATGGAAGAACAGGAACAGGCCCTTCAGTACTGGACATGGAGGAACAGGCCCTTCAGTACTGGATATGGGGGAACAGGAACAGGCCCTTCAGTACTGGACATGGAGGAGGAGGAACAGGCCCTACAGTACTGGGCATGGAGGAACAGGAACAGGCCCTTCAGTACTGGACATGGAGGAACAGGAACAGGCCCTTCAGTACTGGACATCGAGGAACAGGAACAGGCACTTCAGTACATGGAGGAGGAGGAACAGACCCTTCAGTACTGGACATGGAGGAACAGGCCCTTCAGTACTGGACATGGAGGAGGAGGAACAGGCCCTTCAGTACTGGACATGGAGGAACAGGAACAGGCCATTCAGTACTGGACATGGAGGAACAGGAACAGACTCTTCAGTACTGGACATGGAGGAGGAGGAACAGGCCCTTCAGTACTGGACATGGAGGAACAGGAACAGGCCCTTCAGAACTGGACATGGAGGAACAGGAACAGGCCCTTCAGAACTGGACATGGAAGAACAGGCCCTTCAGTACTGGACATGAGTGAGCAGGAACAGGCCCTTCAGTACTGGACATGGAGGAGAAGGAACAGGCCCTTCAGTACTGGACATGGAGGAACAGGCCCTTCAGTACTGGACATGGAGGAGGAGGAACAGGCCCTTCAGTACTGGACATGGAGGAGGAGGAACAGGCACTTCAGTACTGGACATGGAGGAGGAGGAACAGGCCCTTCAGTACTGGACATGGAGGAACAGGAACAGGCCCTTCAGTACTGTACATGGAGGAACAGGCCCTTCAGTACTGGATATGGAGGAACAGGAACAGGCCCTTCAGTACTGGACATGGAGGAGGAGGAACAGGCCCTTCAGTACTGGACATGAGGGACCAGGAACAGGCCCTTCAGTACTGGACATGGACGAACAGGAACAGGCCCTTCAGTACTGGACATGGGGGAACAGGAACAGGCCCTTCAGTACTGGACATGGAGGAGGAGGAACAGGCCCTTCAGTACTGGACATGGAGGAACAGGAACAGGCCCTTCAGTACTGGACATGGGGGAACAGGAACAGGCCCTTCAGTACTGGACATGGAGGAACAGGAACAGGCCCTTCAGTACTGGACATGGGGGGACAGGAACAGGCTCTTCAGTACTGGACATGGAGGAACAGGAACAGGCCCTTCAGTACTGGACATGGGGGAACAGGAACAGGCCCTTCAGTACTGGACATGGAGGAACAGGAACAGGCCCTTCAGTACTGCACATGGAGGAACAGGAACAGGCCCTTCAGTACTGGACATGAGGGAACAGGAACAGGCCCTTCAGTACTGGACATGGAGTAACTGGCCCTTCAGTACTGGACATGGAGGAACAGGCCCTTCAGTACTGGACATGGAGGAACAGGAACAGGCCCTTCAGTACTGGACATGGAAGAACAGGAACAGGCCCTTCAGTACTGGACATGAGGGAGCAGGAACAGGCCCTTCAGTACTGGACATGGAGGAACAGGATCAGGCCCTTCAGTACTGGACATTAGGGAGCAGGAACAGGCCCTTCAATACTGGACATGGAGGAGGAGGAACAGGCCCTTCAGTACTGGACATGGAGGAGGAGGAACAGGCACTTCAGTACTGGACATGGAGGAACAGGACCTTCAGTACTGGACATGGAGGAACAGGAACAGGCCCTTCAGTACTGGACATGGAGGAGGAGGAACAGGCCCTGCAGTACTGGACATGGAAGAACAGGCCCTTCAGTACTGGATATGGGGGAACAGGAACAGGCCCTTCAGTACTGGACATGGAGGAACAGGAACAGGCACTTCAGTACATGGAGGAGGAGGAACAGACCCTTCAGTACTGGACATTAGGGAGCAGGAACAGGCCCTACAGTACTGGACATTAGGGAGCAGGAACAGGCCCTACAGTACTGGACATGGAGGAACAGGAACAGGCCCTTCAGTACTGGACATGGAGGAACAGGAACAGGCCCTTCAGTACTGGACATCGAGGAACAGGAACAGGCACTTCAGTACATGGAGGAGGAGGAACAGACCCTTCAGTACTGGACATGGAGGAACAGGCCCTTCAGTACTGGACATGGAGGAACAGGCCCTTCAGTACTGGATATGGGGGAACAGGAACAGGCCCTTCAGTACTGGACATGGAGGAACAGGAACAGGCACTTCAGTACATGGAGGAGGAGGAACAGACCCTTCAGTACTGGACATTAGGGAGCAGGAACAGGCCCTACAGTACTGGACATGGAGGAACAGGAACAGGCCCTTCAGTACTGGACATGGAGGAACAGGAACAGGCCCTTCAGTACTGGACATCGAGGAACAGGAACAGGCACTTCAGTACATGGAGGAGGAGGAACAGACCCTACAGTACTGGACATGGAGGAACAGGAACAGACCCTTCAGTACTGGACATGGAGGAACAGGCCCTTCAGTACTGGACATGGAGGAGGAGGAACAGGCCCGTTTGTACTGGACATGGAGGAACAGGCACTTCAGTACTGGACATGGAGGAGGAGGAACAGGCCCTTCAGTACTGGACATGGAGGAACAGGCCCTTCAGTACTGGACATGGAGGAGGAGGAACAGGCCATTCAGTACCGGACATGGAGGAGGAGGAACAGGCCCGTTTGTACTGGACATGGAGGAACAGGCACTTCAGTACTGGACATGGAGGAGGAGGAACAGGCCCTTCAGTACTGGACATGGAGGAACAGGCCCTTCAGTACTGGACATGGAGGAGGAGGAACAGGCCCTTCAGTACTGGACATGGAGGAACAGGCCCTTCAGTACTGGACATGAGTGAGCAGGAACAGGCCCTTCAGTACTGGACATGGAGGAGCAGGAACAGGCCCTTCAGTACTGGACATGGAGGAACAGGCCCTTCAGTACTGGACATGGAGGAGGAGGAACAGGCCCTTCAGTACTGGATATGGAGGAACAGGCCCTTCAGTACTGGACATGGAGGAGGAGGAACAGGCCATTCAGTACTGGATATGGAGGAACAGGCACTTCAGTACTGGACATGGAGGAGGAGGAACAGGCCCTTCAGTACTGGATATGGAGGAACAGGCCCTTCAGTACTGGACATGGAGGAGGAGGAACAGGCCATTCAGTACTGGACATGGAGGAACAGGAACAGGCCCTTCAGCACTGGACATGGGGGAACAGGCCCTTCAGTACTGGACATGGAGGAGGAGGAACAGGCCCTTCAGTACTGGACATGGGGGAACAGGAACAGGCCCTTCAGTACTGGACATGGGGGAACAGGAACAGGCTCTTCAGTACTGGACATGGAGGAGGAGGAACAGGCCCTTCAGTACTGGACATGGAGGAACAGGCCCTTCAGTACTGGACATGGAGGAACAGGCCCTTCAGTACTGGACATGGGGGAACAGGAACAGGCTCTTCAGTACTGGACATGGAGGAGGAGGAACAGGCCCTTCAGTACTGGACATGGAGGAACAGGCACTTCAGTACTGGACATGGAGGAGGAGGAACAGGCTCTTCAGTACTGGACATGAGGGAACAGGAACAGGCCCTTTAGTACTGGACATGAGGGAGCAGGAACAGGCCCTTCAGTACTGGACATGGATGAGCAGGAACAGGCCCTTCAGTCCTGGATATGGAGGAACAGGAACAGGCCCTTCAGTCCTGGATATGGAGGAACAGGAACAGGCCCTCCAGTACTGGACATGGAGGAGCAGGAACAGGTCCTTCAGTACTGGACATGGAGGAACAGGAACAGGCCCTTCAGTACTGCACATGGAGGAACAGGAACAGGCACTTCAGTACTGGACATGGAGGAACAGGAACAGGCACTTCAGTCCTGGATATGAGGGAGCAGGAACAGGCCCTTCAGTACTGGACATGGAGGAGCAGGAACAGGCCCTTCAGTACTGGACATGGAGGAACAGGAACAGGCCCTTCAGTACTGGACATGGAGGAACAGGAACAGGCCCTTCAGAACTGGACATGGAGGAACAGGCCCTTCAGTACTGGACATGGAAGAACAGGAACAGGTCCTTCAGTACTGGACATGGAGGAGGAGGAACAGGCCCTTCAGAACTGGACATGGAGGAACAGGCCCTTCAGTACTGGACATGAGTGAGCAGGAACAGGCCCTTCAGTACTGGACATGGAGGAGCAGGAACAGGCCCTTCAGTACTGGACATGGAGGAACAGGAACAGGCCCTTCAGTACTGCACATGGAGGAACAGGAACAGGCCCTTCAGTACTGGACATGAGGGAACAGGAACAGGCCCTTCAGTACTGGACATGGAGTAACTGGCCCTTCAGTACTGGACATGGAGGAACAGGCCCTTCAGTACTGGACATGGAGGAACAGGAACAGGCCCTTCAGTACTGGACATGGAAGAACAGGAACAGGCCCTTCAGTACTGGACATGAGGGAGCAGGAACAGGCCCTTCAGTACTGGACATGGAGGAACAGGATCAGGCCCTTCAGTACTGGACATTAGGGAGCAGGAACAGGCCCTTCAATACTGGACATGGAGGAGGAGGAACAGGCCCTTCAGTACTGGACATGGAGGAGGAGGAACAGGCACTTCAGTACTGGACATGGAGGAACAGGACCTTCAGTACTGGACATGGAGGAACAGGAACAGGCCCTTCAGTACTGGACATGGAGGAGGAGGAACAGGCCCTGCAGTACTGGACATGGAAGAACAGGAACAGGCCCTTCAGTACTGGACATGGAGGAACAGGCCCTTCAGTACTGGATATGGGGGAACAGGAACAGGCCCTTCAGTACTGGACATGGAGGAACAGGAACAGGCACTTCAGTACATGGAGGAGGAGGAACAGACCCTTCAGTACTGGACATTAGGGAGCAGGAACAGGCCCTACAGTACTGGACATTAGGGAGCAGGAACAGGCCCTACAGTACTGGACATGGAGGAACAGGAACAGGCCCTTCAGTACTGGACATGGAGGAACAGGAACAGGCCCTTCAGTACTGGACATCGAGGAACAGGAACAGGCACTTCAGTACATGGAGGAGGAGGAACAGACCCTTCAGTACTGGACATGGAGGAACAGGCCCTTCAGTACTGGACATGGAGGAACAGGCCCTTCAGTACTGGATATGGGGGAACAGGAACAGGCCCTTCAGTACTGGACATGGAGGAACAGGAACAGGCACTTCAGTACATGGAGGAGGAGGAACAGACCCTTCAGTACTGGACATTAGGGAGCAGGAACAGGCCCTACAGTACTGGACATTAGGGAGCAGGAACAGGCCCTACAGTACTGGACATTAGGGAGCAGGAACAGGCCCTACAGTACTGGACATGGAGGAACAGGAACAGGCCCTTCAGTACTGGACATGGAGGAACAGGAACAGGCCCTTCAGTACTGGACATCGAGGAACAGGAACAGGCACTTCAGTACATGGAGGAGGAGGAACAGACCCTACAGTACTGGACATGGAGGAACAGGAACAGACCCTTCAGTACTGGACATGGAGGAACAGGCCCTTCAGTACTGGACATGGAGGAGGAGGAACAGGCCCGTTTGTACTGGACATGGAGGAACAGGCACTTCAGTACTGGACATGGAGGAGGAGGAACAGGCCCTTCAGTACTGGACATGGAGGAACAGGCCCTTCAGTACTGGACATGGAGGAGGAGGAACAGGCCATTCAGTACCGGACATGGAGGAGGAGGAACAGGCCCGTTTGTACTGGACATGGAGGAACAGGCACTTCAGTACTGGACATGGAGGAGGAGGAACAGGCCCTTCAGTACTGGACATGGAGGAACAGGCCCTTCAGTACTGGACATGGAGGAGGAGGAACAGGCCCTTCAGTACTGGACATGGAGGAACAGGCCCTTCAGTACTGGACATGAGTGAGCAGGAACAGGCCCTTCAGTACTGGACATGGAGGAGCAGGAACAGGCCCTTCAGTACTGGACATGGAGGAACAGGCCCTTCAGTACTGGACATGGAGGAGGAGGAACAGGCCCTTCAGTACTGGATATGGAGGAACAGGCCCTTCAGTACTGGACATGGAGGAGGAGGAACAGGCCATTCAGTACTGGATATGGAGGAACAGGCACTTCAGTACTGGACATGGAGGAGGAGGAACAGGCCCTTCAGTACTGGATATGGAGGAACAGGCCCTTCAGTACTGGACATGGAGGAGGAGGAACAGGCCATTCAGTACTGGACATGGAGGAACAGGAACAGGCCCTTCAGCACTGGACATGGGGGAACAGGCCCTTCAGTACTGGACATGGAGGAGGAGGAACAGGCCCTTCAGTACTGGACATGGGGGAACAGGAACAGGCCCTTCAGTACTGGACATGGGGGAACAGGAACAGGCTCTTCAGTACTGGACATGGAGGAGGAGGAACAGGCCCTTCAGTACTGGACATGGAGGAACAGGCCCTTCAGTACTGGACATGGAGGAACAGGCCCTTCAGTACTGGACATGGGGGAACAGGAACAGGCTCTTCAGTACTGGACATGGAGGAGGAGGAACAGGCCCTTCAGTACTGGACATGGAGGAACAGGCACTTCAGTACTGGACATGGAGGAGGAGGAACAGGCTCTTCAGTACTGGACATGAGGGAACAGGAACAGGCCCTTTAGTACTGGACATGAGGGAGCAGGAACAGGCCCTTCAGTACTGGACATGGATGAGCAGGAACAGGCCCTTCAGTCCTGGATATGGAGGAACAGGAACAGGCCCTTCAGTCCTGGATATGGAGGAACAGGAACAGGCCCTCCAGTACTGGACATGGAGGAGCAGGAACAGGTCCTTCAGTACTGGACATGGAGGAACAGGAACAGGCCCTTCAGTACTGCACATGGAGGAACAGGAACAGGCACTTCAGTACTGGACATGGAGGAACAGGAACAGGCACTTCAGTCCTGGATATGAGGGAGCAGGAACAGGCCCTTCAGTACTGGACATGGAGGAGCAGGAACAGGCCCTTCAGTACTGGACATGGAGGAACAGGAACAGGCCCTTCAGTACTGGACATGGAGGAACAGGAACAGGCCCTTCAGAACTGGACATGGAGGAACAGGCCCTTCAGTACTGGACATGGAAGAACAGGAACAGGTCCTTCAGTACTGGACATGGAGGAGGAGGAACAGGCCCTTCAGAACTGGACATGGAGGAACAGGCCCTTCAGTACTGGACATGAGTGAGCAGGAACAGGCCCTTCAGTACTGGACATGGAGGAGCAGGAACAGGCCCTTCAGTACTGGACATGGAGGAACAGGCCCTTCAGTACTGGACATGAGTGAGCAGGAACAGGCCCTTCAGTACTGGACATGGAGGAGCAGGAACAGGCCCTTCAGTACTGGACATGGAGGAACAGGCCCTTCAGTACTGGACATGGAGGAGGAGGAACAGGCCCTTCAGTACTGGATATGGAGGAACAGGCCCTCTTCAGATATGGAGGAACAGTAACAGGCCCTTCAGTAATGGACATGGAGGAACAGGAACAGGCCCTTCAGTACGGGACATGGAGGAACAGGAACAGGCTCTTCAGTACGGGACATGGAGGAGGAGGAACAGGCCATTCAGTACTGGACATGGAGGAACAGGAACAGGCCCTTCAGCACTGGACATGGGAGAACAGGCCCTTCAGTACTGGACATGGAGGAGGAGGAACAGGCCATTCAGTACTGGACATGGGGGAACAGGAACAGGCTCTTCAGTACTGGACATGGAGGAGCCCACATGGAAAGAACCTATATAAACATATATGTTTTAATATAGGTTTTGATATAGGTTTGGCATATATGTGACATATATAAAATTGGCCGTTTTCCTATATGTTATATACATATATGTACATATATGTACATATATGTGCGCATATATGTACATATATGTACATAACATATAGGAAAACGGCCAATTTTATATATGTCACATATATTCCAAACCTATATGCGCATATACGCACACCTATATGTTCCAATATATGCAAACCTATATGTGCCCATATATGCATACCTATATGTGCCCATATATGCACACCTATATGCACATATATGCACATCTATATTTTCCCATATATGCACACCTATATGCGAATATATGCACACCTATATGTGCCCATGTATGCACACAAATATGTACATAAAATATAGGAAAATGGCCAATTTTATATATGCCACATATATCCTAACCTTTATATAGGTTCTTTCCATGTGGGCCCACACCGGATGCTGTTATTTGCTCACTGACCCTAGCGGCAATCGAACCAGGGTCTCCCGTGCACCAGTCCCTTGCCTTGCCACCTGAGCTATATATATATATATAAAAATATGTACCTATCTGTGCATATAGGTCCATATATGTGCATAAAAGATAGGAAAATGGCCAATTTTATATATGTCACATATATTCAAAACCTATATCAAAACCTATATTAAAACATATATGTTTATATAGGTTCTGTCCATGTGGGACTTTCCATATATGCAGCATATATATTGTCATATATATTGTCATATATGTGCATATATGCAGCATATATCTGCATATATGTGCACATATGCAGCATATATATTGTCATATATGTGCATATATGGAGCATATATATGGTCATATATGTGCATATATGCAGCCCATATATATGGTCATATATGTGCATATATGCAGCCCATATATTGTCATGTCATATGGTCATATGCTGCATATATGCACATAAATGCTGCATATATGCACATATATGTGCATATATACAGCATGTATAATGTCATATATGTGCATATATGCTGCATATAGGTTTCATATATGTGCATATATCCTCATATAGGTTCTTTCCATGTGGGAGGAGGAACAGGCCCTTCAGTACTGGACATGGAGGAACAGGCCCTTCAGTACTGGACATGGAGGAGCAGGAACAGGCCCTTCAGTACTGGACATGGAGGAACAGGAACAGGCCCTTCAGAACTGGACATGGAGGAACAGGAACAGGCCCTTCAGTACTGGACATGGAGGAACAGGAACAGGCCCTTCAGTACTGGACATGGAGGAGGAGGAACAGGCCCTTCAGTACTAGACATGGAGGAGGAGGAACAGGCCCTTCAGTACTGGACATGGAGGAGGAGGAACAGGTCCTTCAGTACTGAACATGGAGGAACAGGAACAGGCCCTTCAGTACTGGACATGGAGGAACAGGCCCTTCAGTACTGGACATGAGGGAGCAGGAACAGGCCCTTCAGTACTGGACATGGAGGAACAGGCCCTTCAGTACTGGACATGGAGGAACAGGAACAGACCCTTCAGTACTGGACATGAGGGAGCAGGAACAGGCCCTTCAGTACTGGACATGGAGTAACAGGAACAGGCCCTTCAGTGCTGGACATGGACGAACAGGAACAGGCCCTTCAGTACTGGACATGGAGGAACAGGAACAGGCCCTTCAGTACTGGACATGGAGTAACAGGAACAGGCCCTTCAGTACTGGACATGGAGGAACAGGAACAGGCCCTTCAGTACTGGACATGGAGGAACAGGAACAGGCCCTTCAGTACTGGATATGGAGGAACAGTAACAGGCCCTTCAGTACTGGACATGGGGGAACAGGCCCTTCAGTACTGGACATGGAGGAACAGGAACAGGCCCTTCAGTACTGGACATGGAGGAGGAGGAACAGGCCCTACAGTACTGGACATGGAGGAACAGGAACAGGCCCTTCTGTACTGGACATCGAGGAACAGGAACAGGCACTTCAGTACTGGACATGGAGGAACAGGCCATTTCAGTACTGGATATGGGGGAACAGGAACAGGCCCTTCAGTTCTGGACATGGAGGAGTATGAACAGGCCCTTCAGTACTGGACATGGAGGAACAGGCCCTTCAGTACTGGACATGGAGGAACAGGAACAGGCCCTTCAGAACTGGACATGGAAGAACAGGAGCAGGCCCTTCAGTACTGGACATGGAGGAACAGGAACAGGCTGGACATGGAGGAACAGGCCCTTCAGTACTGGACATGGAGGAACAGGCCCTTCAGTATTGGACATGGAGGAACAGGTCCTTCAGTACTGGACATGGAGGAACAGGCCCTTCATTACTGGACATGGAGGACGAGGAACAGGCCCTTCAGTACTGGACATGGAGGAACAGGTCCTTCAGTACTGGACATGGAGGAACAGACCCTTCAGTACTGGACATGAGGGAGCAGGAACAGGTCCTTCAATACTGGACATGGAGGAACAGGCCCTTTAGTACTGGACATGGAGGAACAGGAAGAGGCCCTTCAGTACTGGACATGGAGGAACAGGAACAGACCCTTCAGTACTGGACATGGAGGAAGAGGAACAGGTCCTTCAGTACTGGACATGGAGGAACAGGCCCTTATGTACTGGACATGGAGGAGGAACAGGCTCTTCAGTACAGGACATGGAGGAACAGGTCCTTCAGTATTGGACATGCAGAAACAGGCACTTCAGTACTGGACATGGAGGAGGAGGAACAGGCCCGTCAGTATTGGACATGGAGGAACAGGTCCTTCAGTATTGGACATGGAGGAACAGGTCCTTCAGTACTGGACATGGAGGAACAGGTCATTCAGTACTGGACATGGAGGAACAGGCCCTTCAGTACTGGACATGGAGGAACAGGTCCTTCAGTATTGGACATGTAGGAACAGACCCTTCAGTACTGGACATGGAGGAGGAACAGGCCCTTCAGTACTAGACATGGAGGAACAGGTCATTCAGTTCTGGACATGGAGGAACAGGCCCTTCAGTACTGGACATGGAGGAACAGGTCCTTCAGTATTGGACATGTAGGAACAGACCCTTCAGTACTGGACATGAGGGAGCAGGAACAGGTCCTTCAGTACTGGACATGGAGGAACAGGAACAGGCCCTTCAGTACTGGACATGGAGGAACAGGCCCTTCAGTACTGGACATCGAGGAACAGGAACAGGCACTTCAGTACTGGACATGGAGGAACAGGCCCTTCAGTACTGGATATGGGGGAACAGGAACAGGCCCTTCAGTACTGGACATGGAGGAACAGGAACAGGCCCTTCTTGACTGGACATCGAGGAACAGGAACAGGCACTTCAGTACTGGACATGGAGGAACAGGCCATTTCAGTACTGGACATGGGGGAACAGGAACAGGCCCTTCAGTACTGGACATGGAGGAGGAGGAACAGGCTCTTCAGTACTGGACATGGAGGAACAGGAACAGGCCCTTCAGTACTGGACATGGAGGAACAGGAACAGGCTCTTCAGTACTGGACATGGAGGAACAGGAACAGGCCCTTCAGTACTGGACATGGAAGAACAGGAGCAGGCCCTTCAGTACTGGACATGGAGGAACAGGCCCTTCAGTACTGGACATGGAGGAACAGGCCCTTCAGTACTGGACATGGAGGAACAGGCCCTTCAGTACTGGACATGGAGGAACAGGCACTTCAGTACTGGACATGGAGGAGGAGGAACAGGCCCGTTTGAACTGGACATGGAGGAACAGGCACTTTAGTACTGGACATGGAGGAGGAGGAACAGGCCCTTCAGTACTGGACATGGAGGAACAGGAACAGGCCCTTCAGTATTGGACATGGAGGAACAGGAACAGGCCCTTCAGTACTGGACATGGAGGAACAGGAACAGGCCCTTCAGTATTGGACATGGAAGAACAGGAACAGGCCCTTCAGTACTGGACATGGAGGAACAGGAACAGGACCTTCAGTACTGGACATGGAGGAGGAGGAACAGGCCCGTTTGAACTGGACATGGAGGAACAGGCACTTCAGTACTGGACATGGAGGAACAGGCCCTTTAGTACTGGACATGGAGGAGCAGGAACAGGCCCTTCCGTACTGGACATGGAGGAACAGGAACAGGCCCTTCAGTACTGGACATGGAGGAGCAGGAACAGGCCCTTCAGTACTGGACATGGAGGAACAGGAACAGGCTCTTCAGTACTGGACATGGAGGAACAGGCCCTTCAGTACTGGACATGGAGGAACAGGATCAGGCCCTTCAGTACTGCACATTAGGGAGCAGGAACAGGCCCTACAGTTCTGGTCATGGAGGAGGAGGAACAGGCCCTTCAATACTGGACATGGAGGAACAGGAACAGGACCTTCAGTACTGGACATGGAGGAACAGGCCCTTCAGGACTCGACATGGAGGAGGAGGAACAGGCACTTCAGTACTGGACATGGAGGAACAGGAACAGGACCTTCAGTACTGGACATGGAGGAGGAACAGGCCCTTCAGTAGAGGACATGGAGGAACAGGTCCTTCAGTATTGGACATGGAGAAACAGGCCCTTCAGTACTGGACATGGAGGAGGAGGAACAGGCCCTTCAGTATTGGACATGGAGGAACAGGTCCTTCAGTATTGGACATGGAGGAACAGGTCCTTCAGTACTGGACATGGAGGAACAGGTCCTTCAGTACTGGACATGGAGGAACAGGTCCTTCAGTTCTGGACATGGAGGAACAGGCCCTTCAGTACTGGACATGGAGGAACAGGTCCTTCAGTACTGGACATGGAGGAACAGACCCTTCAGTACTGGACATGAGGGAGCAGGAACAGGTCCTTCAATACTGGACATGGAGGAACAGGAACAGGCCCTTCAGTACTGGACATGGAGGAACAGGAACAGACCCTTCAGTACTGGACATGGAGGAACAGGCCCTTATGTACTGGACATGGAGGAGGAACAGGCCCTTCAGTACAGGACATGGAGGAACAGGTCCTTCAGTATTGGACATGCAGAAACAGGCACTTCAGTACTGGACATGGAGGAACAGGTCCTTCAGTTCTGGACATGGAGGAACAGGCCCTTCAGTACTGGACATGGAGGAACAGGTCCTTCAGTACTGGACATGGAGGAACAGACCCTTCAGTACTGGACATGAGGGAGCAGGAACAGGTCCTTCAATACTGGACATGGAGGAACAGGAACAGGCCCTTTAGTACTGGACATGGAGGAACAGGAAGAGGCCCTTCCGTACTGGACATGGAGGAACAGGAACAGACCCTTCAGTACTGGACATGGAGGAACAGGCCCTTATGTACTGGACATGGAGGAGGAGGAACAGGCCCGTCAGTATTGGACATGGAGGAACAGGTCCTTCAGTATTGGACATGGAGGAACAGGTCCTTCAGTACTGGACATGGAGGAACAGGTCATTCAGTACTGGACATGGAGGAACAGGCCCTTCAGTACTGGACATGGAGGAACAGGTCCTTCAGTATTGGACATGTAGGAACAGACCCTTCAGTACTGGACATGGAGGAGGAACAGGCCCTTCAGTACTAGACATGGAGGAACAGGTCATTCAGTTCTGGACATGGAGGAACAGGCCCTTCAGTACTGGACATGGAGGAACAGGTCCTTCAGTATTGGACATGTAGGAACAGACCCTTCAGTACTGGACATGAGGGAGCAGGAACAGGTCCTTCAGTACTGGACATGGAGGAACAGGAAAAGGCCCTTCAGTACTGGACATGGAGGAACAGGCCCTTCAGTACTGGACATCGAGGAACAGGAACAGGCACTTCAGTACTGGACATGGAGGAACAGGCCCTTCAGTACTGGATATGGGGGAACAGGAACAGGCCCTTCAGTACTGGACATGGAGGAACAGGAACAGGCCCTTCTTGACTGGACATCGAGGAACAGGAACAGGCACTTCAGTACTGGACATGGAGGAACAGGCCATTTCAGTACTGGACATGGGGGAACAGGAACAGGCCCTTCAGTACTGGACATGGAGGAGGAGGAACAGGCTCTTCAGTACTGGACATGGAGGAACAGGAACAGGCCCTTCAGTACTGGACATGGAGGAACAGGAACAGGCTCTTCAGTACTGGACATGGAGGAACAGGAACAGGCCCTTCAGTACTGGACATGGAGGAACAGGAACAGGCCCTTCAGAACTGGACATGGAAGAACAGGAGCAGGCCCTTCAGTACTGGACATGGAGGAACAGGCCCTTCAGTACTGGACATGGAGGAACAGGCCCTTCAGTACTGGACATGGAGGAACAGGCCCTTCAGTACTGGACATGGAGGAACAGGCACTTCAGTACTGGACATGGAGGAGGAGGAACAGGCCCGTTTGAACTGGACATGGAGGAACAGGCACTTTAGTACTGGACATGGAGGAGGAGGAATAGGCCCTTCAGTACTGGACATGGAGGAACAGGAACAGGCCCTTCAGTATTGGACATGGAGGAACAGGAACAGGCCCTTCAGTACTGGACATGGAGGAACAGGAACAGGCCCTTCAGTATTGGACATGGAAGAACAGGAACAGGCCCTTCAGTACTGGACATGGAGGAACAGGAACAGGCCCTTCAGTACTGGACATGGAGGAGGAGGAACAGGCCCGTTTGAACTGGACATGGAGGAACAGGCACTTCAGTACTGGACATGGAGGAGGAGGAACAGGCCCTACAGTACTGGACATGGAGGAGCAGGAATAGGCCCTTTAGTACTGGACATGGAGGAGCAGGAACAGGCCCTTCCGTACTGGACATGGAGGAACAGGAACAGGCCCTTCAGTACTGGACATGGAGGAGCAGGAACAGGCCCTTCAGTACTGGACATGGAGGAACAGGAACAGGCTCTTCAGTACTGGACATGGAGGAACAGGCCCTTCAGTTCTGGACATGGAGGAACAGGATCAGGCCCTTCAGTACTGCACATTAGGGAACAGGAACAGGCCCTTCAGTTCTGGTCATGGAGGAGGAGGAACAGGCCCTTCAATACTGGACATGGAGGAACAGGCCCTTCAGGACTCGACATGGAGGAGGAGGAACAGGCCCTTCAGTACTGGACATGGAGGAACAGGAACAGGACCTTCAGTACTGGACATGGAGGAGGAACAGGCCCTTCAGTAGAGGACATGGAGGAACAGGTCCTTCAGTATTGGACATGGAGAAACAGGCCCTTCAGTACTGGACATGGAGGAGGAGGAACAGGCCCTTCAGTATTGGACATGGAGGAACAGGTCCTTCAGTATTGGACATGGAGGAACAGGTCCTTCAGTACTGGACATGGAGGAACAGGTCCTTCAGTACTGGACATGGAGGAACAGGTCCTTCAGTTCTGGACATGGAGGAACAGGCCCTTCAGTACTGGACATGGAGGAACAGGTCCTTCAGTACTGGACATGGAGGAACAGACCCTTCAGTACTGGACATGAGGGAGCAGGAACAGGTCCTTCAGTACTGGACATGGAGGAACAGGAACAGACCCTTCAGTACTGGACATGGAGGAAAAGGAACAGGCTCTTCAGTACTGGACATGGAGGAACAGGCCCTTCAGTACTGGACATGGAGGAGCAGGAACAGGCCCTTCAGTACTGGACATGGAGGAGGAACAGGCCTTTCAGTACAGGACATGGAGGAACAGGTCCTTCAGTATTGGACATGGAGGAACAGGCCCTTCAGTACTAGACATGGAGGAACAGGTCATTCAGTTCTGGACATGGAGGAACAGGCCCTTCATTACTGGACATGGAGGACGAGGAACAGGCCCTTCAGTACTGGACATGGAGGAACAGGTCCTTCAGTACTGGACATGGAGGAAGAGGCCCTTCAGTACTGGACATGGAGGAGGAACAGGCCCTTCAGTACTGGACATGGAGGAGGAACAGGCCCTTCAGTACAGGACATGGAGGAACAGGTCCTTCAGTATTGGACATGGAGAAACAGGCCCTTCAGTACTGGACATGGAGGAGGAGTAACAGGCCCTTCAGTATTGGACATGGAGGAACAGGTCCTTCAGTATTGGACATGGAGGAACAGGTCCTTCAGTATTGGACATGGAGGAACAGGCCCTTTAGTACTGGACATGGAGGAGCAGGAACAGGCCCTTCAGTACTGGACATGGAGGAGGAACAGGCCCTTCAGTACTGGACATGGAGGAGGAACAGGCCCTTCAGTACTGGACATGGAGGAGGAACAGGCCCTTCAGTACAGGACATGGAGGAACAGGTCCTTCAGTATTGGACATGGAGAAACAGGCCCTTCAGTACTGGACATGGAGGAGGAGTAACAGGCCCTTCAGTATTGGACATGGAGGAACAGGTCCTTCAGTATTGGACATGGAGGAACAGGTCCTTCAGTACTGGACATGGAGGAACAGGCCCTTTAGTACTGGACATGGAGGAGGAACAGGCCCTTCAGTACTAGACATGGAGGAACAGGTCATTCAGTTCTGGACATGGAGGAACAGGCCCTTCATTACTGGACATGGAGGACGAGGAACAGGCCCTTCAGTACTGGACATGGAGGAACAGGTCCTTCAGTACTGGACATGGAGGAACAGGTCATTCAGTTCTGGACATGGAGGAACAGGCCCTTCAGTACTGGACATGGAGGACGAGGAACAGGCCCTTCAGTACTGTACATGGAGGAACAGGTCCTTCAGTACTGGACATGGAGGAACAGACCCTTCAGTACTGGACATGAGGGAGCAGGAACAGGTCCTTCAGTTCTGGACATGGAGGAGCATGAACAGGCCCTTCAGTACTGGACATGGAGGAACAGACCCTTCAGTACTGGACATGGAGGAGGAGGAACAGGCCCTTCAGTACTGGACATGGAGGAGTAGGAACAGGCCCTTCAGTACTGGACATGGAGGAGGAGGAACAGACCCTTCAGTACTGGACATGGAGGAACAGGAACAGGCCCTTCAGTACTGGACATGGAGGAGGAGGAACAGGCCCTTCAGTACTGGACATGAGGGAGCAGGAACAGGCCGTTCAGTACTGGACATGGAGGAACAGGAACAGGCCCTTCAGTACTGGACATGGAGGAACAGGAACAGGCTCTTCAGTACTGGACATGGAGGAACAGGAACAGGCCCTTCAGTACTGGACATGGAGGAACAGGAACAGGCCCTTCAGAACTGGACATGGAAGAACAGGAGCAGGCCCTTCAGTACTGGACATGGAGGAACAGGCCCTTCAGTACTGGACATGGAGGAACAGGCCCTTCAGTACTGGACATGGAGGAACAGGCCCTTCAGTACTGGACATGGAGGAACAGGCACTTCAGTACTGGACATGGAGGAGGAGGAACAGGCCCGTTTGAACTGGACATGGAGGAACAGGCACTTTAGTACTGGACATGGAGGAGGAGGAACAGGCCCTTCAGTACTGGACATGGAGGAACAGGAACAGGCCCTTCAGTATTGGACATGGAGGAACAGGAACAGGCCCTTCAGTACTGGACATGGAGGAACAGGAACAGGCCCTTCAGTATTGGACATGGAAGAACAGGAACAGGCCCTTCAGTACTGGACATGGAGGAACAGGAACAGGCCCTTCAGTACTGGACATGGAGGAGGAGGAACAGGCCCGTTTGAACTGGACATGGAGGAACAGGCACTTCAGTACTGGACATGGAGGAGGAGGAACAGGCCCTACAGTACTGGACATGGAGGAGCAGGAATAGGCCCTTTAGTACTGGACATGGAGGAGCAGGAACAGGCCCTTCCGTACTGGACATGGAGGAACAGGAACAGGCCCTTCAGTACTGGACATGGAGGAGCAGGAACAGGCCCTTCAGTACTGGACATGGAGGAACAGGAACAGGCTCTTCAGTACTGGACATGGAGGAACAGGCCCTTCAGTTCTGGACATGGAGGAACAGGATCAGGCCCTTCAGTACTGCACATTAGGGAACAGGAACAGGCCCTTCAGTTCTGGTCATGGAGGAGGAGGAACAGGCCCTTCAATACTGGACATGGAGGAACAGGAACAGGACCTTCAGTACTGGACATGGAGGAACAGGCCCTTCAGGACTCGACATGGAGGAGGAGGAACAGGCCCTTCAGTACTGGACATGGAGGAACAGGAACAGGACCTTCAGTACTGGACATGGAGGAGGAACAGGCCCTTCAGTAGAGGACATGGAGGAACAGGTCCTTCAGTATTGGACATGGAGAAACAGGCCCTTCAGTACTGGACATGGAGGAGGAGGAACAGGCCCTTCAGTATTGGACATGGAGGAACAGGTCCTTCAGTATTGGACATGGAGGAACAGGTCCTTCAGTACTGGACATGGAGGAACAGGTCCTTCAGTACTGGACATGGAGGAACAGGTCCTTCAGTTCTGGACATGGAGGAACAGGCCCTTCAGTACTGGACATGGAGGAACAGGTCCTTCAGTACTGGACATGGAGGAACAGACCCTTCAGTACTGGACATGAGGGAGCAGGAACAGGTCCTTCAGTACTGGACATGGAGGAACAGGAACAGGCTCTTCAGTACTGGACATGGAGGAACAGGCCCTTCAGTACTGGACATGGAGGAGCAGGAACAGGCCCTTCAGTACTGGACATGGAGGAGGAACAGGCCTTTCAGTACAGGACATGGAGGAACAGGTCCTTCAGTATTGGACATGGAGGAACAGGCCCTTCAGTACTAGACATGGAGGAACAGGTCATTCAGTTCTGGACATGGAGGAACAGGCCCTTCATTACTGGACATGGAGGACGAGGAACAGGCCCTTCAGTACTGGACATGGAGGAACAGGTCCTTCAGTACTGGACATGGAGGAAGAGGCCCTTCAGTACTGGACATGGAGGAGGAACAGGCCCTTCAGTACTGGACATGGAGGAGGAACAGGCCCTTCAGTACTGGACATGAGGGAGCAGGAACAGGCCCTTCAGTACTGGACATGGAGGAAAAGGAACAGGCTCTTCAGTACTGGACATGGAGGAACAGGCCCTTCAGTACTGGACATGGAGGAGCAGGAACAGGCCCTTCAGTACTGGACATGGAGGAGGAACAGGCCTTTCAGTACAGGACATGGAGGAACAGGTCCTTCAGTATTGGACATGGAGGAACAGGCCCTTCAGTACTAGACATGGAGGAACAGGTCATTCAGTTCTGGACATGGAGGAACAGGCCCTTCATTACTGGACATGGAGGACGAGGAACAGGCCCTTCAGTACTGGACATGGAGGAACAGGTCCTTCAGTACTGGACATGGAGGAAGAGGCCCTTCAGTACTGGACATGGAGGAGGAACAGGCCCTTCAGTACTGGACATGGAGGAGGAACAGGCCCTTCAGTACAGGACATGGAGGAACAGGTCCTTCAGTATTGGACATGGAGAAACAGGCCCTTCAGTACTGGACATGGAGGAGGAGTAACAGGCCCTTCAGTATTGGACATGGAGGAACAGGTCCTTCAGTATTGGACATGGAGGAACAGGTCCTTCAGTACTGGACATGGAGGAACAGGCCCTTTAGTACTGGACATGGAGGAGGAACAGGCCCTTCAGTACTAGACATGGAGGAACAGGTCATTCAGTTCTGGACATGGAGGAACAGGCCCTTCATTACTGGACATGGAGGACGAGGAACAGGCCCTTCAGTACTGGACATGGAGGAACAGGTCCTTCAGTACTGGACATGGAGGAACAGGTCATTCAGTTCTGGACATGGAGGAACAGGCCCTTCAGTACTGGACATGGAGGACGAGGAACAGGCCCTTCAGTACTGTACATGGAGGAACAGGTCCTTCAGTACTGGACATGGAGGAACAGACCCTTCAGTACTGGACATGAGGGAGCAGGAACAGGTCCTTCAGTTCTGGACATGGAGGAGCATGAACAGGCCCTTCAGTACTGGACATGGAGGAACAGACCCTTCAGTACTGGACATGGAGGAGGAGGAACAGGCCCTTCAGTACTGGACATGGAGGAGTAGGAACAGGCCCTTCAGTACTGGACATGGAGGAGGAGGAACAGACCCTTCAGTACTGGACATGGAGGAACAGGAACAGGCCCTTCAGTACTGGACATGGAGGAGGAGGAACAGGCCCTTCAGTACTGGACATGAGGGAGCAGGAACAGGCCGTTCAGTACTGGACATGGAGGAGGAGGAACAGGCTCTTCAGTACTGGACATGGAGGAGGAGGAACAGGCCCTTCAGTACTGGACATGAGGGAGCAGGAACAGGTCCTTCAGTACTGGACATGGAGGAGGAGGAACAGGCCCTTCAGTACTGGACATGGAGGAACAGGCCCTTCAGTACTGGACATGGAGGAACAGGCCCTTCAATACTGGACATGAGGGAGCAGGAACAGGCCCTTCAGTACTGGACATGGAGGAGTAGGAACAGGCCCTTCAGTACTGGACATGGAGGAGGAGGAACAGGCCCTTCAGTACTGGACATGGAGGAACAGGCCCTTCAGTACTGGACATGAGGGAGCAGGAACAGGCCCTTCAGTACTGGACATGGAGGAGTAGGAACAGGCCCTTCAGTTCTGGACATGGAGGAGCAGGAACAGGCCCCTCAGTACTGGACATGGAGGAGGAGGAACAGACCCTTAAGTACTGGACATGGAGGAACAGGAACAGGCTCTTCAGTACTGGACATGGAGGAGGAGGAACAGACCCTTCAGTACTGGACATGGAGGAACAGGAACAGGCCCTACAGTACTGGACATGGAGGAACAGGAACAGGCCCTACAGTACTGGACATGGAGGAGCAGGAACAGGCCCTTCAGTACTGGACATCGAGGAACAGGCCCTTCAGTCCTGGACATGGAGGAACAGGTCATTCAGTTCTGGACATGGAGGAACAGGTCCTTCAGTACTGGACATGGAGGAGCAGGAACAGGCCCTTCAGTACTGGACATGGAGGAACAGACGCTTCAGTACTGGACATGGAGGAGGAGGAACAGGCCCTTCAGTACTGGACATCGAGGAACAGGCCCTTCAGTCCTGGACATGAGGGAACAGGAACAGGCCCTTCAGTACTGGACATGGAGGAACAGGCCCTTCAGTACTGGACATGGAGGAAGAGGAACAGGTCCTTCAATACTGGACATGGAGGAACAGGCCCTTCAGTACTGGACATGGAGGAACAGGATCAGGCCCTTCAGTACTGGACATTAGGGAGCAGGAACAGGCCCTTCAGTTCTGGACATGGAGGAGGAGGAACAGGCCCTTCAATACTGGACATGGAGGAGGAGGAACAGGCCCTTCAGTACTGGACATGAGGGAGCAGGAACAGGCCCTTTAGTACTGGACATGGATGAACAGGACCTTCAGTACTGGACATGGAGGAACAGGAACAGGCCCTTCAGTACTGGATATGGAGGAGGAGGAACAGGCCCTTCAGTACTGGACATGGAGGAGGAGGAACAGGCCCTACAGTACTGGACATGGAGGAGCAGGCCCTTCAGTGCTGGACATGGAGGAGGAGGAACAGGCCCTTCAGTACTGGACATCGAGGAACAGGAACAGGCCCTTCAGTACTGGACATGGAGGAACAGGAACAGGCCCTTCAGTACTGGACATGGAGGAACAGGAACAGGCTCTTCAGTACTATATATATGGAGGAACAGGAACAGGCCCTTCAGCACTGGACATGGAGGAACAGGAACAGGCCCTTCAGTACTGGACATGGAGGAACAGGAACAGGCTCTTCAGTACTGGACATGGAGGAGGAGGAACAGGCCCTTCAGTACTGGACATGGAGGGACAGGAACAGGCCCTTCAGTACTGGACATGGAGGAACAGGCCCTTCAGTACTGGACATGGAGGAGGAGGAACAGGCCCTACAGTACTGGACATGGAGGAGGAGGAACAGGCCCTTCAGTACTGGACATGGAGGAGGAGGAACAGGCCGTTCAGTACTGGACATGGAGGAACAGGAACAGGCCCTTCAGTACTGGACATGGAGGAGGAGGAACAGACCCTTCAGTACTGGACATGGAGGAACAGGAACAGGCCCTTCAGTACTGGACATGGAAGAGGAGGAACAGGCGCTACAGTACTGGACATGGAGGAGGAGGAACAGGCCCTTCAGTACTGGACATGGAGGAACAGGAACAGGCCCTTCAGTACTGGACATGGAGGAACAGGAACAGGCCCTTCAGTACTGGACGTGGAGGAACAGGAACAGGCCCTTCAGTACTGGACATGGAGGAACAGGCCCTTCAGTACTGGACATGAGGGAGCAGGAACAGGCTCTTCAGTACTGGACATGGAGGAACAGGATCAGGCCCTTCAGTACTGGACATGGAGGAACAGGAACAGGCCCTTCAGTACTGGACATGGAGGAGGAGGAACAGGCCCTTCAGTACTGGACATGGAGGAGGAGGAACAGGCCCTTAAGTACTGGACATGGAGGAACAGGAACAGGCCCTTCAGTACTGGACATGGAGGAACAGGAACAGGCTCTTCAGTACTGGACATGGAGGAACAGGCCCTTCAGTACTGGA
The DNA here is from genome assembly GCF_963422515.1 of Blennius ocellaris. Lineage (NCBI taxonomy): Eukaryota > Metazoa > Chordata > Actinopteri > Blenniiformes > Blenniidae > Blennius > Blennius ocellaris. The sequence continues at coordinate 1,002,368 of NC_137650.1, read as the reverse complement.
CATGGAGGAGGAGGAACAGGCCCTACAGTACTGGACATGGAGGAACATGAACAGGCCCTTCAGTACTGGACATGGAAGAACAGGAACAGGCTCTTCAGTACTGGATAAGAGGGAGCAGGAACAGGCCCTTCAGTACTGGACATGGAGGAACAGGATCAGGCCCTTCAGTACTGGACATGGAGGAGGATGAACAGGCCCTTCAGCACTGGACATGGAGGAACAGGAACAGGCCCTTCAGTACTGGACATGGAGGAACAGGAACAGGCCCTTCAGCACTGGACATGGAGGAACAGGAACAGACCCTTCAGTACTGGATATGGGGGAACAGGAACAGGCCCTTCAGTACTGGACATGGAGGAGGAGGAACAGGCCCTACAGTACTGGACATGGAGGAACAGGAACAGGCTCTTCAGTACTGGATATGGAGGAACAGGAACAGGCCCTTCAGTACTGGACATGGAGGAACAGGCCCTTCAGTACTGTATATGAGGGAGAAGAAACAGGCCCTCTTCAGATATGGAGGAACAGTAACAGGCCCTTCAGTACTGGACATGGAGGAACAGGAACAGGCCCTTCAGTACTGGACATGGAGGAACAGGAACAGGCTCTTCAGTACTGGATATGGAGGAACAGGAACAGGCCCTTCAGTACTGGACATGGAGGAGGAGGAACAGGCCCTTCAGTACTGGACATGGAGGAACAGGAACAGGCCCTTCAGAACTGGACATGGAGGAACAGGAACAGGCTCTTCAGTACTGGACATGGAGGAACAGGCCCTTCAGTACTGGATATGGAGGAGCAGGAACAGGCCCTTCAGTACTGGATATGGGGGAACAGGAACAGGCCCTTCAGTACTGGACATGGAGGAGGAGGAACAGGCCCTACAGTACTGGACATGGAGGAACAGGAACAGGCCCTTCAGTACTGGACATGGAGGAACAGGAACAGACCCTTCAGTACTGGATATGGGGGAACAGGAACAGGCCCTTCAGTACTGGACATGGAGGAGGAGGAACAGGCCCTACAGTACTGGACATGGAGGAACAGGAACAGGCCCTTCAGTACTGGACATGGAGGAACAGGAACAGGCCCTTCAGTACTGGACATGGAGGAGCATGAACAGGCCCTTCAGTTCTGGACATGGAGGAACAGGAACAGGCCCTTCAGTACTGGACATGGAGGAGGAGGAACAGGCCCTACAGTACTGGACATGGAGGAACAGTAACAGGCTCTTCAGTACTGGATATGGAGGAACAGGAACAGGCCCTTCAGTACTGGACATGGAGGAACAGGAACAGGCTCTTCAGTACTGGATATGGAGGAACAGGAACAGGCCCTTCAGTACTGGACATGGAGGAGGAGGAACAGGCCCTTCAGTACTGGACATGGAGGAACAGGAACAGGCCCTTCAGAACTGGACATGGAGGAACAGGAACAGGCTCTTCAGTACTGGACATGGAGGAACAGGCCCTTCAGTACTGGATATGGAGGAGCAGGAACAGGCCCTTCAGTACTGGATATGGGGGAACAGGAACAGGCCCTTCAGTACTGGACATGGAGGAGGAGGAACAGGCCCTACAGTACTGGACATGGAGGAACAGGAACAGGCCCTTCAGTACTGGACATGGAGGAACAGGAACAGACCCTTCAGTACTGGATATGGGGGAACAGGAACAGGCCCTTCAGTACTGGACATGGAGGAGGAGGAACAGGCCCTACAGTACTGGACATGGAGGAACAGGAACAGGCCCTTCAGTACTGGACATGGAGGAACAGGAACAGGCCCTTCAGTACTGGACATGGAGGAGCATGAACAGGCCCTTCAGTTCTGGACATGGAGGAACAGGAACAGGCCCTTCAGTACTGGACATGGAGGAGGAGGAACAGGCCCTACAGTACTGGACATGGAGGAACAGGAACAGGCCCTTCAGTACTGGACATGGAGGAGCATGAACAGGCCCTTCAGTTCTGGACATGGAGGAACAGGAACAGGCCCTTCAGTACTGGACATGGAGGAGGAGGAACAGGCCCTTCAGTACTGGACATGGAGGAACAGGAACAAGCCCTTCAGTACTGGATATGGAGGAACAGGAACAGGCCCTTCAGTACTGGACATGGAGGAACAGGAACAGGCCCTTCAGTACTGGACATGGAGGAACAGGAATAGGCCCTTCAGTACTGGACATGGAGGAACAGGAACAGGCTGGACATGGAGGAACAGGCCCTTCAGTACTGGACATGAGGGAGCAGGAACAGGCCCTTCAGTACTGGACATGAGGGAGCAGGAACAGGCCCTTCAGTACTGGACATGGAGGAACAGGCCCTTCAGTACTGGACATGGAGGAGGAGGAACAGACCCTTCAGTAGTGGACATGGAGGAACAGGAACCGGCCCTTCAGTACTGGACATGGAGGAGGAGGAACAGGCCCTTCAGTACTGGACATGGAGGAACAAGCCCTTCAGTACTGGACATGGAGGAACAGGGACAGGCCCTTAGTACTGGACATGGAGGAACAGGAACAGGCCCTTCAGTACTGGACATGAGGGAGCAGGAACAGGCCCTTCAGTACTGGACATGGAGGAGGAGGAACAGGCCCTTCAGTACTGGACTTGGAGGAACAGGAACAGGCCCTTCAGTACTGGACATGGAGGAGGAGGAACAGGCCCTTCAGTTCTGGACATGGAGGAACAGGCCCTTTAGTACTGGACATGGAGGAACAGGAACAGGCCCTTCAGTACTGGACATGGACGAGCAGGAACAGGCCCGTCAGTACTGGGCATGGAGGAGGAGGAACAGGCCCTTCAGTACTGGACATTGAGGAGGAGGAACAGGCCCTACAGTACTGGACATGGAGGAGCAGGCCCTTCAGTATTGGACATGGAGGAGGAGGAACAGGCCCTTCAGTACTGGACATGGAGGAACAGGAACAGGCCCTTCAGTACTGGACATGGAGGAACAGGAACAGGCCCTTCAGTACTGGATAAGAGGGAGCAGGAACAGGCCCTTCAGTACTGGACATGGAGGAACAGGATCAGGCCCTTCAGTACTGGACATTAGGGAGCAGGAACAGGCCCTTCAGTACTGGACATGGAGGAGGAGGAACAGGCCCTTCAGTACTGGACATGGAGGAGGAGGAACAGGCCCTTCAGTACTGGACATGGAGGAACAGGAACAGGCCCTTCAGTACTAGACATGGAGGAGGAGGAACAGGCCCTTCAGTACTGGACATGGAGGAGGAGGAACAGGCCCTTCAGTACTGGACATGGAGGAGGAGGAACAGGCCCTTCAGTACTGGACATGGAGGAACAGGAACAGGCCCTTCAGTACTAGACATGGAGGAGGAGGAACAGGCCCTTCAGTACTGGACATGGAGGAGGATGAATAGGCCTTTCAGTACTGGACATGGAGGAACAGGCCCTTCAGTACTGTATATGAGGGAGAAGAAACAGGCCCTCTTCAGATATGGAGGAACAGTAACAGGCCCTTCAGTACTGGACATGGAGGAACAGGAACAGGCCCTTCAGTACTAGACATGGAGGAGGAGGAACAGGCCCTTCAGTACTGGACATGGAGGAACAGGCCCTTCAGTACTGGACATGGAGGAGGAGGAACAGACCCTTCAGTAGTGGACATGGAGGAACAGGAACCGGCCCTTCAGTACTGGACATGGAGGAGGAGGAACAGGCCCTTCAGTACTGGACATGGAGGAGGAGGAACAGGCCCTTCAGTACTGGACATGGAGGAACAGGCCCTTCAGTACTGGACATGGAGGAGGAGGAACAGGCCCTTCAGTACTAGACATGGAGGAGGAGGAACAGGCCCTTCAGTACTGGACATGGAGGAACAGGCCCTTCAGTACTGGACATGGAGGAGGAGGAACAGACCCTTCAGTAGTGGACATGGAGGAACAGGAACCGGCCCTTCAGTACTGGACATGGAGGAGGATGAATAGGCCTTTCAGTACTGGACATGGAGGAACAGGAACAGGCCCTTCAGTACTGGACATGGAGGAACAGGCCCTTCAGTACTGGACATGGAGGAGGAGGAACAGACCCTTCAGTAGTGGACATGGAGGAACAGGAACCGGCCCTTCAGTACTGGACATGGAGGAGGAGGAACAGGCCCTTCAGTACTGGACATGGAGGAACAAGCCCTTCAGTACTGGACATGGAGGAACAGGAACAGGCCCTTAGTACTGGACATGGAGGAACAGGAACAGGCCCTTCAGTACTGGATAAGAGGGAGCAGGAACAGGCCCTTCAGTACTGGACATGGAGGAACAGGATCAGGCCCTTAAGTACTGGACATGAGGGAGCAGGAACAGGCCCTTCAGTACTGGACATTAGGGAGCAGGAACAGGCCCTTCAGTACTGGACATGGAGGAGGAGGAACAGGCCCTTCAGTACTGGACTTGGAGGAACAGGAACAGGCCCTTCAGTACTGGACATGGAGGAGGAGGAACAGGCCCTTCAGTTCTGGACATGGAGGAACAGGCCCTTTAGTACTGGACATGGAGGAACAGGAACAGGCCCTTCAGTACTGGACATGGACGAGCAGGAACAGGCCCGTCAGTACTGGGCATGGAGGAGGAGGAACAGGCCCTTCAGTACTGGACATTGAGGAGGAGGAACAGGCCCTACAGTACTGGACATGGAGGAGCAGGCCCTTCAGTATTGGACATGGAGGAGGAGGAACAGGCCCTTCAGTACTGGACATGGAGGAACAGGAACAGGCCCTTCAGTACTGGACATGGAGGAACAGGAACAGGCCCTTCAGTACTGGATAAGAGGGAGCAGGAACAGGCCCTTCAGTACTGGACATGGAGGAACAGGATCAGGCCCTTCAGTACTGGACATTAGGGAGCAGGAACAGGCCCTTCAGTACTGGACATGGAGGAGGAGGAACAGGCCCTTCAGTACTGGACATGGAGGAGGAGGAACAGGCCCTTCAGTACTGGACATGGAGGAACAGGAACAGGCCCTTCAGTACTAGACATGGAGGAGGAGGAACAGGCCCTTCAGTACTGGACATGGAGGAGGAGGAACAGGCCCTTCAGTACTGGACATGGAGGAGGAGGAACAGGCCCTTCAGTACTGGACATGGAGGAACAGGAACAGGCCCTTCAGTACTAGACATGGAGGAGGAGGAACAGGCCCTTCAGTACTGGACATGGAGGAGGATGAATAGGCCCTTCAGTACTGGACATGGAGGAACAGGCCCTTCAGTACTGTATATGAGGGAGAAGAAACAGGCCCTCTTCAGATATGGAGGAACAGTAACAGGCCCTTCAGTACTGGACATGGAGGAACAGGAACAGGCCCTTCAGTACTGGACATGGAGGAACAGGAACAGGCTCTTCAGTACTGGATATGGAGGAACAGGAACAGGCCCTTCAGTACTGGACATGGAGGAGGAGGAACAGGCCCTACAGTACTGGACATGGAGGAACAGGAACAGACCCTTCAGTACTGGACATGGAGGAACAGGAACAGGCCCTTCAGTACTGGATATGGGGGAACAGGCCCTTCAGTACTGGATATGGAGGAGCAGGAACAGGCCCTTCAGTACTGGATATGGGGGAACAGGAACAGGCCCTTCAGTACTGGACATGGAGGAGGAGGAACAGGCCCTACAGTACTGGACATGGAGGAACAGGAACAGACCCTTCAGTACTGGACATGGAGGAACAGGAACAGGCCCTTCAGTTCTGGACATGGAGGAACAGGAACAGGCCCTTCAGTACTGGACATGGAGGATAAAGAACAGGCTCTTCAGTAATGGACATGGAGGAACAGGAACAGGCCCTTCAGTACTGGACATGGAGGAACAGGAACAGGCCCTTCAGTACTGGACATGGAGGAACAGGCCCTTCAGTACTGGACATGGAGGAGCAGGAACAGGCCCTTCAGTACTGGACATGGAGGAACAGGCCCTTCAGTACTGGACATGGAGGAGGAGGAACAGACCCTTCAGTAGTGGACATGGAGGAACAGGCCCTTCAGTACTGGACATGGAGGAGCAGGAACAGGCCCTTCAGTACTGGACATGGAGGAACAGGCCCTTCAGTACTGGACATGGAGGAGCAGGAACAGGCCCTTAGTACTGGACATGGAGGAACAGGAACAGGCCCTTCAGTACTGGACATGAGGGAGCAGGAACAGGCCTTTCAGAACTGGACATGGAGGAACAGGAACAGGCCCTTAAGTACTGGACATGAGGGAGCAGGAACAGGCCCTTCAGTTCTGGACATTAGGGAGCAGGAACAGGCCCTTCAGTACTGGACATGGAGGAGGAGGAACAGGCCCTTCAGTACTGGACTTGGAGGAACAGGAACAGGCCCTTCAGTACTGGACATGGAGGAGGAGGAACAGGCCCTTCAGTTCTGGACATGGAGGAACAGGCCCTTTAGTACTGGACATGGAGGAGGAGGAAGAGGCCCTTCAGTACTGGACATGGAGGAACAGGACCTTCAGTACTGGACATGGAGGAACAGGAACAGGCCCTTCAGTACTGGACATGGACGAGCAGGAACAGGCCCGTCAGTACTGGGCATGGAGGAGGAGGAACAGGCCCTTCAGTACTGGACATTGAGGAGGAGGAACAGGCCCTACAGTACTGGACATGGAGGAGCAGGCCCTTCAGTACTGGACATTGAGGAGGAGGAACAGGCCCTACAGTACTGGACATGGAGGAGCAGGCCCTTCAGTACTGGACATGGAGGAACAGGAACAGGCCCTTCAGTACTGGACATGGAGGAACAGGAACAGGCCCTTCAGTACTGGATAAGAGGGAGCAGGAACAGGCCCTTCAGTACTGGACATGGAGGAACAGGATCAGGCCCTTCAGTACTGGACATTAGGGAGCAGGAACAGGCCCTTCAGTACTGGACATGGAGGAGGAGGAACAGGCCCTTCAGTACTGGACATGGAGGAGGAGGAACAGGCCCTTCAGTACTGGACATGGAGGAAAAGGAACAGGCCCTTCAGTACTAGACATGGAGGAGGAGGAACAGGCCCTTCAGTACTGGACATGGAGGAGGAGGAACAGGCCCTTCAGTACTGGGCATTAGGGAGCAGGAACAGGCCCTTCAGTACTGGACATGGAGGACCAGGATCAGGCCCTTCAGTACTGGACATGGAGGAGGAGGAACAGGCCCTTCAGTACTGGACATGGAGGAGGAGGAACAGGCCCTTCAGTACTGGACATGGAGGAACATGAACAGGCCCTTCAGTACTGGACATGGAGGAACAGGAACAGACTCTTCAGTACTGGATATGGAGGAACAGGAACAGGCCCTTCAGTACTGGACATGGAGGAGGAGGAACAGGCCCTTCAGTACTGTATATGAGGGAGAAGAAACAGGCCCTCTTCAGATATGGAGGAACAGTAACAGGCCCTTCAGTACTGGACATGGAGGAACAGGAACAGGCCCTTCAGTACTAGACATGGAGGAGGAGGAACAGGCCCTTCAGTACTGGACATGGAGGAACAGGCCCTTCAGTACTGGACATGGAGGAGGAGGAACAGACCCTTCAGTAGTGGACATGGAGGAACAGGAACCGGCCCTTCAGTACTGGACATGGAGGAGGAGGAACAGGCCCTTCAGTACTGGACATGGAGGAGGAGGAACAGGCCCTTCAGTACTGGACATGGAGGAACAGGCCCTTCAGTACTGGACATGGAGGAGGAGGAACAGGCCCTTCAGTACTAGACATGGAGGAGGAGGAACAGGCCCTTCAGTACTGGACATGGAGGAACAGGCCCTTCAGTACTGGACATGGAGGAGGAGGAACAGACCCTTCAGTAGTGGACATGGAGGAACAGGAACCGGCCCTTCAGTACTGGACATGGAGGAGGATGAATAGGCCTTTCAGTACTGGACATGGAGGAACAGGAACAGGCCCTTCAGTACTGGACATGGAGGAACAGGCCCTTCAGTACTGGACATGGAGGAGGAGGAACAGACCCTTCAGTAGTGGACATGGAGGAACAGGAACCGGCCCTTCAGTACTGGACATGGAGGAGGAGGAACAGGCCCTTCAGTACTGGACATGGAGGAACAAGCCCTTCAGTACTGGACATGGAGGAACAGGAACAGGCCCTTAGTACTGGACATGGAGGAACAGGAACAGGCCCTTCAGTACTGGATAAGAGGGAGCAGGAACAGGCCCTTCAGTACTGGACATGGAGGAACAGGATCAGGCCCTTAAGTACTGGACATGAGGGAGCAGGAACAGGCCCTTCAGTACTGGACATGGAGGAGGAGGAACAGGCCCTTCAGTACTGGACTTGGAGGAACAGGAACAGGCCCTTCAGTACTGGACATGGAGGAGGAGGAACAGGCCCTTCAGTTCTGGACATGGAGGAACAGGCCCTTTAGTACTGGACATGGAGGAACAGGAACAGGCCCTTCAGTACTGGACATGGACGAGCAGGAACAGGCCCGTCAGTACTGGGCATGGAGGAGGAGGAACAGGCCCTTCAGTACTGGACATTTAGGAGGAGGAACAGGCCCTACAGTACTGGACATGGAGGAGCAGGCCCTTCAGTATTGGACATGGAGGAGGAGGAACAGGCCCTTCAGTACTGGACATGGAGGAACAGGAACAGGCCCTTCAGTACTGGACATGGAGGAACAGGAACAGGCCCTTCAGTACTGGATAAGAGGGAGCAGGAACAGGCCCTTCAGTACTGGACATGGAGGAACAGGATCAGGCCCTTCAGTACTGGACATTAGGGAGCAGGAACAGGCCCTTCAGTACTGGACATGGAGGAGGAGGAACAGGCCCTTCAGTACTGGACATGGAGGAGGAGGAACAGGCCCTTCAGTACTGGACATGGAGGAACAGGAACAGGCCCTTCAGTACTAGACATGGAGGAGGAGGAACAGGCCCTTCAGTACTGGACATGGAGGAGGAGGAACAGGCCCTTCAGTACTGGACATGGAGGAGGAGGAACAGGCCCTTCAGTACTGGACATGGAGGAACAGGAACAGGCCCTTCAGTACTAGACATGGAGGAGGAGGAACAGGCCCTTCAGTACTGGACATGGAGGAGGATGAATAGGCCCTTCAGTACTGGACATGGAGGAACAGGCCCTTCAGTACTGTATATGAGGGAGAAGAAACAGGCCCTCTTCAGATATGGAGGAACAGTAACAGGCCCTTCAGTACTGGACATGGAGGAACAGGAACAGGCCCTTCAGTACTGGACATGGAGGAACAGGAACAGGCCCTTCAGTACTGGACATGGAGGAACAGGCCCTTCAGTACTGGACATGGAGGAGGAGGAACAGACCCTTCAGTAGTGGACATGGAGGAACAGGAACCGGCCCTTCAGTACTGGACATGGAGGAGGAGGAACAGGCCCTTCAGTACTGGACATGGAGGAACAAGCCCTTCAGTACTGGACATGGAGGAACAGGAACAGGCCCTTAGTACTGGACATGGAGGAACAGGAACAGGCCCTTCAGTACTGGATAAGAGGGAGCAGGAACAGGCCCTTCAGTACTGGACATGGAGGAACAGGATCAGGCCCTTAAGTACTGGACATGAGGGAGCAGGAACAGGCCCTTCAGTACTGGACATGGAGGAGGAGGAACAGGCCCTTCAGTACTGGACTTGGAGGAACAGGAACAGGCCCTTCAGTACTGGACATGGAGGAGGAGGAACAGGCCCTTCAGTTCTGGACATGGAGGAACAGGCCCTTTAGTACTGGACATGGAGGAACAGGAACAGGCCCTTCAGTACTGGACATGGACGAGCAGGAACAGGCCCGTCAGTACTGGGCATGGAGGAGGAGGAACAGGCCCTTCAGTACTGGACATTTAGGAGGAGGAACAGGCCCTACAGTACTGGACATGGAGGAGCAGGCCCTTCAGTATTGGACATGGAGGAGGAGGAACAGGCCCTTCAGTACTGGACATGGAGGAACAGGAACAGGCCCTTCAGTACTGGACATGGAGGAACAGGAACAGGCCCTTCAGTACTGGATAAGAGGGAGCAGGAACAGGCCCTTCAGTACTGGACATGGAGGAACAGGATCAGGCCCTTCAGTACTGGACATTAGGGAGCAGGAACAGGCCCTTCAGTACTGGACATGGAGGAGGAGGAACAGGCCCTTCAGTACTGGACATGGAGGAGGAGGAACAGGCCCTTCAGTACTGGACATGGAGGAACAGGAACAGGCCCTTCAGTACTAGACATGGAGGAGGAGGAACAGGCCCTTCAGTACTGGACATGGAGGAGGAGGAACAGGCCCTTCAGTACTGGACATGGAGGAGGAGGAACAGGCCCTTCAGTACTGGACATGGAGGAACAGGAACAGGCCCTTCAGTACTAGACATGGAGGAGGAGGAACAGGCCCTTCAGTACTGGACATGGAGGAGGATGAATAGGCCCTTCAGTACTGGACATGGAGGAACAGGCCCTTCAGTACTGTATATGAGGGAGAAGAAACAGGCCCTCTTCAGATATGGAGGAACAGTAACAGGCCCTTCAGTACTGGACATGGAGGAACAGGAACAGGCCCTTCAGTACTGGACATGGAGGAACAGGAACAGGCTCTTCAGTACTGGATATGGAGGAACAGGAACAGGCCCTTCAGTACTGGACATGGAGGAGGAGGAACAGGCCCTACAGTACTGGACATGGAGGAACAGGAACAGACCCTTCAGTACTGGACATGGAGGAACAGGAACAGGCCCTTCAGTACTGGATATGGGGGAACAGGCCCTTCAGTACTGGATATGGAGGAGCAGGAACAGGCCCTTCAGTACTGGATATGGGGGAACAGGAACAGGCCCTTCAGTACTGGACATGGAGGAGGAGGAACAGGCCCTACAGTACTGGACATGGAGGAACAGGAACAGACCCTTCAGTACTGGACATGGAGGAACAGGAACAGGCCCTTCAGTTCTGGACATGGAGGAACAGGAACAGGCCCTTCAGTACTGGACATGGAGGATAAAGAACAGGCTCTTCAGTAATGGACATGGAGGAACAGGAACAGGCCCTTCAGTACTGGACATGGAGGAACAGGAACAGGCCCTTCAGTACTGGACATGGAGGAACAGGCCCTTCAGTACTGGACATGGAGGAGCAGGAACAGGCCCTTCAGTACTGGACATGGAGGAACAGGCCCTTCAGTACTGGACATGGAGGAGGAGGAACAGACCCTTCAGTAGTGGACATGGAGGAACAGGCCCTTCAGTACTGGACATGGAGGAGCAGGAACAGGCCCTTCAGTACTGGACATGGAGGAACAGGCCCTTCAGTACTGGACATGGAGGAGCAGGAACAGGCCCTTAGTACTGGACATGGAGGAACAGGAACAGGCCCTTCAGTACTGGACATGAGGGAGCAGGAACAGGCCTTTCAGAACTGGACATGGAGGAACAGGAACAGGCCCTTAAGTACTGGACATGAGGGAGCAGGAACAGGCCCTTCAGTTCTGGACATTAGGGAGCAGGAACAGGCCCTTCAGTACTGGACATGGAGGAGGAGGAACAGGCCCTTCAGTACTGGACTTGGAGGAACAGGAACAGGCCCTTCAGTACTGGACATGGAGGAGGAGGAACAGGCCCTTCAGTTCTGGACATGGAGGAACAGGCCCTTTAGTACTGGACATGGAGGAGGAGGAAGAGGCCCTTCAGTACTGGACATGGAGGAACAGGACCTTCAGTACTGGACATGGAGGAACAGGAACAGGCCCTTCAGTACTGGACATGGACGAGCAGGAACAGGCCCGTCAGTACTGGGCATGGAGGAGGAGGAACAGGCCCTTCAGTACTGGACATTGAGGAGGAGGAACAGGCCCTACAGTACTGGACATGGAGGAGCAGGCCCTTCAGTACTGGACATTGAGGAGGAGGAACAGGCCCTACAGTACTGGACATGGAGGAGCAGGCCCTTCAGTACTGGACATGGAGGAACAGGAACAGGCCCTTCAGTACTGGACATGGAGGAACAGGAACAGGCCCTTCAGTACTGGATAAGAGGGAGCAGGAACAGGCCCTTCAGTACTGGACATGGAGGAACAGGATCAGGCCCTTCAGTACTGGACATTAGGGAGCAGGAACAGGCCCTTCAGTACTGGACATGGAGGAGGAGGAACAGGCCCTTCAGTACTGGACATGGAGGAGGAGGAACAGGCCCTTCAGTACTGGACATGGAGGAAAAGGAACAGGCCCTTCAGTACTAGACATGGAGGAGGAGGAACAGGCCCTTCAGTACTGGACATGGAGGAGGAGGAACAGGCCCTTCAGTACTGGACATGGAGGACCAGGATCAGGCCCTTCAGTACTGGACATGGAGGAGGAGGAACAGGCCCTTCAGTACTGGACATGGAGGAGGAGGAACAGGCCCTTCAGTACTGGACATGGAGGAACATGAACAGGCCCTTCAGTACTGGACATGGAGGAACAGGAACAGACTCTTCAGTACTGGATATGGAGGAACAGGAACAGGCCCTTCAGTACTGGACATGGAGGAGGAGGAACAGGCCCTTCAGTACTGGACATGGAGGAACAGGAACAGGCCCTTCAATACTGGACATGGAGGAACAGGAACAGGCTCTTCAGTACTGGACATTAGGAAGCAGGAACAGGCCCTTCAGTACTGGACATGGAGGAGGAGGAACAGGCCCTTCAGTACTGGACATGGAGGAGGAGGAACAGGCCCTTCAGTACTGGACATGGAGGAACAGGAACAGGCCCTTCAGTACTGGACATGGAGGAACAGAAACAGGCTCTTCAGTACTGGGCATTATGGAGCAGGAACAGGCCCTTCAGTACTGGACATGGAGGAACAGGATCAGGCCCTTCAGTACTGGACATGGAGGAGGAGGAACAGGCCCTTCAGTACTGGACATGGAGGAGGAGGAACAGGCCCTTCAGTACTGGACATGGAGGAACAGGAACAGGCCCTTCAGTACTGGACATGGAGGAACAGGAACAGGCCCTTCAGTACTGGACATGGAGGAGGAGGAACCGGCCCTACAGTACTGGACATGGAGGAACAGGAACAGGCCCTTCAGTACTGGACATTAGGGAGCAGGAACAGGCCCGTCAGTACTGGGCATGGAGGAACAGGAACAGGCCCTTCAGTACTGGACATGGAGGAACAGGAACAGGCCCTTCAGTACTGGACATGGAGGAACAGGAACAGGCCCTTCAGTACTGGACATGGAGGAACAGGAACAGGCCCTTCAGTACTGGATAAGAGGGAGCAGGAACAGGCACTTCAGTACTGGACATGGAGGAACAGGAACAGGCTCTTCAGTACTGGACATGGAGGAACAGGAACAGGCCCTTCAGTACTGGATAAGAGGGAGCAGGAACAGGCACTTCAGTACTGGACATGGAGGAACAGGAACAGGCCCTTCAGTACTGGATAAGAGGGAGCAGGAACAGGCACTTCAGTACTGGACATGGAGGAACAGGAACAGGCTCTTCAGTACTGGACATGGAGGAACAGGAACAGGCCCTTCAGTACTGGATAAGAGGGAGCAGGAACAGGCACTTCAGTACTGGACATGGAGGAACAGGAACAGGCTCTTCAGTACTGGACATGGAGGAACAGGAACAGGCCCTTCAGTACTGGATAAGAGGGAGCAGGAACAGGCACTTCAGTACTGGACATGGAGGAACAGGAACAGGCCCTTCAGTACTGGATAAGAGGGAGCAGGAACAGGCACTTCAGTACTGGACATGGAGGAACAGGAACAGGCCCTTCAGTACTGGACATTAGGGAGCAGGAACAGGCCCTTCAGTACTGGACATGGAGGAACAGGAACAGGCCCTTCAGTACTGGACATGGAGGAACAGGAACAGGCCCTTCAGTACTGGACATGGAGGAGGAGGAACAGGCCCTTCAGTACTGGGCATTAGGGAGCAGGAACAGGCCCTTCAGTACTGGACATGGAGGACCAGGATCAGGCCCTTCAGTACTGGACATTAGGGAGCAGGAACAGGCCCTTCAGTACTGGACATGGAGGAGGAGGAACAGGCCCTTCAGTACTGGACATGGAGGAACAGGAACAGGCCCTTCAGTACTGGACATGGAGGAACAGGAACAGGCCCTTCAGTACTGGACATGGAGGAACAGGAACAGGCTCTTCAGTACTGGATATGGAGGAACAGGAACAGGCCCTTCAGTACTGGACATGGAGGAGGAGGAACAGGCCCTTAAGTACTGGACATGGAGGAATAGGAACAGGCCCTTCAGTACTGGACATGGAGGAACAGGAACAGGCTCTTCAGTACTGGACATGGAGGAACAGGCCCTTCAGTACTGGACATGGAGGAGGAGGAACAGGCCCTACAGTACTGGACATGGAGGAACAGGAAAGGCCCTTCAGTACTGGACATTAGGGAGCAGGAACAGGCCCTTCAGTACTGGACATGGAGGAACAGGAACAGGCCCTTCAGTACTGGACATGGAGGAACAGGAACAGGCTCTTCAGTACTGGACATGGAGGAACAGGAACAGGCCCTTCAGTACTGGATAAGAGGGAGCAGGAACAGGCACTTCAGTACTGGACATGGAGGAACAGGATCAGGCCCTTCAGTACTGGACATTAGGGAGCAGGAACAGGCCCTTCAGTACTGGACATGGAGGAACAGGAACAGGCCCTTCAGTACTGGACATGGAGGAACAGGAACAGGCCCTTCAGTACTGGACATGGAGGAGGAGGAACAGGCCCTTCAGTACTGGACATGGAGGAACAGGAACAGGCCCTTCAGTACTGGACATGGAGGAACAGGAACAGGCTCTTCAGTACTGGACATGGAGGAACAGGCCCTTCAGTACTGGACATGGAGGAGGAGGAACAGGCCCTACAGTACTGGACATGGAGGAACAGGAACAGGCCCTTCAGTACTGGACATGGAAGAACAGGAACAGGCCCTTCAGTACTGGACATGGAGGAGGAGAAACAGGCCCTTCAGCACTGGACATGGAGGAACAGGCCCTTCAGTACTGGACATGGAGGAGGAGGAACAGGCCCTACAGTACTGGACATGGAGGAACAGGAACAGGCCCTTCAGTACTGGACATGGAAGAACAGGAACAGGCTCTTCAGTACTGGACATGGAGGAACAGGCCCTTCAGTACTGGACATGGAGGAGGAGGAACAGGCCCTACAGTACTGGACATGGAAGAACAGGAACAGGCTCTTCAGTACTGGACATGGAGGAACAGGAACAGGCCCTTCAGTACTGGACATGGAGGAGGAGGAACAGGCCCTTAAGTACTGGACATGGAGTAACAGGAACAGGCCCTTCAGTACTGGACATGGAGGAACAGGAACAGGCCCTTCAGTACTGGACATGGAGGAACAGGAACAGGCCCTTCAGTCCTGGACATGGAGGAGGAGGAACAGGCCCTTAAGTACTGGACATGGAGTAACAGGAACAGGCCCTTCAGTACTGGACATGGAAGAACAGGAACAGGCTCTTCAGTACTGGACATGGAGGAACAGGAACAGGCCCTTCAGTACTGGACATGGAGGAGGAGGAACAGGCCCTACAGTACTGGACATGGAGGAACAGGAACAGGCCCTTCAGTACTGGACATGGAAGAACAGGAACAGGCCCTTCAGTACTGGACATGGAAGAACAGGAACAGGCCCTTCAGTACTGGACATGGAGGAGGAGAAACAGGCCCTTCAGCACTGGACATGGAGGAACAGGCCCTTCAGTACTGGACATGGAGGAGGAGGAACAGGCCCTACAGTACTGGACATGGAGGAACAGGAACAGGCCCTTCAGTACTGGACATGGAAGAACAGGAACAGGCTCTTCAGTACTGGACATGGAGGAACAGGAACAGGCCCTTCAGTACTGGACATGGAGGAGGAGGAACAGGCCCTTCAGCACTGGACATGGAGGAACAGGCCCTTCAGTACTGGACATGGAGGAGGAGGAACAGGCCCTACAGTACTGGACATGGAGGAACAGGAACAGGCCCTTCAGTACTGGACATGGAAGAACAGGAACAGGCTCTTCAGTACTGGACATGGAGGAACAGGCCCTTCAGTACTGGACATGGAGGAGGAGGAACAGGCCCTACAGTACTGGACATGGAGGAACAGGAACAGGCCCTTCAGTACTGGACATGGAAGAACAGGAACAGGCTCTTCAGTACTGGACATGGAGGAACAGGAACAGGCCCTTCAGTACTGGACATGGAGGAGGAGGAACAGGCCCTTAAGTACTGGACATGGAGTAACAGGAAGAGGCCCTTCAGTACTGGACATGGAGGAACAGGAACAGGCCCTTCAGTACTGGACATGGAGGAACAGGAACAGGCCCTTCAGTACTGGACATGGAGGAGGAGGAACAGGCCCTTAAGTACTGGACATGGAGTAACAGGAACAGGCCCTTCAGTACTGGACATGGAAGAACAGGAACAGGCTCTTCAGTACTGGACATGGAGGAACAGGAACAGGCCCTTCAGTACTGGACATGGAGGAGGAGGAACAGGCCCTACAGTACTGGACATGGAGGAACAGGAACAGGCCCTTCAGTACTGGACATGGAAGAACAGGAACAGGCTCTTCAGTACTGGACATGTAGGAACAGGAACAGGCCCTTCAGTACTGGACATGGAGGAGGAGGAACAGGCCCTTAAGTACTGGACATGGAGTAACAGGAACAGGCCCTTCAGTACTGGACATGGAGGAACAGGAACAGGCCCTTCAGTACTGGACATGGAGGAACAGGAACAGGCCCTTCAGTACTGGACATGGAGGAGGAGGAACAGGCCCTACAGTACTGGACATGGAGGAACAGGAACAGGCCCTTCAGTACTGGACATGGAGGAACAGGAACAGGCCCTTCAGTACTGGACATGGAGGAGGAGGAACAGGCCCTTAAGTACTGGACATGGAGTAACAGGAACAGGCCCTTCAGTACTGGACATGGAGGAGGAGGAACAGGCCCTTAAGTACTGGACATGGAGGAGGAGAAACAGGCCCTTCAGCACTGGACATGGAGGAGGAGGAACAGGCCCTTCAGTACTGGACATGGAGTAACAGGAACAAGCCCTTCAGTACTGGACATGGAGGAGGAGGAACAGGCCCTACAGTACTGGACATGGAGGAACAGGAACAGGCCCTTCAGTACTGGACATGGAAGAACAGGAACAGGCCCTTCAGTACTGGACATGGAAGAACAGGAACAGGCCCTTCAGTACTGGACATGGAGGAGGAGAAACAGGCCCTTCAGCACTGGACATGGAGGAACAGGCCCTTCAGTACTGGACATGGAGGAGGAGGAACAGGCCCTACAGTACTGGACATGGAGGAACAGGAACAGGCCCTTCAGTACTGGACATGGAAGAACAGGAACAGGCTCTTCAGTACTGGACATGGAGGAACAGGCCCTTCAGTACTGGACATGGAGGAGGAGGAACAGGCCCTACAGTACTGGACATGGAGGAACAGGAACAGGCCCTTCAGTACTGGACATGGAAGAACAGGAACAGGCTCTTAAGTACTGGACATGGAGGAACAGGAACAGGCCCTTCAGTACTGGACATGGAGGAGGAGGAACAGGCCCTTCAGCACTGGACATGGAGGAACAGGCCCTTCAGTACTGGACATGGAGGAGGAGGAACAGGCCCTACAGTACTGGACATGGAGGAACAGGAACAGGCCCTTCAGTACTGGACATGGAAGAACAGGAACAGGCTCTTCAGTACTGGACATGGAGGAACAGGCCCTTCAGTACTGGACATGGAGGAGGAGGAACAGGCCCTACAGTACTGGACATGGAGGAACAGGAACAGGCCCTTCAGTACTGGACATGGAAGAACAGGAACAGGCTCTTCAGTACTGGACATGGAGGAACAGGAACAGGCCCTTCAGTACTGGACATGGAGGAGGAGGAACAGGCCCTTAAGTACTGGACATGGAGTAACAGGAAGAGGCCCTTCAGTACTGGACATGGAGGAACAGGAACAGGCCCTTCAGTACTGGACATGGAGGAACAGGAACAGGCCCTTCAGTACTGGACATGGAGGAGGAGGAACAGGCCCTTAAGTACTGGACATGGAGTAACAGGAACAGGCCCTTCAGTACTGGACATGGAAGAACAGGAACAGGCTCTTCAGTACTGGACATGGAGGAACAGGAACAGGCCCTTCAGTACTGGACATGGAGGAGGAGGAACAGGCCCTACAGTACTGGACATGGAGGAACAGGAACAGGCCCTTCAGTACTGGACATGGAAGAACAGGAACAGGCTCTTCAGTACTGGACATGTAGGAACAGGAACAGGCCCTTCAGTACTGGACATGGAGGAGGAGGAACAGGCCCTTAAGTACTGGACATGGAGTAACAGGAACAGGCCCTTCAGTACTGGACATGGAGGAACAGGAACAGGCCCTTCAGTACTGGACATGGAGGAACAGGAACAGGCCCTTCAGTACTGGACATGGAGGAGGAGGAACAGGCCCTACAGTACTGGACATGGAGGAACAGGAACAGGCCCTTCAGTACTGGACATGGAGGAACAGGAACAGGCCCTTCAGTACTGGACATGGAGGAGGAGGAACAGGCCCTTAAGTACTGGACATGGAGTAACAGGAACAGGCCCTTCAGTACTGGACATGGAGGAGGAGGAACAGGCCCTTAAGTACTGGACATGGAGGAGGAGAAACAGGCCCTTCAGCACTGGACATGGAGGAGGAGGAACAGGCCCTTCAGTACTGGACATGGAGTAACAGGAACAGGCCCTTCAGTACTGGACATGGAGGAGGAGGAACAGGCCCTTCAGTACTGGACATGGAGGAACAGGAACAGGCCCTTCAGTACTGGACATGGAGGAACAGGAACAGACCCTTCAGTACTGGACATGGAGGAGGAGGAACAGGCCCTTCAGTTCTGGACATGGAGGAACAGGCCCTTTAGTACTGGACATGGAGGAGGAGGAACAGGCCCTTCAGTACTGGACATGGAGGAACAGGCCCTTCAGTACTGGACATGGAGGAACAGGAACAGGCCCTTCAGTACTGGACATGGACGAGCAGGAACAGGCCCGTCAGTACTGGACATTGAGGAGGAGGAACAGGCCCTACAGTACTGGACATGGAGGAGGAGGAACAGACCCTTCAGTACTGGACATGGAGGAACAGGAACAGGCCCTTGAGTACTGGACATGAGGGAGCAGGAACAGGCCCTTCAGTACTGGACATGGAGGAGGAGGAACAGGCCCTTCAGTACTGCATATGAGGGAGAAGAAACAGGCCCTCTTCAGATATGGAGGAACAGTAACAGGCCCTTCAGTACTGGACATGGAGGAACAGGAACAGGCCCTTCAGTACTGGACATGGAGGAACAGGAACAGGCTCTTCAGTACTGGATATGGAGGAACAGGAACAGGCCCTTCAGTACTGGACATGGAGGAGGAGGAACAGGCTCTTCAGTACTGGATATGGAGGAACAGGAACAGGCCCTTCAGTACTGGACATGGAGGAACAGGAACAGGCTCTTCAGTACTGGACAGGCCCTTCAGTACATGACATGGAGGAACAGGAACAGGCTCTTCAGTACTGGACATGGAGGAACAGGCCCTTCAGTACTGGATATGGAGGAACAGGAACAGGCCCTTCAGTACTGGATATGGGGGAACAGGAACAGGCCCTTCAGTACTGGACATGGAGGAGGAGGAACAGGCCCTACAGTACTGGACATGGAGGAGGAGGAACAGGCCCTTCAGTACTGGACATGGAGGAACAAGCCCTTCAGTACTGGACATGGAGGAACAGGAACAGGCCCTTAGTACTGGACATGGAGGAACAGGAACAGGCCCTTCAGTACTGGACATGAGGGAGCAGGAACAGGCCTTTCAGAACTGGACATGGAGGAACAGGAACAGGCCCTTCAGAACTGGACATGGAGGAACAGGAACAGGCCCTTCAGTACTGGACATGGAGGAACAGGAACAGGCCCTTCAGTACTGGACATGGAGGAACAGGAACAGGCCCTTCAGTACTGGACATGAGGGAGCAGGAACAGGCCCTTCAGAACTGGACATGGAGGAACAGGAACAGGCCCTTCAGTACTGCACATGAGGGAGCAGGAACAGGCCCTTCAGAACTGGACATGGAGGAACAGGAACAGGCCCTTCAGAACTGGACATGGAGGAACAGGATCAGGCCCTTCAGTTCTGGACATGGAGGAACAGGCTCTTCAGTACTGGATATGGAGGAACAGGAACAGGCCCTTCAGTACTGGACATGGAGGAACAGGAACAGGCTCTTCAGTACTGGACATGGAGGAGGAGGAACAGGCCCTTCAGTACATGACATGGAGGAACAGGAACAGGCTCTTCAGTACTGGACATGGAGGAACAGGCCCTTCAGTACTGGATATGGAGGAACAGGAACAGGCCCTTCAGTACTGGATATGGGGGAACAGGAACAGGCCCTTCAGTACTGGACATGGAGGAGGAGGAACAGGCCCTACAGTACTGGACATGGAGGAGGAGGAACAGGCCCTTCAGTACTGGACATGGAGGAACAAGCCCTTCAGTACTGGACATGGAGGAACAGGAACAGGCCCTTAGTACTGGACATGGAGGAACAGGAACAGGCCCTTCAGTACTGGACATGAGGGAGCAGGAACAGGCCTTTCAGAACTGGACATGGAGGAACAGGAACAGGCCCTTCAGAACTGGACATGGAGGAACAGGAACAGGCCCTTCAGTACTGGACATGGAGGAACAGGAACAGGCCCTTCAGTACTGGACATGGAGGAACAGGAACAGGCCCTTCAGTACTGGACATGAGGGAGCAGGAACAGGCCCTTCAGAACTGGACATGGAGGAACAGGAACAGGCCCTTCAGTACTGCACATGAGGGAGCAGGAACAGGCCCTTCAGAACTGGACATGGAGGAACAGGAACAGGCCCTTCAGAACTGGACATGGAGGAACAGGATCAGGCCCTTCAGTACTGGACATTAGGGAGCAGGAACAGGCTCTTCAGTACTGTATATGGAGGAACAGGAACAGGCCCTTCAGTACTGGAAATGGAGGAACAGGAACAGGCTCTTCAGTACTGGAAATGGAGGAACAGGAACAGGCTCTTCAGTACTGGACATGGAGGAACAGGCCCTTCAGTACTGGATATGGAGGAACAGGAACAGGCCCTTCAGTACTGGATATGGGGGAACAGGAACAGGCCCTTCAGTACTGGACATGGAGGAGGAGGAACAGGCCCTTCAGTACTGGACATGGAGGAACAAGCCCTTCAGTACTGGACATGGAGGAACAGGAACAGGCCCTTAGTACTGGACATGGAGGAACAGGAACAGGCCCTTCAGCACTGGACATGGAGGAACAGGCCCTTCAGTACTGGACATGGAGGAGGAGGAACAGGCCCTACAGTACTGGACATGGAGGAACAGGAACAGGCCCTTCAGTACTGGACATGGAGGAGGAGGAACAGGCCCTTCAGTTCTGGACATGGAGGAACAGGCCCTTTAGTACTGGACATGGAGGAGGAGGAACAGGCCCTTCAGTACTGGACATGGAGGAACAGGAACAGGCCCTTCAGTACTGGACATGGAGGAACAGGAACAGGCCCTTCAGTACTGGACATGGAGGAGGAGGAACAGGCCCTTAAGTACTGGACATGGAGTAACAGGAACAGGCCCTTCAGTACTGGACATGGAGGAGGAGGAACAGGCCCTTAAGTACTGGACATGGAGGAGGAGAAACAGGCCCTTCAGCACTGGACATGGAGGAGGAGGAACAGGCCCTTCAGTACTGGACATGGAGTAACAGGAACAGGCCCTTCAGTACTGGACATGGAGGAGGAGGAACAGGCCCTTCAGTACTGGACATGGAGGAACAGGAACAGGCCCTTCAGTACTGGACATGGAGGAACAGGAACAGACCCTTCAGTACTGGACATGGAGGAGGAGGAACAGGCCCTTCAGTTCTGGACATGGAGGAACAGGCCCTTTAGTACTGGACATGGAGGAGGAGGAACAGGCCCTTCAGTACTGGACATGGAGGAACAGGCCCTTCAGTACTGGACATGGAGGAACAGGAACAGGAACAGGCCCTTCAGTACTGGACATGGACGAGCAGGAACAGGCCCGTCAGTACTGGACATTGAGGAGGAGGAACAGGCCCTACAGTACTGGACATGGAGGAGGAGGAACAGACCCTTCAGTACTGGACATGGAGGAACAGGAACAGGCCCTTGAGTACTGGACATGAGGGAGCAGGAACAGGCCCTTCAGTACTGGACATGGAGGAGGAGGAACAGGCCCTTCAGTACTGCATATGAGGGAGAAGAAACAGGCCCTCTTCAGATATGGAGGAACAGTAACAGGCCCTTCAGTACTGGACATGGAGGAACAGGAACAGGCCCTTCAGTACTGGACATGGAGGAACAGGAACAGGCTCTTCAGTACTGGATATGGAGGAACAGGAACAGGCCCTTCAGTACTGGACATGGAGGAGGAGGAACAGGCTCTTCAGTACTGGATATGGAGGAACAGGAACAGGCCCTTCAGTACTGGACATGGAGGAACAGGAACAGGCTCTTCAGTACTGGACATGGAGGAGGAGGAACAGGCCCTTCAGTACATGACATGGAGGAACAGGAACAGGCTCTTCAGTACTGGACATGGAGGAACAGGCCCTTCAGTACTGGATATGGAGGAACAGGAACAGGCCCTTCAGTACTGGATATGGGGGAACAGGAACAGGCCCTTCAGTACTGGACATGGAGGAGGAGGAACAGGCCCTACAGTACTGGACATGGAGGAGGAGGAACAGGCCCTTCAGTACTGGACATGGAGGAACAAGCCCTTCAGTACTGGACATGGAGGAACAGGAACAGGCCCTTAGTACTGGACATGGAGGAACAGGAACAGGCCCTTCAGTACTGGACATGAGGGAGCAGGAACAGGCCTTTCAGAACTGGACATGGAGGAACAGGAACAGGCCCTTCAGAACTGGACATGGAGGAACAGGAACAGGCCCTTCAGTACTGGACATGGAGGAACAGGAACAGGCCCTTCAGTACTGGACATGGAGGAACAGGAACAGGCCCTTCAGTACTGGACATGAGGGAGCAGGAACAGGCCCTTCAGAACTGGACATGGAGGAACAGGAACAGGCCCTTCAGTACTGCACATGAGGGAGCAGGAACAGGCCCTTCAGAACTGGACATGGAGGAACAGGAACAGGCCCTTCAGAACTGGACATGGAGGAACAGGATCAGGCCCTTCAGTACTGGACATTAGGGAGCAGGAACAGGCTCTTCAGTACTGTATATGGAGGAACAGGAACAGGCCCTTCAGTACTGGAAATGGAGGAACAGGAACAGGCTCTTCAGTACTGGAAATGGAGGAACAGGAACAGGCTCTTCAGTACTGGACATGGAGGAACAGGCCCTTCAGTACTGGATATGGAGGAACAGGAACAGGCCCTTCAGTACTGGATATGGGGGAACAGGAACAGGCCCTTCAGTACTGGACATGGAGGAGGAGGAACAGGCCCTTCAGTACTGGACATGGAGGAACAAGCCCTTCAGTACTGGACATGGAGGAACAGGAACAGGCCCTTAGTACTGGACATGGAGGAACAGGAACAGGCCCTTCAGTACTGGACATGAGGGAGCAGGAACAGGCCTTTCAGAACTGGACATGGAGGAACAGGAACAGGCCCTTCAGTACTGGACATGAGGGAGCAGGAACAGGCCCTTCAGAACTGGACATGGAGGAACAGGAACAGGCCCTTCAGTACTGGACATGGAGGAACAGGAACAGGCCCTTCAGTACTGGACATGGAGGAACAGGAACAGGCCCTTCAGTACTGGACATGAGGGAGCAGGAACAGGCCCTTCAGAACTGGACATGGAGGAACAGGAACAGGCCCTTCAGTACTGCACATGGAGGAACAGGAACAGGCCCTTCAGTACTGGACATGGAGGAACAGGCCCTTCAGTACTGGACATGGAGGAGGAGTAAAAGGCCCTTCAGTACTGGACATGGAGGAACAGGCCCTTAAGTACTGGACATGGAGGAGGAGGAACAGGCACTTCAGTACTGGACATGGAGGAACAGGACCTTCAGTACTGGACATGGAGGAACAGGAACAGGCCCTTCAGTACTGGACATGAGGGAGCAGGAACAGGCCCTTCAGTACTGGACATGGAGGAACAGGATCAGGCCCTTCAGTACTGGACATTAGGGAGCAGGAACAGGCCCTTCAATACTGGACATGGAGGAGGAGGAACAGGCCCTTCAGTACTGGACATGGAGGAGGAGGAACAGGCACTTCAGTACTGGACATGGAGGAACAGGACCTTCAGTACTGGACATGGAGGAACAGGAACAGGCCCTTCAGTACTGGACATGGAGGAGGAGGAACAGGCCCTACAGTACTGGACATGGAGGAACAGGAACAGGCACTTCAGTACTGGACATGGAAGAACAGGAACAGGCCCTTCAGTACTGGACATGGAGGAACAGGCCCTTCAGTACTGGATATGGGGGAACAGGAACAGGCCCTTCAGTACTGGACATGGAGGAGGAGGAACAGGCCCTACAGTACTGGACATGGAGGAACAGGAACAGGCCCTTCAGTACTGGACATGGAGGAACAGGAACAGGCCCTTCAGTACTGGACATCGAGGAACAGGAACAGGCACTTCAGTACATGGAGGAGGAGGAACAGACCCTTCAGTACTGGACATGGAGGAACAGGCCCTTCAGTACTGGACATGGAGGAACAGGCCCTTCAGTACTGGACATGGAGGAGGAGGAACAGGCCCTTCAGTACTGGACATGGAGGAACAGGAACAGGCCATTCAGTACTGGACATGGAGGAACAGGAACAGGCTCTTCAGTACTGGACATGGAGGAGGAGGAACAGGCCCTTCAGTACTGGACATGGAGGAACAGGAACAGGCCCTTCAGAACTGGACATGGAGGAACAGGAACAGGCCCTTCAGAACTGGACATGGAAGAACAGGCCCTTCAGTACTGGACATGAGTGAGCAGGAACAGGCCCTTCAGTACTGGACATGGAGGAGCAGGAACAGGCCCTTCAGTACTGGACATGGAGGAACAGGCCCTTCAGTACTGGACATGGAGGAGGAGGAACAGGCCCGTTTGTACTGGACATGGAGGAACAGGCACTTCAGTACTGGACATGGAGGAGGAGGAACAGGCCCTTCAGTACTGGACAGGGAGGAGGAGGAACAGGCCCTTCAGTACTGGACATGGAGGAACAGGCACTTCAGTACTGGACATGGAGGAGGAGGAACAGGCCCTTCAGTACTGGACATGGAGGAGGAGGAACAGGCCCTTCAGTACTGGACATGGAGGAACAGGAACAGGCCCTTCAGTACTGTACATGGAGGAACAGGCCCTTCAGTACTGGACATGGAGGAGGAGGAACAGGCCCTTCAGTACTGGACATGAGGGACCAGGAACAGGCTCTTCAGTACTGTACATGGAGGAACAGGCCCTTAAGTACTGGACATGGAGGAGGAGGAACAGGCTCTTCAGTACTGGACATGGAGGAGGAGGAACAGGCCCTTCAGTACTGGACAGGGAGGAGGAGGAACAGGCCCTTCAGTACTGGACATGGAGGAACAGGCACTTCAGTACTGGACATGGAGGAGGAGGAACAGGCCCTTCAGTACTGGACATGGAGGAGGAGGAACAGGCCCTTCAGTACTGGACAGGGAGGAGGAGGAACAGGCCCTTCAGTACTGGACATGGAGGAACAGGCACTTCAGTACTGGACATGGAGGAGGAGGAACAGGCCCTTCAGTACTGGACATGGAGGAGGAGGAACAGGCCCTTCAGTACTGGACATGGAGGAACAGGAACAGGCCTTTCAGTACTGTACATGGAGGAACAGGCCCTTCAGTACTGGACATGGAGGAGGAGGAACAGGCCCTTCAGTACTGGACATGAGGGACCAGGAACAGGCTCTTCAGTACTGTACATGGAGGAACAGGCCCTTCAGTACTGGACATGGAGGAGGAGGAACAGGCTCTTCAGTACTGGACATGGACGAACAGGAACAGGCTCTTCAGTACTGGACATGGAGGAACAGGAACAGGCCCTTCAGTACTGGACATGGGGGAACAGGAACAGGCCCTTCAGTACTGGACATGGAGGAACAGGAACAGGCCCTTCAGTACTGCAAATGGAGGAACAGGAACAGGCCCTTCAGTACTGGACATGGAGGAACAGGATCATGCCCTTCAGTACTGGACATTAGGGAGCAGGAACAGGCCCTTCAATACTGGACATGGAGGAGGAGGAACAGGCCCTTCAGTACTGGACATGGAGGAGGAGGAACAGGCACTTCAGTACTGGACATGGAGGAACAGGACCTTCAGTACTGGACATGGAGGAACAGGATCATGCCCTTCAGTACTGGACATGGAGGAACAGGATCATGCCCTTCAGTACTGGACATTAGGGAGCAGGAACAGGCCCTTCAATACTGGACATGGAGGAGGAGGAACAGGCCCTTCAGTACTGGACATGGAGGAGGAGGAACAGGCCCTTCAGTACTGGACATGGAAGAGGAGGAACAGACCCTGCAGTACTGGACATGGAAGAACAGGAACAGGCCCTTCAGTACTGGACATGGAGGAACAGGCCCTTCAGTACTGGATATGGGGGAACAGGAACAGGCCCTTCAGTACTGGACATGGAGGAACAGGAACAGGCACTTCAGTACATGGAGGAGGAGGAACAGACCCTTCAGTACTGGACATGGAGGAACAGGCCCTTCAGTACTGGACATGGAGGAACAGGCCCTTCAGTACTGGACATGGAGGAGGAGGAACAGGCCCTTCAGTACCGGACATGGAGGAGGAGGAACAGGCCCGTTTGTACTGGACATGGAGGAACAGGCACTTCAGTACTGGACATGGAGGAGGAGGAACAGGCCCTTCAGTACTGGACATGGAGGAACAGGCCCTTCAGTACTGGACATGGAGGAACAGGCCCTTCAGTACTGGACATGGAGGAGGAGGAACAGGCCATTCAGTACTGGACATGGGGGAACAGGAACAGGCTCTTCAGTACTGGACATGGGGGAACAGGAACAGGCTCTTCAGTACTGGACATGGAGGAACAGGAACAGGCCCTTCAGTACTGGACATGGAGGAACAGGCACTTCAGTACTGGACATGGAGGAGGAGGAACAGGCTCTTCAGTACTGGACATGAGGGAACAGGAACAGGCCCTTTAGTACTGGACATGAGGGAGCAGGAACAGGCCCTTCAGTACTGGACATGGATGAGCAGGAACAGGCCCTTCAGTCCTGGATATGGAGGAACAGGAACAGGCCCTCCAGTACTGGACATGGAGGAGCAGGAACAGGCCCTTTAGTACTGGACATGGAGGAGGAGGAACAGGCCCTACAGTACTGGACATGGAGGAGGAGGAACAGGCCCTACAGTACTGGACATGGAGGAACAGGAACAGGCCCTTCAGTACTGGACACGGAGGAAAAGGAACAGGCCCTTCAGTACTGGACATGGAGGAACAGGCCCTTCAGTACTGGACATGGAGGAGGAGGAACAGGCCATTCAGTACTGGACATGGAGGAACAGGAACAGGCTCTTCAATACTGGACATGGAGGAACAGGAACAGGCCCTTCAGTACTGGACATGGAGGAACAGGAACAGGCCATTCAGTACTGGACATGGAGGAACAGGAACAGGCTCTTCAATACTGGACATGGAGGAACAGGAACAGGCCCTTCAGTACTGGACATGGAGGAACAGGAACAGGCCCTTCAGAACT
This sequence comes from Blennius ocellaris, assembly GCF_963422515.1. Taxonomy (NCBI): domain Eukaryota; kingdom Metazoa; phylum Chordata; class Actinopteri; order Blenniiformes; family Blenniidae; genus Blennius; species Blennius ocellaris. The sequence continues at coordinate 974,567 of NC_137650.1, read as the reverse complement.
GGACATGGAGGAACAGGAACAGGCCCTTCAGAACTGGACATGGAAGAACAGGAACAGGCCCTTCAGTACTGGACATGGAGGAACAGGCCCTTCAGTACTGGACATGAGTGAGCAGGAACAGGCCCTTCAGTACTGGACATGGAGGAGGAGGAACAGGCCCTTCAGTACTGGACATGGAGGAACAGGCCCTTCAGTACTGGACATGAGTGAGCAGGAACAGGCCCTTCAGTACTGGACATGGAGGAGCAGGAACAGGCCCTTCAGTACTGGACATGGAGGAACAGGCCCTTCAGTACTGGACATGGAGGAGGAGGAACAGGCCCGTTTGTACTGGACATGGAGGAACAGGCACTTCAGTACTGGACATGGAGGAGGAGGAACAGGCCCTTCAGTACTGGATATGGAGGAACAGGCCCTTCAGTACTGGACATGGAGGAGGAGGAACAGGCCATTCAGTACTGGACATGGAGGAACAGGAACAGGCTCTTCAATACTGGACATGGAGGAACAGGAACAGGCCCTTCAGTACTGGACATGGAGGAACAGGAACAGGCCATTCAGTACTGGACATGGAGGAACAGGAACAGGCTCTTCAATACTGGACATGGAGGAACAGGAACAGGCCCTTCAGTACTGGACATGGAGGAACAGGAACAGGCCCTTCAGAACTGGACATGGAGGAACAGGAACAGGCCCTTCAGAACTGGACATGGAAGAACAGGAACAGGCCCTTCAGTACTGGACATGGAGGAGGAGGAACAGGCCCTTCAGTACTGGACATGGAGGAACAGGCCCTTCAGTACTGGACATGGAGGAACAGGAAAAGGCCCTTCAGAACTGGACATGGAGGAACAGGAACAGGCCCTTCAGAACTGGACATGGAAGAACAGGAACAGGCCCTTCAGTACTGGACGTGGAGGAACAGGCCCTTCAGTACTGGACATGAGTGAGCAGGAACAGGCCCTTCAGTACTGGACATGGAGGAGCAGGAACAGGCCCTTCAGTACTGGACATGGAGGAACAGGCCCTTCAGTACTGGACATGGAGGAGGAGGAACAGGCCCGTTTGTACTGGACATGGAGGAACAGGCACTTCAGTACTGGACATGGAGGAGGAGGAACAGGCCCTTCAGTACTGGATATGGAGGAACAGGCCCTTCAGTACTGGACATGGAGGAGGAGGAACAGGCCATTCAGTACTGGACATGGAGGAACAGGAACAGGCCCTTCAGCACTGGACATGGAGGAGGAGGAACAGGCCATTCAGTACTGGACATGGAGGAACAGGAACAGGCCCTTCAGTACTAGACATGGAGGAGGAGGAACAGGCCATTCAGTACTGGACATGGGGGAACAGGAACAGGCTCTTCAGTACGGGACATGGAGGAGCCCACATGGAAAGAACCTATATAAACATATATGTTTTAATATAGGTTTTGATATAGGTTTGGCATATATGTGACATATATAAAATTGGCCGTTTTCCTATATGTTATATAGGAATATATAACATATATATATGTACATATATGTACATATATGTGCGCATATATGTACATATATGTACATAACATATAGGAAAACGGCCAATTTTATATATGTCACATATATTCCAAACCTATATGCGCATATACGCACACCTATATGTTCCAATATATGCAAACCTATATGTGCCCATATATGCACACCTATATGTGCCCATATATGCACACCTATATGCACATATATGCACATCTATATTTTCCCATATATGCACACCTATATGCGAATATATGCACACCTATATGTGCCCATGTATGCACACAAATATGTACATAAAATATAGGAAAATGGCCAATTTTATATATGCCACATATATCCTAACCTTTATATAGGTTCTTTCCATGTGGGCCCACACCGGATGCTGTTATTTGCTCACTGACCCTAGCGGCAATCGAACCAGGGTCTCCCGTGCACCAGTCCCTTGCCTTGCCACCTGAGCTATATATATATATATAAAAATATGTACCTATCTGTGCATATAGGTCCATATATGTGCATAAAAGATAGGAAAATGGCCAATTTTATATATGTCACATATATTCAAAACCTATATCAAAACCTATATTAAAACATATATGTTTATATAGGTTCTGTCCATGTGGGACTTTCCATATATGCAGCATATATATTGTCATATATATTGTCATATATGTGCATATATGCAGCATATATCTGCATATATGTGCACATATGCAGCATATATATTGTCATATATGTGCATATATGGAGCATATATATGGTCATATATGTGCATATATGCAGCCCATATATATGGTCATATATGTGCATATATGCAGCCCATATATTGTCATGTCATATGGTCATATGCTGCATATATGCACATAAATGCTGCATATATGCACATATATGTGCATATATGCAGCATATATATGGTCATATATGTGCATATATCCAGCATTTATGTGCATATATGCAGCATGTATATTGTCATATATGTGCATATATGCTGCATATAGGTTTCATATATGTGCATATATCCTCATATAGGTTCTTTCCATGTGGGAGGAGGAACAGGCCCTTCAGTACTGGACATGGAGGAACAGGCCCTTCAGTACTGGACATGGAGGAGCAGGAACAGGCCCTTCAGTACTGGACATGGAGGAACAGGAACAGGCCCTTCAGAACTGGACATGGAGGAACAGGAACAGGCCCTTCAGTACTGGACATGGAGGAACAGGAACAGGCCCTTCAGTACTGGACATGGAGGAGGAGGAACAGGCCCTTCAGTACTAGACATGGAGGAGGAGGAACAGGCCCTTCAGTACTGGACATGGAGGAGGAGGAACAGGTCCTTCAGTACTGAACATGGAGGAACAGGAACAGGCCCTTCAGTACTGGACATGGAGGAACAGGCCCTTCAGTACTGGACATGAGGGAGCAGGAACAGGCCCTTCCGTACTGGACATGGAGGAACAGGAACAGGCCCTTCAGTACTGGACATGGAGGAGCAGGAACAGGCCCTTCAGTACTGGACATGGAGGAACAAGAACAGGCTCTTCAGTACTGGACATGGAGGAACAGGCCCTTCAGTACTGGACATGGAGGAACAGGATCAGGCCCTTCAGTACTGCACATTAGGGAGCAGGAACAGGCCCTTCAATGCTGGACATGGAGGAACAGGAACAGGACCTTCAGTACTGGACATGGAGGAACAGGCCCTTCAGGACTCGACATGGAGGAGGAGGAACAGGCCCTTCAGTACTGGACATGGAGGAACAGGAACAGGACCTTCAGTACTGGACATGGAGGAGGAACAGGCCCTTCAGTAGAGGACATGGAGGAACAGGTCCTTCAGTATTGGACATGGAGAAACAGGCCCTTCAGTACTGGACATGGAGGAGGAGGAACAGGCCCTTCAGTATTGGACATGGAGGAACAGGTCCTTCAGTATTGGACATGGAGGAACAGGTCCTTCAGTACTGGACATGGAGGAACAGGTCCTTCAGTTCTGGACATGGAGGAACAGGCCCTTCAGTACTGGACATGGAGGAACAGGTCCTTCAGTACTGGACATGGAGGAACAAACCCTTCAGTACTGGACATGAGGGAGCAGGAACAGGCTCTTCAGTACTGGACATGGAGGAACAGGAACAGACCCTTCAGTACTGGACATGGAGGAACAGGTCCTTCAGTTCTGGACATGGAGGAACAGGCCCTTCAGTACTGGACATGGAGGAACAGGTCCTTCAGTACTGGACATGGAGGAACAAACCCTTCAGTACTGGACATGAGGGAGCAGGAACAGGCTCTTCAGTACTGGACATGGAGGAACAGGAACAGACCCTTCAGTACTGGACATGGAGGAAAAGGAACAGGCTCTTCAGTACTGGACATGGAGGAACAGGCCCTTCAGTACTGGACATGGAGGAGCAGGAACAGGCCCTTCAGTACTGGACATGGAGGAGGAGGAACAGGCCTTTCAGTACAGGACATGGAGGAACAGGTCCTTCAGTATTGGACATGTAGGAACAGGCCCTTCAGTACTAGACATGGAGGAACAGGTCATTCAGTTCTGGACATGGAGGAACAGGCCCTTCATTACTGGACATGGAGGACGAGGAACAGGCCCTTCAGTACTGGACATGGAGGAACAGGTCCTTCAGTATTGGACATGGAGAAACAGGCCCTTCAGTACTGGACATGGAGGAGGAGTAACAGGCCCTTCAGTATTGGACATGGAGGAACAGGTCCTTCAGTATTGGACATGGAGGAACAGGTCCTTCAGTACTGGACATGGAGGAACAGGCCCTTTAGTACTGGACATGGAGGAGCAGGAACAGGCCCTTCAGTACTGGACATGGAGGAGGAACAGGCCCTTCAGTACTGGACATGGAGGAGGAACAGGCCCTTCAGTACAGGACATGGAGGAACAGGTCCTTCAGTATTGGACATGGAGAAACAGGCCCTTCAGTACTGGACATGGAGGAGGAGTAACAGGCCCTTCAGTATTGGACATGGAGGAACAGGTCCTTCAGTATTGGACATGGAGGAACAGGTCCTTCAGTACTGGACATGGAGGAACAGGCCCTTTAGTACTGGACATGGGGGAGGAACAGGCCCTTCAGTACTAGACATGGAGGAACAGGTCATTCAGTTCTGGACATGGAGGAACAGGCCCTTCATTACTGGACATGGAGGACGAGGAACAGGCCCTTCAGTACTGGACATGGAGGAACAGGTCCTTCAGTACTGGACATGGAGGAACAGGTCATTCAGTTCTGGACATGGAGGAACAGGCCCTTCAGTACTGGACATGGAGGACGAGGAACAGGCCCTTCAGTACTGTACATGGAGGAACAGGTCCTTCAGTACTGGACATGGAGGAACAGACCCTTCAGTACTGGACATGAGGGAGCAGGAACAGGTCCTTCAGTTCTGGACATGGAGGAGCAGGAACAGGCCCTTCAGTACTGGACATGGAGGAGGAGGAACAGACCCTTCAGTACTGGACATGGAGGAGGAGGAACAGGCCCTTCAGTACTGGACATGGAGGAGCAGGAACAGACCCTTCAGTACTGGACATGGAGGAGGAGGAACAGACCCTTCAGTACTGGACATGGAGGAACAGGAACAGGCTCTTCAGTACTGGACATGGAGGAGGAGGAACAGGCCCTTCAGTACTGGACATGGAGGAACAGGCCCTTCAGTACTGGACATGAGGGAGCAGGAACAGGCCCTTCAGTACTGGACATGGAGGAGTAGGAACAGGCCCTTCAGTACTGGACATGGAGGAGGAGGAACAGGCCCTTCAGTACTGGACATGGAGGAACAGGCCCTTCAGTACTGGACATGAGGGAGCAGGAACAGGCCCTTCAGTACTGGACATGGAGGAGTAGGAACAGGCCCTTCAGTTCTGGACATGGAGGAGCAGGAACAGGCCCCTCAGTACTGGACATGGAGGAGGAGGAACAGACCCTTAAGTACTGGACATGGAGGAGGAGGAACAGGCCCTACAGTACTGGACATGGAGGAACAGGAACAGGCCCTACAGTACTGGACATGGAGGAACAGGAACAGGCCCTACAGTACTGGACATGGAGGAGCAGGAACAGGCCCTTCAGTACTGGACATCGAGGAACAGGCCCTTCAGTCCTGGACATGGAGGAACAGGTCATTCAGTTCTGGACATGGAGGAACAGGTCCTTCAGTACTGGACATGGAGGAACAGACGCTTCAGTACTGGACATGGAGGAGGAGGAACAGGCCCTTCAGCACTGGACATCGAGGAACAGGCCCTTCAGTCCTGGACATGAGGGAACAGGAACAGGCCCTTCAGTACTGGACATGGAGGAACAGGCCCTTCAGTACTGGACATGGAGGAAGAGGAACAGGTCCTTCAATACTGGACATGGAGGAACAGGCCCTTCAGTACTGGACATGGAGGAACAGGATCAGGCCCTTCAGTACTGGACATTAGGGAGCAGGAACAGGCCCTTCAGTTCTGGACATGGAGGAGGAGGAACAGGCCCTTCAATACTGGACATGGAGGAGGAGGAACAGGCCCTTCAGTACTGGACATGGAGGAACAGGCCCTTCAGTATTGGACATGGAGAAACAGGCCCTTCAGTACTGGACATGGAGGAGGAGGAACAGGCCCTTCAGTATTGGACATGGAGGAACAGGTCCTTCAGTATTAGACATGGAGGAACAGGTCCTTCAGTACTGGACATGGAGGAACAGGCCCTTTAGTACTGGACATGGAGGAGGAACAGGCCCTTCAGTACTAGACACGGAGGAACAGGTCATTCAGTTCTGGACATGGAGAAACAGGCCCTTCAGTACTGGACATGGAGGAGGAGGAACAGGCCCTTCAGTATTGGACATGAGGGAACAGGCCCTTTAGTACTGGACATGGAGGAGGAACAGGTCCTTCAGTACTGGACATGGAGGAACAGGCCCTTTAGTACTGGACATGGAGGAGGAACAGGCCCTTCAGTATTGGACATGGAGGAACAGGTCCTTCAGTATTGGACATGGAGAAACAGGCCCTTCAGTACTGGACATGGAGGAGGAGGAACAGGCCCTTCAGTATTGGACATGGAGGAACAGGTCCTTCAGTACTGGACATGGAGGAACAGGCCCTTTAGTACTGGACATGGAGGAGGAACAGGCCCTTCAGTACTGGACATGGAGGAACAGGTCCTTCAGTACTGGACATGAGGGAGCAGGAACAGGTCCTTCAGTACTGGACATGGAGGAACAGGAACAGGCTCTTCAGTACTGGACATGGAGGAACAGGAACAGGCCCTACAGTACTGGACATGGAGGAACAGGAACAGGCCCTACAGTACTGGACATGGAGGAACAGGAACAGGTCCTTCAGTACTGGACATGGAGGAACAGGAACAGGCCCTACAGTACTGGACATGGAGGAACAGGAACAGGCCCTTCAGTACTGGACATGGAGGAATAGGAACAGGCTCTTCAGTACTGGACATGGAGGAACAGGCCCTTCAGTACTGGACATGGAGGAACAGGATCAGGCCCTTCAATACTGCAAATTAGGGAGCAGGAACAGGCCCTTCAGTTCTGGACATGGAGGAGGAGGAACAGGCCCTTCAATACTGGACATGGAGGAACAGGAACAGGACCTTCACTACTGGACATGGAGGAACAGGCCCTTCAGGACTCGACATGGAGGAGGAGGAACAGGCCCTTCAGTAGAGGACATGGAGGAACAGGTCCTTCAGTATTGGACATGGAGAAACAGGCCCTTCAGTACTGGACATGGAGGAGGAGGAATAGGCCCTTCAGTATTGGACATGGAGGAACAGGTCCTTCAGTATTGGACATGGAGGAACAGGTCCTTCAGTACTGGACATGGAGGAACAGGTCCTTCAGTACTGGACATGGAGGAACAGGTCCTTCAGTTCTGGACATGGAGGAACAGGCCCTTCAGTACTGGACATGGAGGACGAGGAACAGGCCTTTCAGTACTGGACATGAGGGAGCAGGAACAGGTCCTTCAGTACTGGACATGGAGGAACAGGAACAGGCTCTTCAGTACTGGACATGGAGGAACAGGCCCTTCAGTACAGGACATGGAGGAAGAGGAACAGGTCCTTCAGTACTGGACATGGAGGAAAAGGAACAGGCTCTTCAGTACTGGACATGGAGGAACAGGCCCTTCAGTACTGGACATGGAGGAGCAGGAACAGGCTCTTCAGTACTGGACATGGAGGAACAGGCCCTTCAGTACTGGACATGGAGGAACAGGATCAGGCCCTTCAATACTGCAAATTAGGGAGCAGGAACAGGCCCTTCAGTTCTGGACATGGAGGAGGAGGAACAGGCCCTTCAATACTGGACATGGAGGAACAGGAACAGGACCTTCACTACTGGACATGGAGGAACAGGCCCTTCAGGACTCGACATGGAGGAGGAGGAACAGGCCCTTCAGTAGAGGACATGGAGGAACAGGTCCTTCAGTATTGGACATGGAGAAACAGGCCCTTCAGTACTGGACATGGAGGAGGAGGAATAGGCCCTTCAGTATTGGACATGGAGGAACAGGTCCTTCAGTATTGGACATGGAGGAACAGGTCCTTCAGTACTGGACATGGAGGAACAGGTCCTTCAGTACTGGACATGGAGGAACAGGTCCTTCAGTTCTGGACATGGAGGAACAGGCCCTTCAGTACTGGACATGGAGGACGAGGAACAGGCCTTTCAGTACTGGACATGAGGGAGCAGGAACAGGTCCTTCAGTACTGGACATGGAGGAACAGGAACAGGCTCTTCAGTACTGGACATGGAGGAACAGGCCCTTCAGTACAGGACATGGAGGAAGAGGAACAGGTCCTTCAGTACTGGACATGGAGGAAAAGGAACAGGCTCTTCAGTACTGGACATGGAGGAACAGGCCCTTCAGTACTGGACATGGAGGAGCAGGAACAGGCTCTTCAGTACTGGACATGGAGGAACAGGCCCTTCAGTACTGGACATGGAGGAACAGGATCAGGCCCTTCAATACTGCAAATTAGGGAGCAGGAACAGGCCCTTCAGTTCTGGACATGGAGGAGGAGGAACAGGCCCTTCAATACTGGACATGGAGGAACAGGAACAGGACCTTCACTACTGGACATGGAGGAACAGGCCCTTCAGGACTCGACATGGAGGAGGAGGAACAGGCCCTTCAGTAGAGGACATGGAGGAACAGGTCCTTCAGTATTGGACATGGAGAAACAGGCCCTTCAGTACTGGACATGGAGGAGGAGGAATAGGCCCTTCAGTATTGGACATGGAGGAACAGGTCCTTCAGTATTGGACATGGAGGAACAGGTCCTTCAGTACTGGACATGGAGGAACAGGTCCTTCAGTACTGGACATGGAGGAACAGGTCCTTCAGTTCTGGACATGGAGGAACAGGCCCTTCAGTACTAGACATGGAGGACGAGGAACAGGCCTTTCAGTACTGGACATGAGGGAGCAGGAACAGGTCCTTCAGTACTGGACATGGAGGAACAGGAACAGGCTCTTCAGTACTGGACATGGAGGAACAGGCCCTTCAGTACAGGACATGGAGGAAGAGGAACAGGTCCTTCAGTACTGGACATGGAGGAAAAGGAACAGGCTCTTCAGTACTGGACATGGAGGAACAGGCCCTTCAGTACTGGACATGGAGGAGCAGGAACAGGCCCTTCAGTACTGGACATGGAGGAGGAACAGGCCTTTCAGTACAGGACATGGAGGAACAGGTCCTTCAGTATTGGACATGGAGAAACAGGCCCTTCAGTACTGGACATGGAGGAACAGGCCCTTTAGTACTGGACATGGAGGAGGAACAGGCCCTTCAGTACTGGACATGGAGGAACAGACCCTTCAGTACTGGACATGAGGGAGCAGGAACAGGTCCTTCAGTACTGGACATGGAGGAACAGGAACAGACCCTTCAGTACTGGACATGGAGGAAGAGGAACAGGTCCTTCAGTACTGGACATGGAGGAAGAGGAACAGGCTCTTCAGTACTGGACATGGAGGAACAGGCCCTTCAGTACTGGACATGGAGGAGCAGGAACAGGCCCTTCAGTACTGGACATGGAGGAGGAACAGGCCTTTCAGTACAGGACATGGAGGAACAGGTCCTTCAGTATTGGACATGGAGAAACAGGCCCTTCAGTACTGGACATGGAGGAGGAGGAACAGGCCCTTCAGTATTGGACATGGAGGAACAGGTCCTTCAGTATTGGACATGGAGGAACAGGTCCTTCAGTACTGGACATGGAGGAACAGGCCCTTTAGTACTGGACATGGAGGAGGAACAGGCCCTTCAGTACTAGACATGGAGGAACAGGTCATTCAGTTCTGGACATGGAGGAACAGGCCCTTTAGTACTGGACATGGAGGAGGAACAGGCCCTTCAGTATTGGACATGGAGGAACAGGTCCTTCAGTATTGGACATGGAGAAACAGGCCCTTCAGTACTGGACATGGAGGAGGAGGAACAGGCCCTTCAGTATTGGACATGGAGGAACAGGTCCTTCAGTACTGGACATGGAGGAACAGGCCCTTTAGTACTGGACATGGAGGAGGAACAGGCCCTTCAGTACTGGACATGGAGGAACAGGTCCTTCAGTACTGGACATGGAGGAACAGACCCTTCAGTACTGGACATGAGGGAGCAGGAACAGGTCCTTCAGTACTGGACATGGAGGAACAGGAACAGGCTCTTTAGTACTGGACATGGAGGAACAGGAACAGACCCTTCAGTACTGGACATGGAGGAACAGGAACAGGCCCTTCAGTACTGGACATGGAGGAACAGGAACAGGCCCTTCAGTACTGGACATGGAGGAACAGGAACAGACCCTTCAGTACTGGACATGGAGGAAGAGGAACAGGTCCTTCAGTACTGCACATGGAGGAGGAACAGGTCCTTCAGTACTGGACATGGAGGAACAGGCCCTTCAGTACTGGACATGGAGGAGGAACAGGCCCTTCAGTACAGGACATGGAGGAACAGGTCCTTCAGTATTGGACATGCAGAAACAGGCACTTCAGTACTGGACATGGAGGAGGAGGAACAGGCCCTTCAGTATTGGACATGGAGGAACAGGTCCTTCAGTATTGGACATGGAGGAACAGGCCCTTCAGTACTGGACATGAGGGAGCAGGAACAGGCCGTTCAGTACTGGACATGCAGGAGGAGGAACAGACCCTTCAGTACTGGACATGGAGGAGGAGGAACAGGCCCTTCAGTACTGGACATGGAGGAACAGGAACAGGCTCTTCAGTACTGGACATGGAGGAGGAGGAACAGGCCCTTCAGTACTGGACATGGAGGAACAGGCCCTTCAGTACTGGACATGGAGGAGGAGGAACAGGCCCTTCAGTACTGGACATGGAGGAACAGGCCCTTCAGTACTGGACATGAGGGAGCAGGAACAGGTCCTTCAGTACTGGACATGAGGGAGCAGGAACAGGCCCTTAAGTACTGGACATAAGGGAGCAGGAACAGGCCCTTCAGTACTGGACATGGAGGAGGAGGAACAGGCCCTTCAGTACTGGACATGAGGGAGCAGGAACAGGTCCTTCAGTACTGGACATGGAGGAGGAGGAACAGGCCCTTCAGTACTGGACATGGAGGAACAGGCCCTTCAGTACTGGACATGGAGGAGGACGAACAGGCCCTTCAGTACTGAACATGGAGGAGGAGGAACAGACCCTTAAGTACTGGACATGGAGGAGGAGGAACAGACCCTTCAGTACTGGACATGGAGGAACAGGAACAGGCTCTTCAGTACTGGACATGGAGGAGGAGGAACAGGCCCTTCAGTACTGGACATGAGGGAGCAGGAACAGGCCGTTCAGTACTGGACATGGAGGAGGAGGAACAGGCCCTTCAGTACTGGACATGGAGGAGGAGGAACAGGCCCTTCAGTACTGGACATGGAGGAGGAGGAACAGGCCCTTCAGTACTGGACATGGAGGAGGAGGAACAGGCCCTTCAGTACTGGACATGAGGGAGCAGGAACAGGTCCTTCAGTACTGGACATGGAGGAGGAGGAACAGGCCCTTCAGTACTGGACATGAGGGAGCAGGAACAGGTCCTTTAGTACTGGACATGGAGGAGGAGGAACAGGCCCTTCAGTACTGGACATGGAGGAACAGGCCCTTCAGTACTGGACATGGAGGAGGAGGAACAGGCCCTTCAGTACTGGACATGGAGGAGGAGGAACAGACCCTTAAGTACTGGACATGGAGGAACAGGAACAGGCTCTTCAGTACTGGACATGGAGGAACAGGCCCTTCAGTACTGGACATGGAGGAGGAGGAACAGGCCCTTCAGTACTGAACATGGAGGAGGAGGAACAGACCCTTAAGTACTGGACATGGAGGAGGAGGAACAGGCCCTTCAGTACTGGACATGGAGGAGGAGGAACAGGTCCTTCAGTACTGGACATGGAGGAACAGGAACAGGCTCTTCAGTACTGGACATGGAGGAGGAGGAACAGGCCCTTCAGCACTGGACATGAGGGAGCAGGAACATGCCGTTCAGTACTGGACATGGAGGAACAGGTCCTTCAGTACTGGACATGGAGGAACAGGTCCTTCAGTACTGGACATGGAGGAACAGGCCCTTTAGTACTGGACATGGAGGAGGAACAGGCCCTTCAGTACTAGACATGGAGGAACAGGTCATTCAGTTCTGGACATGGAGGAACAGGTCCTTCAGTACTGGACATGGAGGAACAGGAACAGGCCCTTCAGTACTGGACATGGAGGAACAGGAACAGGCCCTTCAGTACTGGACATGGAGGAGCAGGAACAGGCCCTTCAGTACTGGACATGGAGGAGGAGGAACAGGCCCTTCAGTACTGGACATGGAGGAGGAGGAACAGGCCCTTCAGTACTGGACATGGAGGAGGAGGAACAGGCCCTTCAGTTCTGGACATGGAGGAGGAGGAACAGGCCCTTCAGTACTGGACATGAGGGAGCAGGAACAGGTCCTTCAGTACTGGACATGGAGGAGGAGGAACAGGCCCTTCAGTACTGGACATGAGGGAGCAGGAACAGGTCCTTCAGTACTGGACATGGAGGAGGAGGAACAGGCCCTTCAGTACTGGACATGGAGGAACAGGCCCTTCAGTACTGGACATGGAGGAGGAGGAACAGGCCCTTCAGTACTGAACATGGAGGAGGAGGAACAGACCCTTAAGTACTGGACATGGAGGAGGAGGAACAGACCCTTCAGTACTGGACATGGAGGAACAGGAACAGGCTCTTCAGTACTGGACATGGAGGAACAGGCCCTTCAGTACTGGACATGGAGGAGGAGGAACAGGCCCTTCAGTACTGAACATGGAGGAGGAGGAACAGACCCTTAAGTACTGGACATGGAGGAGGAGGAACAGGCCCTTCAGTACTGGACATGGAGGAGGAGGAACAGGTCCTTCAGTACTGGACATGGAGGAACAGGAACAGGCTCTTCAGTACTGGACATGGAGGAGGAGGAACAGGCCCTTCAGCACTGGACATGAGGGAGCAGGAACATGCCGTTCAGTACTGGACATGGAGGAACAGGTCCTTCAGTACTGGACATGGAGGAACAGGTCCTTCAGTACTGGACATGGAGGAACAGGCCCTTTAGTACTGGACATGGAGGAGGAACAGGCCCTTCAGTACTGGACATGGAGGAACAGGTCCTTCAGTACTGGACATGGAGGAACAGGAACAGGCCCTTCAGTACTGGACATGGAGGAGCAGGAACAGGCCCTTCAGTACTGGACATGGAGGAGCAGGAACAGGCCCTTCAGTACTGGACATGGAGGAGGAGGAACAGGCCCTTCAGTACTGGACATGGACATGGAGGAACAGGCCCTTCAGTACTGGACATGGAGGAACAGGCCCTTCAGTACTGGACATGGAGGAACAGACCCTTCAGTACTGGACATGGAGGAGCAGGAACAGGCGCTTCAGTACTGGACATGGAGGACGAACAGGCCCTTCAGTACTGGACATGGAGGAGAAGGAACAGGCCCTTCAGTACTGGACATCGAGGAACAGGCCCTTCAGTCCTGGACATGAGGGAACAGGAACAGGCCCTTCAGTACCGGACATGGAGGAACAGGAACAGACCCTTCAGTACTGGACATGGAGGAAGAGGAACAGGTCCTTCAATACTGGACATGGAGGAACAGGCCCTTCAGTACTGGACATGGAGGAGCAGGAACAGGCGCTTCAGTACTGGACATGGAGGAGGAACAGGCCCTTCAGTACTGGACATGGAGGAGGAACAGGACCTTCAGTACAGGACATGGAGGAACAGGTCCTTCAGTATTGGACATGGAGAAACAGGCCCTTCAGTACTGGACATGGAGGAGGAGGAACAGGCCCTTCAGTATTGGACATGGAGGAACAGGTCCTTCAGTATTGGACATGGAGGAACAGGTCCTTCAGTACTGGACATGGAGGAACAGGCCCTTTAGTACTGGACATGGAGCAGGAACAGGCCCTTCAGTACTAGACATGGAGGAACAGGTCATTCAGTTCTGGACATGGAGGAACAGGCCCTTCAGTACTGGACATGGAGGAACAGGTCCTTCAGTACTGGACATGGAGGAACAGACCCTTCAGTACTGGACATGAGGGAGGAGGAACAGGCCCTTCAGTACTGGACATGAGGGAGCAGGAACAGGCCCTTCAGTACTGGACATGAGGGAGCAGGAACAGGCCCTTCAGTACTGGACATGAGGGAGCAGGAACAGGTCCTTCAGCACTGGACATGAGGGAGCAGGAACAGGCCCTTCAGTACTGGACATGAGGGAGCAGGAACAGGCCCTTCAGTACTGGACATGAGGGAGCAGGAACAGGCCCTTCAGTACTGGACATGAGGGAGCAGGAACAGGCCCTTCAGTACTGGACATGAGGGAGCAGGAACAGGTCCTTCAGTACTGGACATGAGGGAGCAGGAACAGGCCCTTCAGTACTGGACATGTAGGAACAGGCCCTTCAGTACTGGACATGGAGGAACAGCCCCTTCAGTACTGGACATGGAGGAACAGGTCCTTCAGTACTGGACATGGAGGAACAGGCCCTTTAGTACTGGACATGGAGCAGGAACAGGCCCTTCAGTACTAGACATGGAGGAACAGGTCATTCAGTTCTGGACATGGAGGAACAGGCCCTTCAGTACTGGACATGGAGGACGAGGAACAGGCCCTTCAGTACTGGACATGGAGGAACAGGTCCTTCAGTACTGGACATGGAGGAACAGACCCTTCAGTACTGGACATGAGGGAGGAGGAACAGGCCCTTCAGTACTGGACATGAGGGAGCAGGAACAGGCCCTTCAGTACTGGACATGGAGGAACAGGTCCTTCAGTACTGGACATGGAGGAACAGACCCTTCAGTACTGGACATGAGGGAGGAGGAACAGGCCCTTCAGTACTGGACATGAGGGAGCAGGAACAGGCCCTTCAGTACTGGACATGAGGGAGCAGGAACAGGCCCTTCAGTACTGGACATGAGGGAGCAGGAACAGGCCCTTCAGTACTGGACATGAGGGAGCAGGAACAGGCCCTTCAGTACTGGACATGAGGGAGCAGGAACAGGCCCTTCAGTACTGGACATGAGGGAGCAGGAACAGGCCCTTCAGTACTGGACATGAGGGAGCAGGAACAGGTCCTTCAGTACTGGACATGAGGGAGCAGGAACAGGCCCTTCAGTACTGGACATGTAGGAACAGGCCCTTCAGTACTGGACATGGAGGAACAGCCCCTTCAGTACTGGACATGGAGGAACAGGTCCTTCAGTACTGGACATGGAGGAACAGGTCCTTCAGTACTGGACATGAGGGAGCAGGAACAGGCCCTTCAGTACTGGACATGTAGGAACAGGCCCTTCAGTACTGGACATGGAGGAACAGCCCCTTCAGTACTGGACATGTAGGAACAGGCCCTTCAGTACTGGACATGGAGGAACAGCCCCTTCAGTACTGGACATGTAGGAACAGGCCCTTCAGTACTGGACATGGAGGAACAGCCCCTTCAGTACTGGACATGTAGGAACAGGCCCTTCAGTACTGGACATGGAGGAACAGCCCCTTCAGTACTGGACATGGAGGAACAGGTCCTTCAGTACTGGACATGGAGGAACAGGCCCTTTAGTACTGGACATGGAGCAGGAACAGGCCCTTCAGTACTAGACATGGAGGAACAGGTCATTCAGTTCTGGACATGGAGGAACAGGCCCTTCAGTACTGGACATGGAGGACGAGGAACAGGCCCTTCAGTACTGGACATGGAGGAACAGGTCCTTCAGTACTGGACATGGAGGAACAGACCCTTCAGTACTGGACATGAGGGAGGAGGAACAGGCCCTTCAGTACTGGACATGAGGGAGCAGGAACAGGCCCTTCAGTACTGGACATGGAGGAACAGGTCCTTCAGTACTGGACATGGAGGAACAGACCCTTCAGTACTGGACATGAGGGAGGAGGAACAGGCCCTTCAGTACTGGACATGAGGGAGCAGGAACAGGCCCTTCAGTACTGGACATGAGGGAGCAGGAACAGGCCCTTCAGTACTGGACATGAGGGAGCAGGAACAGGTCCTTCAGTACTGGACATGAGGGAGCAGGAACAGGCCCTTCAGTACTGGACATGAGGGAGCAGGAACAGGCCCTTCAGTACTGGACATGAGGGAGCAGGAACAGGCCCTTCAGTACTGGACATGAGGGAGCAGGAACAGGCCCTTCAGTACTGGACATGAGGGAGCAGGAACAGGTCCTTCAGTACTGGACATGAGGGAGCAGGAACAGGCCCTTCAGTACTGGACATGTAGGAACAGGCCCTTCAGTACTGGACATGGAGGAACAGCCCCTTCAGTACTGGACATGGAGGAACAGGTCCTTCAGTACTGGACATGGAGGAACAGGTCCTTCAGTACTGGACATGAGGGAGCAGGAACAGGCCCTTCAGTACTGGACATGTAGGAACAGGCCCTTCAGTACTGGACATGGAGGAACAGCCCCTTCAGTACTGGACATGTAGGAACAGGCCCTTCAGTACTGGACATGGAGGAACAGCCCCTTCAGTACTGGACATGGAGGAACAGGTCCTTCAGTACTGGACATGGAGGAACAGGCCCTTTAGTACTGGACATGGAGCAGGAACAGGCCCTTCAGTACTAGACATGGAGGAACAGGTCATTCAGTTCTGGACATGGAGGAACAGGCCCTTCAGTACTGGACATGGAGGACGAGGAACAGGCCCTTCAGTACTGGACATGGAGGAACAGGTCCTTCAGTACTGGACATGGAGGAACAGACCCTTCAGTACTGGACATGAGGGAGCAGGAACAGGCCCTTCAGTACTGGACATGGAGGAACAGGTCCTTCAGTACTGGACATGGAGGAACAGACCCTTCAGTACTGGACATGAGGGAGGAGGAACAGGCCCTTCAGTACTGGACATGAGGGAGCAGGAACAGGCCCTTCAGTACTGGACATGAGGGAGCAGGAACAGGCCGTTCAGTACTGGACATGAGGGAGCAGGAACAGGCCCTTCAGTACTGGACATGAGGGAGCAGGAACAGGTCCTTCAGTACTGGACATGAGGGAGCAGGAACAGGCTCTTCAGTACTGGACATGAGGGAGCAGGAACAGGCCCTTCAGTACTGGACATGAGGGAGCAGGAACAGGCCCTTCAGTACTGGACATGAGGGAGCAGGAACAGGTCCTTCAGTACTGGACATGAGGGAGCAGGAACAGGCCCTTCAGTACTGGACATGTAGGAACAGGCCCTTCAGTACTGGACATGGAGGAACAGGCCCTTCAGTACTGGACATGAGGGAGCAGGAACAGGTCCTTCAGTATTGGACATGGAGGAGCAGGAACAGGCACTTCAGTACTGGACATGGAGGAACAGGCCCTTCAGTACTGGACATGGAGGAACAGGCCCTTCAGTACTGGACATGAGGGAGCAGGAACAGGTCCTTCAGTATTGGACATGGAGGAGCAGGAACAGGCCCTTCAGTACTGGACATGAGGGAGCAGGAACAGGTCCTTCAGTATTGGACATGGAGGAGCAGGAACAGGCCGAGGCTGGTCTGCAGTACAAAGTCTCAGATGAAGAATTAATCCTGGATGAGTCAGAAAATTAATCACTTTTTGAGCCATTTAAATTTGTTTTCTATAATACTGGAGATGTGGACATTTTTTAAAGAAATCGTTGACACAAGACATCATCAAAGATATTTTGAATGCCACACAGATGACTGAACAAAAAACAATAAAAATTGTTTGGACTTTTTCTGTTTTCTCCTTTATATTGTTGCTTTATGGAGTACTTTATATTTCACTTCAACTGTACTGTGGACATCTCAGAGAGAAGGTAGTATATTTATTGACATTCCTCCAGGTGTAAATCTATGTGATCCAGCAGAACAATAACCAAAACAGCACAATAATTAATGAATAATGGTCACTAACAGAATAAGACAAAAGAAAAGATAAAATGGAAAATGGAGTAATATACATTAAAGTAATAGTATATACAGTTTAAATGATAACAGTGAAAGTACACCATATGTATCTCATGGTAGAACACTTTACAACAATATCTATGACATGTTGGCTTGTAAAATAAGTCATTTTAAGAAAAAGAGCATTTTTAACCGACTGGCCTCAAGTTGATATATATGAACATACTTGGGCCAAATATATCATAAGATATCTTAGAAAAGCGAGTACAACTCTCCCATTTCTGTGAACATTCATATCTTTTGATGGGACAACACTGAAGAAATGCTTCATCTCTTCAGGGTCCCATCAAAAGAAATAAATAATTAAATATTTATAGAAGTGTGAGGGGTGTACTCACTTTTGTGAGATACTGTACATATCACCCACCTTTATACAATAACAAAAAAACATTCCAGTATTTATGGAGAGGGGGTGGGATTTGATAAGTTATCCTTCTTTCTTTTCTCTGTTTGGTGAGATATCTTTTGATTATTATGAACTGTTTATTTGATGTTGTGCATGTTTGAAATAAACAATGCCATTTATAAAAGGTTAAACTCTAAAATGCTGAAGTATAGACCAATAATTTTTCACATTGTAATAATAAACTGTTCAAGTCACCAGCCCTGCTGCATTTTTCTCATATCAAAAATATTGCATGGAAGATACTATTACTGATTGTTGTTAAGTCCCAGCCTAGGAGCTACTGGAGCGCAAAATATAATCGTGTCTCACACACGAATACAAGCACAGTCGTAACAACTGTATATTATACGAACATTTGTGGCCATAAATGATCCTATATTATACGTTCAGAAATAGTATGATATACAATCATTTATTGGCATAAATACTCATGCTAAATGTGCTATAAAGATAAAAAGGCAAAAACAATATACACTGTACTACACTCAAGAAAGTAGCTTTTAATGTTGTGTTGTTGAACAATGCATTCTGAATCTGAGCATTTCGACATTTCATTGTCTCATTTTATTTTGAAAAAGCACGTCCTGTCTGACAGTGGAGAGAGCCTGAGAGTGGAGGTCCTGCAGCCGACACTCTTGGAAAAAAGGACACTGCATTCATTCAGAGGCATAAAACCACCCATAGTGTCTTTTTCACCTCACACAGCGAAAAGCCCAGAGTTGAATTCACTCCCACAGTGTTTATTTGAGGATGGACTCAAATAAACACTGTGGGGGTTAACTGAACTCTGGACTTTTTGCTGATGCGTAAGTTAGCTTTCCACGAAGCTATCTATGAAAGCTAACGTGAGCGTCCTAACTTATATACATTGTGACGGGTGGAAGCTAGCAGCCAGTAATAACGTGATATGTAATCAAACCAATCATAAGGTTCAACGTCATCAGACGGCGCGGGTGCAAGCCACGCCCAGGACAGATCTGGGAGCCCATGCGCATGCGCAAGCCCCGCCCCGGACAGCTCTGGTCGCCTGGACTGATCTGTGACAGGGTGGAACCTCACGGCGGACTGGAGCCGCTTCTCCGAGCCTCCGTGTCGGTTATAGCCGCAGGTCCAGGGTGCCAGCCCCGGTATGAGCCCTCCTCGGTCCGCAGGGCCTCGGCTCGGTACTGTCAGACGCCTGGAATTGTCCCAGAGGACTGTGTGACTTTCTCCCGTCACCTCCTTCATCTCGGAAACGTTATCGTCCGGCTGGCCCGAGTCTTCCGCCCGCCGGGACCGGGTGTTTGCTTAGTGTGAAGGGGTCTGGTCTGGTCCGTGCTCCACCTCCTTCCGGACGGCCCGCCTGATGACCCGGAGGACCTCCCGAGGCTCGTGTTCCAAGGACACGGCTGCTCCGTGGGACGGAGTCGGGACCCGCTAGTCGGTAGACGCACCGTTAGCGCAGCTCTTCCAGGATTGCGGAAGATTTCTGGGCTGCGCCGCTGATTGGTTCCGGACCGGCGCTGCGGCGCTTTCCACGGAACCAGCATGGAGGAGCCCGGCCTCGACGACTCAAATGTCAAGGTGGCTGTCCGGGTCCGGCCCATGAACCGGAGAGGTGAGACCTCCAGTCACGTTTCACAGCATGTCATCCTGCAACAACACTGCTGCAGAATAAGGCCCTGCAGAACCAGACCCTACAGTCATAGAGCCTGCAGAAGCAGGCCCCGCAGACATAGAGCCTGCAGAACCAGACCCTAGAGTCACAGAGCCTGCAGAAGCAGGCCCCGCAGACATATAGAGCCTGCAGAACCAGACCCTCGGTCCTCAGGTGGGAAACAAACAGGCTGATCTACTGTAGGCTGGATGGAGATCTTCGCTCCATCAGGAACTGGTTGTAGATCCTGCAGGAAGGTTCAGAGTCGGAAGGTACAGAGACACGTTAGTGACACATTAGTGAATTTTAGTGACACGTTAGTGACATGTTAGTGACATGTTAGTGACGAATTAGTGAATATTAGTGACATGTTAATGACGAATTAGTGAATATTAGTGTGGCGTTAATGACATGTTAGTGACTCATTGGTGAATATTAGTGACATGTTAGTGACTCATTAGTGAATATTAGTGACACGTTAGTGAGGCGTTAGTGACATGTTAGTGACTCATTGGTGAATATTAGTGACATGTTAGTGATGAATTAGTGAATATTAGTGACAGGTCAGTGACATGTTAGTGACTCATTAGTGAATATTAGTGATACGTTAGTGAATATTAGTGACATGTTAGTGAGGCGTTAGTGACATTTAGTGACACATTAGTGACATGTTACTGATGTGTCAAACACGATAGTAACATGTTAGTGACGTGTTAGTGATGCGTTAGTGACATTTTAGTGACACGAGTTGACATGTTTGTGATGCGTTAGTGACATGTTTTTGACATGTACACAGTGACATATTAGCGAGTAACATGTTAGTGATGCATTAGCGGCATGCTGGTGACATTAGTGAAACATGATGGACGTGTTAGTGACATGTGACTGAATGTTTTTGACATGGTAGTGACATATAGTATTGGCACATTAGTGACGAATTACTGACACAGGGACATATTTGTGAATATTAATGATACGTTAGTGACATGCTAGTGACACGTTTGTGGTGTGTTTGTAACATGTTACTGACATGTTAGTGACGCATTAGTAACATGTTAGGGAATGTTTTTGACATGTTCATGACATGTTAGTGACATTTGTGACATGTTAGTGACATTTAGTGACACATTAGTGACATGTTAGTCATGTGTTAGTGATGCGTTTCCTGAAATGTTAGTGACACGTGAGTGACGTGTCAGTGACATGTTATTGACAAGTTAGTGACGTGTTACTGAAACAGTGAATTAGTGACACATTAGTGAATATTAGTGGCATGTTAACCATGTGTCCGCAATGTGTTGGTGACATTAGTGACGCGTTAGTGAATTTTGTTTTAGTGACATGATAGGCACACAGGATGTTTGTGGCACGTCAGTGGTTCATTAGTTACACGTTAGTTACATGTCGTAGTGACATGTTATTAATTTGGTAACATTAGTGACATGTTAGTGACAAGGAGTAGTGACATGGTGAGAGAAAGGAGAAAAGAAAGGAGGACCTCCATCAGTCTTTACCTCCATCAGTAACCCTCCTTCAATCTAAACCTCCATCAGTCTTTACCTCCATCAGTCTTTACCTCCATCAGTAAACCTCCTTCAATCTAAACCTCCTACAATCTGAACCTCCATCAGTAAACTTCCATCAGTTTTAACCTCCATCAGTGTAAACCTCCTTCAATCGAAACCTCCATCAGTAAACTTCCATCAGTTGAAACCTCCATCAGTGTAAACCTCCTTCAATCGAAACCTCCATCAGTTTTAACCTCCATCAGTGTAAACCTCCTTCAATCGAAACCTCCATCAGTAAACTTCCGTCAGTTGAAACCTCCATCAGTCTTAATCTCCATCAGTAAACCTCCATCGGACTAAACCTCCATCAGTCTAAACCACGTGTTGAACTCCGGTCCTGGAGGGCCGCAGCCCTGCATGTTTTCCATGTCTCTCTGCTTCCACACAGCTGATAGCAAGGAGCAGCTGGTTATCTGGCCTTATGCTGAATGTGGTGATGAACCATCAGGACATTCAGTGGAGGGAGACGTGGAGAACGTGCAGAGCTTCGGCCCTCGAGGAACTGAGTTTGACACCACCTGCTCCAAACCTCCGTCAGCTGGAGTAGAAAATGTTCCAGGGCTTCATGAGATGGAAAGCCTTCACAGGAGAGACTGTCAGCCTCCCTACTGACCCTGGGAGCCGGTTCATCGTGGGACGAGAGCTTCACCTTTATTTTACTGGTTAAAAACCCAGTGTTCTGGATCAGATGGTGTAACAGTCTTTAACGGACGATGGAGCTGCTTGTTGAGAAGGATTTTAAAGAGCTCTTATTAAGCAGAATTGACTACTGGTTTTCCAACAGTAATAATCGTCACCATACCTGGAATGATGTCACAGAAGTGAAGAAAGTCAGTCATCTCTCTCCCTCGCTTGTTTCAGTTTTTAAAAAGTGTGTGTTCCAAAGAGCCAATCAGAAGCATGTGCCCTTTTCCTAAATTGGAGCACCTGCCCCTTCAAAGGTCTCTGCACACCCCTGACAAAATGTGAAGGTATATTAGCTGCAGGTGGTTTCGTTCTATAAACAAACTGCAGCTCAGAGTTCACAGGAGGCTGATCTGATTGGGTTACTCTTTGTTTGATTTGGTGGGTAATGTGGTGGCAGTAAGAAATCAACAGCCATTAGTGGAATGAGCTGCTGCAGTTAAAAGAAAGCTGGCCTGGATGGCACATGTCTGGACAGCGCTGCCGTTGGCCGGATGGCTGCCTGCCATCCAGGAGTTTCACAGCTGGGTCAGTGTGTGAGAGCTGCTGTTCATGAGTCCAGACATTCTGCTTTGTCTGCTGATAGAGACTTTCTCACTTGATTAAGGCCTCAACAGAACCAACAGGCAGGAGTGGTTTTGTTGGCGGTGGTTAGAAAAGTTGGAATGAAATGAAATAGTGATTTCTTAGATTTTTCCTGTAGTATGACTTGACACTGCCCCGTCCTCCCTGGAGCACTTCCTGTGCACATTACTGCCCCTTGCCTCCCGGTCTGAGAACAGCCGGGTTAACAAAGGAACAGTGTCACATAAGTCGTTGTGCACGGTCAAATGCTTCAGTTAATTATCACTCAGATTTTTGAGTGCTGCTCGCAGAAAAACACAGATGACATTTCCTGGTTGACTGCCAAGTGGCGTTTGCGCCGTGGGATCCCATGTGCTCCAGGAGGAGGGGGCCGAATGGATCATGAGTCAGTCTGTCCCCTCCCCCTCACTGCTCCAGAGTTTTACCTCCAGCTGGAAGGCAGACAAACCCAATATCAGTTTGCTGACATGCTCACTTTTTATCAGTCTGACTGGCGAGTTTCAGGCTGACAGGTCAGATTGTCCAGTTTACATACAGACTGAATCAAGTATTCAGATTGATCAGGTATTCTCCAATTCAGTCAGTGGATCAATCTCACAAATCTTTGTGACATGATCAGCTGCAGCGGGAAGTGATGAAGATGATTTGTTTGTGTTACTTTAGAAAGTGAAACAGAAACTTTCTCCTTGTTGATCAGGAAAACAGAGCAGTGTTTGTTCTCAGTTCAGCTTTAACAGACATATTTTTCTCGAAACAGCATCATGAAGCGTCGCAAGGTAACGTTATGAAGTAACGTCACTTCATGACGTTATGAAGTGACGTCTTCATAACGTCTTCATAACGTCTCCATAAAGTCACTCCGTAACGTCACTCCGTAACGTCACTCCGTAACGTCACTCCGTAACGTCACTCCGTATCGTCACACCGCAACGTCACACCGCAACGTCACTCCGCAACGTCACTCCGCAACGTCACTCCGCAACGTCACTCCGTATCGTCACTCCGTATCGTCACTCCGTATCGTCACTCCGTATCGTCACTCCGTATCGTCACTCCGCAACGTCACTCCGTATCGTCCCTCCGTATCGTCACTCCGTATCGTCACTCCGTATCGTCACACCGCAACGTCACTCCGCAACGTCACTCCGTATCGTCACTCCGTATCGTCACTCCGTATCGTCACTCCGTAACGTCACTCCGTATCGTCACACCGTATCGTCACACCGCAACGTCACTCCGCAACGTCACTCCGCAACGTCACTCCGTATCGTCACACCGTATCGTCACTCCGTATCGTCACCCCGTATCGTCACACCGCAACGTCACTCCGTATCGTCACTCCGCAACGTCACTCCGCAACGTCACTCCGTATCGTCACTCCGTATCGTCACTCCGTATCGTCACTCCGTATCGTCACTCCGCAACGTCACTCCGTAACGTCACTCCGTAACGTCACTCCGTAACGTCACTCCGTAACGTCACTCCGTAACGTCACTCCGTATCGTCACACCGCAACGTCACACCGCAACGTCACTCCGCAACGTCACTCCGCAACGTCACTCCGCAACGTCACTCCGTATCGTCACTCCGTATCGTCACTCCGTATCGTCACTCCGTATCGTCACTCCGTATCGTCACTCCGCAACGTCACTCCGTATCGTCCCTCCGTATCGTCACTCCGTATCGTCACTCCGTATCGTCACACCGCAACGTCACTCCGCAACGTCACTCCGTATCGTCACTCCGTATCGTCACTCCGTAACGTCACTCCGTATCGTCACACCGTATCGTCACACCGCAACGTCACTCCGCAACGTCACTCCGCAACGTCACTCCGTATCGTCACACCGTATCGTCACTCCGTATCGTCACCCCGTATCGTCACACCGCAACGTCACTCCGTATCGTCACTCCGCAACGTCACTCCGCAACGTCACTCCGTATCGTCACTCCGTATCGTCACTCCGTATCGTCACTCCGTATCGTCACTCCGCAACGTCACTCCGTATCGTCACTCCGTATCGTCACCCCGTATCGTCACTCCGTATCGTCACTCCGTATCGTCACTCCGTATCGTCACTCCGCAACGTCACTCCGCAACGTCACTCCGCAACGTCACTCCGGAACGTCACTCCAAAGTCATTTGATGTGTCCTTGCTTCTTTTCATTGTTTCTGACCATACGTCTGTACACGCTGCTCCACTTCCTGGTCTGAGCAGAGTTTCATGTAGCTCACTGTGTTACTCAGCAAGTGTGACTCCATTGGATCGCATGAGCTGTCAATGTACACAAGACAGCAACATCTCACACTCGTATTGGTCAAGGTGACTTTATTTCTACCTTAACTTGTGCAGTAGCAGGAGAGGGAAGCCTCATCCATGTAGGAAAACACATGAGCAGCTGCTCACAGAGCTCACCAATCAGGATTTCTCATCATAATTATTGCTTTCAGGCCATTTAAGTGTGTCAATATAAAACCTTATTAAAAGCAAGATGTTAGGTGCTTAAAGGGCTCCTAGTATGCAAAATGTACTTTGTAATAGTTTTTCAACAGTAATAATTGTCCCCATACCAAGCGACGCTCCAGAAGTGAAGAGAGTCTGTCTTCTCTCTCTCTTACCTGTTTCGGTTTTTAAGAAGTGTGTTGCTACAACAAGCCAATAAGAAATCAAACTCTATATAGTGTCATCAGGGGTTTATTTATTTATTTAATAGCCCTGTATTAATCCCTAGAGGGGAAATTCCTTCCCGAATTAACCCATCGGTAGCCAATCCCAATCAAGGTAGGCTCCTCCCTTTGACCCTCCGACAATTTGGCAGCTCTGCTCTGGCACATGGCACCACGTGAGGGAAGCACTTATTCCTCTTCCCAAGATGGGCCTGTGTGGGCGGAGCCAGTCTATCACACAGACACAGCAGATTCTGAATTCAACTCATATTCAAATGGAGGAAAATCAAGGAGAAGCAATAAACTTTGAATACAATTTTTCTGGAGCAATGAGACTATGTGGAAGAGTTGAAAAGCTATTGGACCCCTGTAAAATCAGAATTCATAGGAAGTTAAAGAATGAGCACATTTAATTGGCTGCAGACACTAACAAGTATTTAGCAGTGAACCGACAGGAAAAGGCCTCTGCAGCCAGACCTGCTGCCATGTTGTCCCATGTTTTATGTGAACTGCTTTACTGCACTTCTGCTTTGGAGGAAAAACTTTCCACTCTTAATGTGGCTTCATATCAGCCATTAAGAAGAGTTTCTTCAAGCTTCACTACTGTTTATGAACAGAATAGTTGTGTCATGACGATGGACGAATGTGGAAAATGAAGACGTACATGTACATGGGCTGAGTGGAGCTGCAGTTTGAACGGCTTTCCTGAGGCGTCTCCGGGCAGATCTCAGGCTGGGGGAGACGAGGGAGGGCCGTGTCCCCGCTCGCACTTCCCCCGTTCACTGTGGTGATTCAGGCCTGGAAAAAGCCATCAGCCTTCTTTTAGCTGGTATCCCAGGTTCTGAGGAGAGGTGATGTGGCTGCCCGCTGGACAAAGGCAGGAAGGGAGTGAGTCTGAATGAGTATTTGCTAACATTGCATAATGCTCCATGTTCCCATGGCTGTGGCCTTCCAAGAACAGAGCAACCTCAGTTGTAGGCGATGGCAACACGGCGGGCCGATCGTTTGCGCCGGCTGATGTCCGGGCAGCGGTGCCAAACCTCAGCACTGGTAGCTTGGGTGGGGTGGGGGGGGGGGTGGAAAGTGGGAACTGGTCAAGGAGCAATGAGAGATGAACAACAATGGGTACATTTATCCTTTCTGCCATGCTGCGTAAGTCTTTCCTCTCCACCCAGGAGGAAGTGCCGCTGCAGCAGCAGGGGCTCATGGGTATTGTAGGCTGCAGGAGAATGTCCTTTAGTCATTCTGTCGCAATGATCTGCTCAGGCTCACTGAACTGACAGGAAACAGAAGTGTTTCCTCAACATTCATTTAATATTTGCGGGACACCATTCCTAAATCGTTACTGCCTCTCCATAAAATTGCTTTATTTTCTTTCTTTCTTTTTTTTTAATTTACGCAAATACCACAAGTCTCCACCTTCACACCAGAATCCTGCTCACTACTACTCTCTGGGTCGGGTAATCCCGAGCTCCTCCTCCGATAGGGGGTCAGGGACGCACAGGCACTATTTTGGCTGCTAAAGCCAGTTAAAGTTGCGGCAGCTCCATTTCAGTGCAGTTTAAGGCAGCCATCATTTGGACGGTCAATTTTGGAAAAATGTGAACAGCTGCTCAAAGCCATCTAAAATATGTGTCTCCCTCGACAGTCGAACCTCGGACAAGGGGATCAGCTCAGAGCGGACACATGGTGGTGCAGTGAGAGGTGTTAATTGTTAAAACACCTTAATGAGTGGACAGCCTCCCGCAGCTGGGCTGTGACTCCTCTAATAGGGCTATTTCACCAGGAAGATCCAGGAGCAAGTTCAGAGCCAGTTTTTAAATGACCACCGCCAAAGAACTGGTTCTTTTTCCACCGTTAATGGAGCCAAGTGAGAGCCAGCTGTACTCATCTGTTTGGACCGGGTCGTTCCACGTAGTGTGGCCTGAACCCGCCATGCCAACCAAATACCCAGTAAACATTGAGTGTCCTCGTCACTCTAGTGGTGTTTTTTCACATCCGTTTCAGTCCGGAGGGGGGTGTGGAGGGAGGGAGGGAGGGAGGGGGAGGGAGGGAGGGAGGGGGAGGGAGGGGGAGGGAGGGGGAGGAAGAGAGAGAGAGAGAGAGAGAGAGAGAGAGAGAGAGAGAGAGAGAGAGAGAGAGAGAGAGAGAGAGAGAGAGAGAGAGAGAGAGAGAGAGAGAGAGAGAGAGAGAGAGAGAGAGAGAGAGAGAGAGAGAGAGAGACTCATTACTTCCACACTGTGGTAACTCCTCGACTCCTCGAACACACAAAAAAAGCTGGGCCACTTGCGGTAACATTTCTTTATTAACCAACCAATCCTCGACTAAATCAGTTGACATCTATTTGATTTCAATAGAATAAGTAGATGAGTTGTTTCAGCCCTATGTTATACCTGCTTTTATCCAACATAATGTCAGTTTTTCCTTCAGGAGAAATGTGTCATGAGACCCTGCTCATATCCTGTGTGGTTGTTTCTGCTCAGGAGGACCTGGAGTTAGCAGGCGTCTCTGGACCAACCACATATAAGACATCTGTTCTGACAGTGTTTCCACCGACTGAACATCTGACCAACGAGCATTTCCTCCAGACTCCTGTCAGGGCCGGAGGAGGGGTTGCAGCTCTCGTGACGTAGCGTTGTACCTTTAACCCCTGAATGAGTGGAGCAGGAGGACCAGACCTGATGCGGGTTGACTAATAGATCAGCCAGAGTGTTGAGTGTGACACAAACATGTTGGGGACACAATGGGACCTTCTTTGGTGTGTGTCAGAGCAATTGCTGAACCAGTGTGCCACCTCCAAGAACGGCTCAGGGCTTTGACTAGATGTTCCTCAGAAAATGATCAACGCAGGAATCCGACCATCTCAAGCGTTGTTTCTTGTTCTGTTGACCTGTCACTGAGCTGTGGCCATAACACTGTTCTGTCGTCTGATCCACAGAAAAGGAGCTGAACACTAAATGTGTTGTGGAAATGGTGAAGAATCAGACCATCCTCCACCCTGCCGGCACCAACCTCGGAAAAACAGATTCCAGGTAAACACTGGGGCCAAGTTCCAGTCCACTGCTCACGTTGATCCTTTCACACAACTCATCCAGCTGCTGAAATTCTTTGTTCATGTAGTTTTGTCTGGCAGCACACAGTTTGTATTGTTCTTGTCCAGGTTGGAAGAAGTATTTTACTTTATCCATTACAGTTGTTGTTTGCAATTTTTGGTTGTTTTTGATTTGGCTGGATGACAGCAGACTGGTGTAAACTAAGGAAAGCCACAGTAGGAGGATCCAGTGAGCTCTGACTGAAGATATAATAACTCTTTGTTTCCTTCAACAGTTTAAAAGCCCTCCCTACTGACTCTTACTGCTTCTTTCACACTTAGTCTGTCTGCATATGTGATTCTGTGCAGACACATTTTAATTTCACTTTTCATCACTCTGCTTGTACCACTTTGATTGTCAGTGTTTACCCACAGTTCTCCTGCTGACTGACTCCAGACACATGACAACAGTTTATGTGAAGGCAGGATGGGAAGGTTTGTGGAGAAGTGGAAGGGCTTCCTTCAGCTCCACCAAGTTGCTCAGACATGTAAAAGAGCTGAGGAGACTTCAGTAGTGTGAACACAGTTTCATAAATGTGTGGGAGGGTGGCCAAAAACATTGAACTCAACAAATCATTGATGGGATCCCTTAATTCTACTCCTTTTACCATTCAAATGAACATCTTAGAATATTTTTCAGATGAATATATTTAGAGGTGGGTCTTTTACATTTTGAAATTCTGCCATATTTTGGGTGATTTTAATTG
Organism: Blennius ocellaris; assembly: GCF_963422515.1. Taxonomy (NCBI): domain Eukaryota; kingdom Metazoa; phylum Chordata; class Actinopteri; order Blenniiformes; family Blenniidae; genus Blennius; species Blennius ocellaris. Next base: position 945,175 of record NC_137650.1, on the reverse strand, counting down.
CAAAAAAACATTAAATTGACTAAAGAAACAGCTCATCATAAGAGCTTACTGAGGAAACATGTGGCAGATTATTCATTTCAGTGAACAACACTCCTTTATTGTCTTCAATTAATTCTCTTTACCAAAATATTGCATACTTTTGTAATCAAACTGCTGTGGATTCTGACTATACAGTGTATTTGCAACATTTACAGAACACATTTGTGTGAGTTTATAACTATAATATTATGTGAAAATATATCAAACTTCTTGAGTGATGAGCTGCCTCTAAATCTATAGATATTGAGCTGCAATGTTCCACATCTCATCAGAATGGCAAACAGAATACATTTGGGGGAGGGGGGGAGATACTGTCTGCAATATTAGTAGCTTTATATTTTGCCTATATTTTGGACCACCCTAAAACCCGGTTCACACGGCAGAATTATAAAATGGTGGACAGATTTTCCAGACCTGAGAGACGCACACATGGTGAGAAATAATCACAGGTTTAACAGTTGTGGTCGTACACTGTGTGGTGTGCAGCCACTCGCTACATTAACACACCACACGCCGCCAAACCTCTTGAGATCAAACGCGATTCCAGAGTCAACAAACCTGGCGGACGAACAGGATGCAATGGCGATCGTTTGTGGTGTGTTTTTATCCGAAATACACATTTTAAACAGAAGACGCGTCACTTCGTCGTGACTGCTGTTTTGATATTTGGATTCTCTATCTGCGTCCAGTCCGGCGTTTCCTCGTCACTACGTCACCTGGCTTTCTGATTGGCTCCGCGTCACAGTCAACGGGCTCGTTGCGTCTTCCCCTCGGGGGAAACCACACGGTGAGAACTCGGGCCAAAACAATCCAACGTGTTGAATATCCTCGATTTGAGATCGGAGCGGTCCCGACATCCTTCCAAGCAGACGAGAGCAGTCTTAACCCTTGGATGCACAACCTACCAGTACCTACACTCTTCCACACGTGGGGTCAAAAATGACCCCAGTTCAAATCAATGCATTTTGGCAATATACTGGGTTGTTGTTCTTCAAAATGTTTAAAACAAAGAGTTGCAATATTTTCATATTCCAGGTATTCCTCAGAAAACATGTTTGTGACATGAGACCATTTGTATTTTTATTTATTTTTTCATTAATTTTAAGAAATTGCAGTTTTTGTATCATGACCCCACTGTTCCACAAGCAGTTCCTATGGAATCTTCGATGAAACTTAATTCTTAGCAACTCTGAATGTCTCACTTACACATCTGATGCAACTTTGACTGTCAATATTGTCCCACTTACACATCTGATGTCAGCAGTCTCACCACCCTGGAGGACATTTTTACCCAGTAACGCACGTGTAAGTGGGACCGTCAGAGTTGCTAAGAATTAAAGTTTCATAGAAGATTCCATCGGAACTGCTTGGGGTCATTTTTGACCCCACGTGTGCATCTAAGGGTTAACACACGGCAGGAATATCTGCTAAGATTAACTTCTGATGATCTGAGCGTCCTTACGATTGTCATAAGGGGAGAATTGGGGCCAAAATTGGCCTAATTCTCCTGCCATGTGGACATAATGCATGTTATACACGGGAGCAATGTGTGTTGTGCTCCATCGAACAGCTGCAGACACTTAATGATCACTGGCCAGAGTGATTACCACTAGCAACTTTACACTACTTTCAGTTTTGGACCATGGTACATCCAATGACATAGCAGGTCCAACTGGTGAAAAGGCTTGCTGGTGGTCAGATGAGGAAGCTTCAGACGTCTCAGGCTCTCAGGTCGTCAGCTGGGCTGCAGCTCTCTGCCTGCTGCCCTGACAGGATTCTGAGATTCTGTTGGAGCAGGCTTCTCCGCTGGGTTTGGACTCTTCTTTAGTCGACAGGCTGGAGTTTTTGGTCGGAAGCTGACCGACCTGCAAGTGGATTTGAGCTGGCATCATGTACCCAGTGAATACGGTGTTGAGACGGTCTCAGATGTGTGGATTCTATTCCTGAGGAGACCGCAGTGTGTTGTTGGATTGAACATGTCAACGTAGGATCACAACCGAGTGACTGCCTGTTGCAACAATACTTTTGGAGAACGCTTTTAAGGGAAATATTTGAAGCTGAAGAAGAAGATGAACTTGTGGCTGCATTGAATCAAATTGAAGCTCAGCTGTTGGACCAGCAGCTCCTGGCTCTCCTCCCTGATAGAGGTGGCTGTGTGTGAAGAAAGCTCCTCTTGTGACTGTGGGAGTTTCTGTGAGACAGATTGACAAGGAAACACCGACTCTGGATCAGGCTGCAACTCCCACCACTGCTTCCGTTTCTGTGGCAACACAGAGGGAGGTGAACTCCGGGTCGTCACCAGTGACCGTGAAGAGCCTTCCTTGATAGAGGAGAAGCTGGTTAAGGGGGAAGAAGGTCATTTACTGGAGCATCTGTCGACCATAAACTTCTCCTGACGACATTTATGGAGGCCTGAACAAGAGCGCAGTGGCAGTTCCTCTCTCCGGCTGTCAGCACGGCGGTCTGACGGCCTTGCCGCTCCGCTCATGCTGCTCTCACTGTTTGTATTCATCTTTTTGGGTCCAGCCTACTTTACATAGTGTTTGCATTGCAGCCCTTTTTTCTCGTTGGTCATTTGGTTAAGCTCTGATAATGGCTGGAGTCTGTGATTAGCATTCTTTAGTCTTGGAAGTTTAATTTTAGGAATGAATTTAAAAAAGTATTTTTTTTTTATTGTACATTTTATATGTTTACACAGACTTTACAAGTCTGTGTAAATGATGTTTACAACATCATTTCTGTGCATGTGATGGGATTTCGTACTGCCTTATTTTCAAATTGTATATTGAAAGGAAAGATCCAATAATACACAAAAGCAGTGGCTTATGACATGTAACAAGTAGAATTTATATTAAATATCTACATTAGAACATTCTTATTTGGGGTCAAGATTCTGCGGGGCGGGTCATTTTACCATTCTAGAAAAGTGACCCGTGGGTCACAATTCTACATAGAAAAGTGACCCGGGAGTCACTCTTTTATATAGAATGTCACCAGTATCACTGGTTGCAGGTGTGTAGTGCGTTGGTTGAACTGAAGCACCAGGATCCCCAGTGGCAGGAGAAGACAATACATTCATAACAGCAGGAAGTTCTCCGAGTCCTGTGCTCAGAGACTGGTGGTCCGTCTGCAGCAGAATGCATCTCAGTCTAAAGAGAAATATTTCCAATGTGACAATTTGTAATATAGGTAGATATGTTGTTTAATGTCTTCTTTCATTGTTTATTGCGTTTGAAATGTTGACCCTGTTGTGAGTTGAAGCCATTGTGGTCTGCAGTGGGAACTGCAGCCGCTGTGATGAGGTGAGAGCAGGCTGGAGAACAAGGGCTGAACTCTGGCTCAGGTAGGATATTTGCCTGCTACACAAATGAGCTGCAGGTACGATATCCTGGTTGATGGATCATGTGACGCTTTGCCTGAAGAAGCAGATAGCGCATGCTTTTCTGGACATCAACACAAAGTTAACACACTTGTTTTTCACTTGAGGCCAGCGTAGCTCGAGTTGTGGCTGTCGGGATGAAGCTTGGCGTGTACTGTCATGTGAGGGTGAGGCTACAGGATTAAGTTAGTTTTTTTTACCTAATTCTTCTTCCTGACCAACTGCGGCTATGTGTGGAAAGGAAAGCATCACTTCATTGCTGGATCAAAAGAGCCTGACAGTGTGTCACGACATTATTCTGGAGTCACGGCACAGCAGGAAGAGAGGCAGGTTTATGAAAGTCAACACAAATCCATCGTACATTAAGGAGCATTGCACGAGTGATGAGGAGCATTTGGTCAGTGCAATACAACACATTGAGATGAAGCAGGTAGAACGAGAGCTGCACTCCACACTTCCTCTGTTTGCCCGTGGGTAGTCAAGTTAAAGTCCTAGTGAAATGAAAATTCCACCTCCAAAACACTCTGGCTGTCGCTTCTGGGGACATTTTTTATGCCAACTGGTCCAAGGGTAAAATGTTAAAACACGGCAATCTGTGAGAAAATAGCGGATCAACAGCGGTATTTTCTCTGCTGGGCGGAGCTTCTGACAATAATAGAGTGACGTCACTGGATGTGCACACGCCCAAGTTGTGTTTACATTATGGAGGATCAGAGTTTTGATGACGAAGAGGCTGAATTTAACCATATTTCATCATCATGGTCATTTCAAACCCAGTGATTGATGAAGAAGACACAGAAGGGTCGTTCTGCTAGGTGACCCCGTCTGGAACATGTTTGAGGAAGCAGAAGACTGTTCATCCTCGCCTCAGCAGCCGGCAGGTTTCACCTCTGAGGCTTCCTGACTTTTGGAAGAACGACCGGCTTCCTGGATCATGTCGAAGCACTTTTCCGACTGCGCGGAATCACCGAAGATGAGTCCAGGTATTATTTGACCGAGCTAGCGGCTAGCTGCGCGAGCTAACGGCTAGCCAATCCTGCCGCCTGTGCTCCTTTTCTCCTCTCTCGGGTCTCTTCCATGCTCAATATTTCGTCAAGGCTCATAAAACGCCGATGATAACTTCAAAACACTGTTAACACTTTGATATTTAAGAGTGAAACAACACAAGCCAATGTAAACCCAACAGATGGAGATCTGCACATCTCTTGACGTCACGCTCACGAAGAAGGATTCCCCCGACTTCCTCGCCTGGAGATTCAAAATTCAAATAACTTTGTTATGCAACACCAGAGTGGGGCAGAGTCGGAGAAACCTTAGAAGAACCTTAGAAGGAGTAACCCAACTATCGTTTTTTGCAAAGTAATGTTTTACATTTCACTCGGCCTTTAAGGCTCTGTTTACCAGACTACGTTTAAAGTAGCCAATAGACACTGACTTCCCATAGTGTCAGAAAGCCAGCAGGGGGCAGCGTTGGAGTGAGAGAAAGACTTCCGGTAGTGTCAGAAAGCCAGCAGGGGGCAGTGTTACAATGTGATAAAATTCAGCCTCACTGAGGGTACATCCACACAACGAAAAAAAAAACTTTATTTTCCCTCCAACCTTCTCCAAGTAAATTCCGTCTACACCTCACTATGAACACGGCTCAACACGAGGGTTCAGGTCATGTAGTACACATGCCAGGCCTTTAGGGGCGCTGTGACTTACTAAACACACAAAAAACGTAGAAGACAGAGCACATAGAAATTTTGAAGTACAAACACACTCATTAACCTCTTTATAAATCTAGTTCTATAGGTCTATGGCAGCACTCTTCCTGCTGTTAGTGTCATGTAGCTTTATGCAGCTACACCAGAGCTTGTAGTCCCTGATTGTTGTGGTTGTTTGATGACATCATGTACTGCGGTGGGGGGAGAGGGGGGTGATTACATGATCTTTTTTCCCACAGTTGATCGTCTTTGCTGACTTTGCCTTCCACACCCTGAGTGGTTGGGCAGCACGAGCTGCGAATTTCCCCACTCTGGGACCCATGTTCAAAAAAAACCTTTTCACACTTTTGAAACCGCCTCATGTGGATGATAGGTCAACAACAGCTGGTTTAGGTTAACTTGTTTCATGGTGTGGACGGCCCCTAAGTCTTTACAGCCATCTGGCTATTGACCCTCTGTTCTTTCGTCCAACATGAGCCATAAGCTCAGGTTAAAGGTGTGAAGTACAATTCAGATTCAACTTCTCATTTGTTGTCACAGTACAGCTATTTAACACAAACAATAATAAAGGAATAACCTGGTACTTTACAAAAAAACACATTTATTGCCTTTATGATACTCAAAGGGCCAATCCCAATTCTATTCTTACCCCTGCGCCTACCCCTTAGCCCTCTGCCTCCAAAATGAGGGCAAAGGCAGTTTCAACCCTTAGATTTGGGACACCCCTCTCCCTCTGCTCAGCCCCGCCCCTCTCGCTCCGTCTCACAGTTTTGACGTCATAATACGGCGCCTTTATATCAGCAGAGCTGAACCACGGATGTTTGTTGATTTTCCAGCAGGAGCATCGTCCTGCCTTCCCAAATTCAACGTGTTGCAGTAGCTTGGCTGCTTTGTGTCGTTTTCCGCCTTTCCCCCATCAAGGTGAAGAAATAGACGCAGACATGGATTACTTCAGTTTTTGCGCTGTATTTGGACTTCAGAAATATTCACCATGCGAAAGCGGAGGAGCTTCCTTGTTTGCTCGGGGGTCCCTGTTTTCAAAACGCCCATATTAGAAGACTTTGGAACTATACAGTGTAATAATAAAATGTTATAAATACGGTCTCTAAGAAACAAATACACACGGAAGCTCCATATGGCAGCGCTACTGCCATTCTTACTAGTATAAAACACAACAGGTTCATAGAAATTTAGAAGCGTATATATGTCAAATGCGAGTGCTTCGGCGCCATGTCCTCATACCCCTCTGTTTAAAGTGTGCATCTGTAAACGCTTCGTTTCGAGGGGTGAATAGCCCTTCCCCTTCCCCCTCCGCCTCTTCACAATATTGAAATGGGACACCCCTCAGACTCTCGTGAACACGCATTTCAAAGGGGTAGGGGTAAGATGAAGGGCTAAGGGGGAGAACTGTGACGCAGCCAAAGGAGCTAAAATACATATGACACTATGGTCTGTTAAAGTTAGAGTCTCGAGTTATAGAGGTCTATGTTAGGGTCAGGGTCTAGAGGTATAGAGGTCTATGTTAGGGTCAGGGTCTAGAGGTACAGAGGTCTATGTTAGGGTCAGGGTCTAGAGGTATAGAGGTCTATGTTAGGCTTTTCCACACTGTGTTTGGAGCTTGAACTGTTTTGTTGACTATGTCAGTTTGAAGACCATTGTGAGTCTCACTTCTTCAGTAAGGAGAGTAGCTGGCCGATTTCATTACTATTAGAATGAATTACAGTGGGAATCACATACATTTTCTTGTTCAAGTTGTTTATTTCATCATTTTTCTGTGAACTGTGTTTCATAAGTACAGAATTGTTTAAATACAGCTCTCAGTTCTCATCAGTTTGGGATTCCTGCCTGAGAGAATCGGAAACGATTCAACTCTTCCATGCACTGAGTCTGACGGGGTGGAGTTACACTGTGTCTGATGGGGAGGAGTTACACTGAGTCTAACATACAGAAATTTCTGATCTATGACATGAGCCACATCTGTGCTTTAATGTCTGCTGCAATGACTCCACAAGAGATTCTCTGCTGCTGGCTGCAAAATGTGGAATGGATTTCCTGAACGGAGGCAGGTCTCTATAGCCCCGGTCCCACCACACACAAGTGCCGGGACGGAGCGGAGCGGTACGGAGCAGTACGGAATAGAGACCCCGACCGAAATTTTGGGTCACGTCCCAACTGCAGAGAGGAGCGTGAAAAGTGGGCGGGGCTTATGAGCTCCGCAGAAATGTGACATTATAACAGAAAAGAAAGTCGTCAGATGTAGATCTTATGAATCCTCTGTTGTTGTTTAAACTCTCCACTTTGCACTGTTATTTTTTGCAGCAGAAAAAAAAAAGTTACTTTTTGCAGCAGTCATTTTTGCAGCGGAGAGCTGCAGCGCAACTTCCGTGTTTGTTGTGAGAGAGCGAGTCGCTCGGCCACTTGCCGGCGACTTGGGGCGACGTGCCCCGCACTCGAGCGCTCGGGTGCGGGGCAAGTGACCGGAGCGTTCCCCCCGGTTGGTTGAGGCACAGACACGGGAGTCTGAGCTTTCTGCTCAAACGCAGGAGGTTCTCCACTCCGGTGCTGATCGCGGTCCGGCAGCTCAGCGCCGGAACACGGAGGCGCCGAGCTCCGAGCTCCTTTTCATCGCTTCCGCGGTCCGTCCCCGCGATATAGCGCCACTGACCGCGATATAGCGCCACTGACCGCGATATAGCGCCACTGACCGTGATATAGCGCCACTGACCGCGATATAGCGCCACTGACCGCGGCTGAACAGAACGCTGACCGCCTCTGGAAAGCGGAGCTGCCGGAGCGCGGTCGGCGCCGGAGACGAAAGCTCCAGACTCCGGTGTCCCGGATGCGCATCCACACCACGGCGAGCGCTATGCTTCTAACAGGAAGCTCCAACGTGATGCAAAGTCCATCCCCCCGGTCTCCCCCTGCCTCAAGTCGCTCTTTCACCACAAACACTAAAGTTGAGCAGCAAAGAAAAGAAAAGGAAAATAAAAACAACCAGAGCACAGCTGACCACACTGACAGCAGAGGATTCATCCAGCCAGCACATTAACATATTGAGGGCGTGTAGTAAATCACTGACCAATCAGCAGACAGCAGCTCAAACTCAAACCCGTTCCATGGTCCTGGTACCCCAACGGAAGGGGAGCAGAAAAGCGGTCGCCTTTGGAGCGGTCTGGAGCGGTTTAGACTGCATTCCTGTGGTGACACGCGAACCGGAGCGGTTTAGACCGGTCTAGGCCGGTACTTTTTGTGTGGTGGAAATGGGGCTCATGAGACATGGAGTAATGAGTCCGGAAATTCGTTCCACCGTTTGCAGCCAGCAAGCAGGCATAGCAACACTGTGGCGATCACGACATCATGACAATATGTCGCTGTTTGAACGTATTTTACGCTCAAAACTCCGCAACGCAACAACAACGTGGATGTTTGCAAAGGCGTACAGCGAGGCGCCGCTCTGAAGCCAGACGTCACCGTTTTAAAACACCAGCTCACCGAGGAGAGCAGCATTTACGGCGGCATCAAAACCATGAACAGCAGCTACCCTAACCCTGTCAACAGGTGACTCATACCTTGGTGAAGCAGTGTCCAACTCCACGCTAAACTCCCTGAAGATAGTCCCAGTCATTTGTGCTGCGTTGCTAAAGAATTTCTGCACGGATTAAAAAGTGTTTATGAGGTTTTAAAGATAGAACTAGTTTATTATGAGATGATGACGTCACGCAGGCCCCAACATTGTCCACATGGAACAAAGATAATGTGTACTGCTTCCTTTTCTGTCCTTATACTAACCTCAAGTTGTCTTTTGAGAGAAAACATGCAAACATTCCTACATTTATTACTTTACTGTAGAGAGGGGTTTATTACAGCCTCAATCAACAATAGTGATAATAATATTTAATCCAATAGCTCTGGTATCTGAATTATATCGGTTGGATCGGTGCATCCCTATTCTCTGCCTCCACTCTGACTCCGCTCTGCTTCCTCTCTGCCTCTGCTTTCACTCTGCTCTTCCTTTGCTCTGTCCGCTTTGCCCTGCCCAACTGCCTCCGCTATGTCTTTCTGGCTTCGCGCTGCCCCTGCCTCTGCCCTGCCTCTGCCCTGCCTCTGCCCTGCCTCTGCCTTGCCTCTGCCCTGCCTATGCCCTGCCTCTGCCTTGCCTCTGCCCTGCCTCTGCCCTGCCTCTGCCTTGCCTCTGCCTCCACTCTGTCCCTCTGGCTCCATTCTGCCTTCGCTCTGTCCCTCTGCCTCTGCTCTGTCCCTCTGTCTCTGCTCTGCCTTCGCTCTGTCCTGCCCACACAGATGTGGAGTGATGGAGAGTCGGGGGCAGCAGATGAAGGGAGTGGTGGGGTCATACATGAAGTCATGTTAAAATGATGACAATGGGAGTGAAAGAGGAGCAGAGCAGTAGAAGTGACGTGGGAGTGAGGAGGCGGGCTCAGTGCTCCCCTGATGGCCTCTTCCTCCATTCCCATTGGTCAGAGGGAGCCCCACTCTTCTGCAGAGGACATACATAAGTGACCCCACTCTTCTACAGAGGACATGCATAGGTGACCCCACTCTTCTTCAGAGGACATGCATAGGTGACCCCACTCTTCTTCAGAGGACATGCATAGGTGACCCCACTCTTCTTCAGAGGACATACATAAGTGACCCCACTCTTCTTCAGAGGACATACATAAGTGACCCCACTCTTCTTCAGAGGACATGCATAGGTGACCCCACTCTTCTTCAGAGGACATACATAGGTGACCCCACTCTTCTGCAGAGGACATGCATAGGTGACCCCACTCTTCTGCAGAGGACATGCATAGGTGACCCCACTCTTCTGCAGAGGACATGCATAGGTGACCCCACTCTTCTGCAGAGGACATGCATAGGTGACCCCACTCTTCTGCAGAGGACATACATAGGTGACCCCACTCTTCTTCAGAGGACATACATAGGTGACCCCACTCTTCTGCAGAGGACATACATAGGTGACCCCACTCTTCTGCAGAGGACATACATAGGTGACCCCACTCTTCTGCAGAGGACATACATAGGTGACCCCACTATTCTGCAGAGGACATACATAGGTGACCCCACTCTTCTGCAGGCCTCAGAGCCGCCATGACAGCCGTCAGTGCCATCAACATTAAGGCCTGCCACTGTGGATTCATGTAGAGCGGAGAGCAGCGATGTGGAGCTCACCACCAAACAGTCCTCACTCTGTCTGTCTTCTCCTGCTTCTTTACTCTTTCAGGAAGACACATCAAACCACGTGTGTGTGTGTGTGTGTGTGTGTGTGTGTGTGTGTGTGTGTGTGTGTGTGTGTGTGTGTGTGTGTGTGTGTGTGTGTGTGTGTGTGTGTGTGTGTGTGTGTGTGTGTGTGTGTGTGTGTGTGTGTGTGTGTGTGTGTGTCTATATAAACATATTGTCATGTGCACTAAATGTTCTCTTACTTTCCACATGCTGGTCCTGATTCTCCACCATCCATCAGGAGTCACTCCAAGGTAAAGACACACACACACACACACACACACACACACACACACACACACACACACACACACACACACACACACAATATTCTTCAGGGGAAGTTTGCCACAATGTAGCAGATTATTTAATTTGAGGGTGTGAAGCAACATCCATTGTGGCTGAAACCAGCCTGCTCCTCAAAAGCTCTGAATGTGTGTAGTAATCAGTGTCTGTCAGTGTGTAGAAATGTTTGAGTGGCAGCTCAGAGTGATCAGGTGTAACGCCCCCCCCCCCCCCTCACCCCTGTCTATTCAGGTCTTTGCCTATGATTACTGCTTCTGGTCCATGGATGAAACGGACCAGGAAAACTTTGCAGGTCAGCTTCTGGTTGGGTTTGTTTATAAAATAAGTTCTATAGGACGTGTCGTTGATGTGTGTGTGTGTGTGTGTGTGTGTGTGTGTGTGTGTGTGTGTGTGTGTGTGTGTGTGTGTGTGTGTGTGTGTGTGTGTGTGTGTGTGTGTGTGTGTGTGTGTGTGTGTGTGTCCGCTGCAGGTCAGGAGGTGGTGTTTCAGTGCCTTGGAGAAAGTCTTCTCCACAATGCCTTCCTGGGCTACAACGCCTGTATCTTTGCCTACGGACAAACCGGTAATTCACACACGTACACAGGAGCAGCTGCTTCTCTATGGGATGTTGTGAATAAAGATTTTCTCTTAAGTTTTTGCAGCTAATCACCTTGAAGCTCCAAAATCAGAGTGTCAAAGACAAACTGTTATTTAAAATCTTTCTTCTGTCTTGTTGTTCGTCTATCACATCATTGGTCCTTTCAAAAACCACTTGAAATGAAATTATACGTCGCCCACTTTTCTACTCAGTGTATGTTAAAAAAGACTTCTGTTATTCATGTTGTCTTTCTGTAGACATGTTCTGATTTGCCTTCTTTTCATACTCAAGCATTCATAGTAAATTCAGAAGTCTCAGACATTTCTAACCTTGTGGTCTTTAAAAGCTGCTGAGTAGCCAGATATACATTAAAATCATGGAGCAGAATCTCTCATCCAGTCACATTTGAACCCTTTACACAACCTTAAAAGAACTATAAGAAGTATAAAATCATTTGGTTTGTTGGTGATGAATCTGATTGAGGGAATGAGGGGGCAGGGTGGGAGGGTACGGTACGGTACGGTACGGTATGGTACGATACGGCAAAGCGCACCCAGATCCAACTCTGGCAAGGTACCACTGCAGACAGTACCATGAAATGTAGGCAGGTTGTGAACAACGTGGGTTCTGTGTGGGGCGAAGAACACTGAAGAGGTTGGTGTAGTATTGTATATGAACCTGGCCTATGGACTACACCCCCCCCCCCCCCTTCAGAATATGGACCCCCCCCCCCCCCCCCCCCCCATAAAATATGAATGTCCTCCCTATAGCATATAGAACACCACCTCATAGAACATGGACCCCCCCCCCCATAGGATATGAACCCCTACAAAAATATTTGATTATGATAAAGGTTGTTGACTAGGAATTGGAACACACACGCACTCACGCACGCACACGCACTCACGCACGCACACACACACACACACACACGCGCGCACACACACACAAAATCCAATCCCCTATTCAAACAAAAAATTATAAACATTTGATTATATTTTTATTTTCTTCAACTCAGGTTCACATTCCAGAGATCATCGTTATGGGTGTCTTGTTTTTTTTCTGTTTTGCATTTGAAATGTTCTTGACTAGGAAATTGATCATTATTATTGATCATTATATTATCATTATTAAGAAAAAACACTGCGAGTCGTAGTTCAGGGTTTCCATGTTGAAGAAATGTGTGAAACAACTGTGATGTTACAATACAAGCAGTTGGATGTTATTTTGATATGTTTGTTAAAGTTTATATATTGAGATTTAAATATGTTAGAATGAAAACTTTAGAGATTTTATTATATACAAATAAAAATGTATTGCCACATAAACACATAAACGTACCGAATGTTGGTCCCATTGAGTACCGATACCGATTCCCAGGTGCCGGTACCTGTCGGTTCTAATGTGAAAGGTTCCATCCCAAGAAATGTGGACAACGTGCTGATTGATCTGGTGTGTGTGTGTGTGTGTGTGTGTGTGTGTGCAGGCTCGGGGAAGTCGTACACCATGATGGGTTCAGGAGACCAGCCCGGGCTGATTCCTCGCCTGTGCAGCGCTCTGTTTGAACGGACGCAGAAGGAGCAAGGAGAGGAGGAGAGCTTCACCGTGGAGGTGTCCTTCATGGAGATCTACAACGAGAAGGTCCGGGACCTGCTGGACCCCAAAGGGTATGACCTCCCTGCACCTGCAGCTCTTCACACTCCAGCAAGCCGTTTGCCCTCATGAGTCCTCAGGACCTCAGAGAAGCAGCAGGAAGTCATCACGTCATCTCAAAGTCTGCTGAGCCTCCACTCTACTGAATTTGATTGGATTGTTTTACTTTTTCTTCAATGAAAATTACCTCAAACTGTCCAGGTGTACTTTGTTGAATTAAGTATCACATTAGTTTTATTAGCAGGGATTTCAAAAGTTGGTGATATTTTTCCCATCATTTAAAGATTCTGAGCTGCTAAAATCCGCTTGTTGCAAACATAAAGCAACAGACTTCTCACAGTTAAAAATGCTCATTTAGTCCAAATCAAAGCTACATTTTTCATCCAGTCATTCAGCTCACAATCTGCGCTTTGTTTGAGAGCCAGGATTTACATTTTCACCCTGGAGATTTCTATGAAAATAAGCTAATAACAATGCAGATGCAGTACAGTGATGTGTGATAGCCTGCAAGTACAAAAGAAGAAATCCTTCTACGCTGTCAAACGTGGTTTCTTCTCGTTAAAACGGTTGAAAAATATAACCTGGTAACATTTTTGTGTACAATTAATTAAATGACTTAATTAATTGTACTTAATTAAGTACAATTAAAAGTCATTGTGGCGGATGATGCCTGGACGTGCACTTTATGAGTTTTGTGGAGAGTTGGAGGTTTTTTTTTTGGGATTGTTAACTTTCGCAAAATTTCCTGAAATGTTCCGTAAATTTTAAGCTGGGGAATTTTGGAAATGTTCAAAATTAAATAAGTATCTATAAATGAATGAAATTGTCACTGAGCTGACAATGCACTTGGCCACCTGAATAAGAACAGACGTACTTTTAATAATACGTTTGTAAAGTCACTAAATGAGACAATCAAGCACAGCTTGAGGCCTGCATGACAGATGGATCACATATTTTAACACAACAGACTAAATTTTAACTCATAATTCCTATTACCTACAAATAGATTGGTCGTAATTAATCTCAGGGGATCAGAGGAAGTAAACGTCCTGTACGCGCAGCAGCAGAGAACACGGGAAAAGCAATCATCTCAGCTTCGTAGTCCCTCTTCCACGACTCTCCTCAGCGAAACTAACTTATGAAGACTTCACTGACCACTGGAGGATGTTCGCCGGCTTAAAGCGGAGTTGGAGGCCAAACCGGCACTGCTGACAGCCTGCATGGACATCGCCCATGAACAATCACAAAAGATCCCGTCCCTGACGGTGGTCCTCCGGGACACGGTCCACTGGGCTGGCGTTACAGACCCGCGACCGCCGTCTAGCTCAACACCGAACCACCACCGATCGTGGACCGAGGTGGTGGTCCGCGGCGGGAAAAAATGTGCCAGGCGCTCCGTCTCGCCCCTCCAACTCAAACCGCTTTGGCCCGTTGTCTGGTGTGGTCTCGGCCCCGATCGCGGACGCTGGTGGGGGCTCTGACCCCGGAACTGACACAACCTCTCCCGCAGCGGACAGGATCACCAGGAACGCTGCGGCGAACAGGTCTCCCGGAATACCTGCTCCTCCGGCGGCCGGGGACGCCCCCTTGGCGACACACTCAATCATCCCGGCGTCGTCCTCATCGGCCCCCAGTGGAGCCGCCCGGGGTCCGGTTAAAACCTCGGACCCACGACTTCCATCGCAGACATCAGCACCCACGGCAGCGACTGCTGAAGGAAGCAGTGCTGAGCCTCTGGGTGGACCCCCTGACCCTGACCGTGGGAAAGACTCTGGCAGTGGCCCTGCAACTGCATCATCGCAGCGAGTGCCGTGCCTCCAGGTGGACCAGTGCGGCCCTCTGGTGGACCGGCAGCGCCCTCCGGTAGAGCGGGCCGGCGGATTTCTCCAGCAGAGCGTCGGCGCTCCCCGACGGTCCGGCGGAGCCCACCCTCTCTACCATTCTTCTCACCGACCACACTGATGGTGGGAATATCCGTTTTTTTTTAACTCAATCACTCTCTGTTTTCCTGGAGCCACAATTTTAACTATTTTAAATAAACTCCCAGAACTACTGGAAAACCTCCCACCCTCGGTGAAGCGCATCATCGTACATGTGGGGACCAACGACTCGGCCAGGGGTCACTCAGAAGTGACCAAAAATGGTTTTAATGAACTGTTCTCTTTTTTAACAAAACTGTGGTCTGTCCTTTTTTATCAGCAGCCTAATTCCCACTCTCGGCCATGGAGATGTCCGTTTCAGCAGACTTGTATACCTCCACTACTGGCTCCAGGCAGCGTGTCGCTCACGGGACTTTGTGTTTATCCATCATTTGAAGCTATTTTAGAAGCGGCCCTCCTGTACCGAGCCGACGGTTCCCCCTCAGCTACCAGGGCTGCATGGCGCTCTCCGTGAACTTTCACTACCGGAGACACGACTGACTCGAGCCTCCTGGTACACGCCTCCACCTGTCTTCCTCACTCACCACACCACAACACGGATCTGCTGGCAAGAGCGCCCCCTACTGCTCTCTCCATCACCCCTCCACCTCTCACAACAACATCCACAACCCCGCCTCTGCAGTTCCTGTCGTCTCCACAATCCTTCACAACATCCCCACACACAACATCAACCTCCTCCACCTCCTCCACCTGCCCTCAGCTCCACCCGTCACCAAACACAAACATACACAAATCATCAACATGGCTCTTCATAACGTTCGAGCTCTTGCCAGCAAAACTTTTATTATAAATGATCTTATTTTCGATAATAACCTCGACTGCCTATGTTTAACAGAAACCTGGCTCGGCACTGATGCTCCAGCTGTTCTCACAGAGGCTCCCCACTAAATTTTTACTTTCAATTTTCAGTTAAGGGGGAAGAAAAGGTGCCTCCATTACCTGCAACACACTTTTTAAAAAAAAGACATCTTTTTGGGCAGTTGGGCCACCTTTAACACCACACCTTTGTTTTTAACAGCCCTCAGATTTTATGCGTTATAATTTACAGGCCTCCCAAATATGCATCTTCTTTTATCAGTGAATTTTCAGACTTGTTAACAATCATCCATGCAAAATATAATAAGATTTTAATAACTGGTGATTTCAACTTACACATCGATAACGAGTCAGACCGTGCTGTCATTTATTTTATGACTCTTTTAAACAGCATGGATTTTAAACAGCACGTCACACAGAGGACACACCTTTGACCTGGTCATCTCCTATGGTCTGACCACCACCGTGTCTTTTTTAACATTACTAGTTTAGTCAACGTGAGGCCCAGTGAGAACGGTGAGGAAACGTTATCTTACTTCTGAAGTGGCTGCAAATGTTATGCAAATGTTAAACCGCACTCCTGCTGACATTTTACCTGCATCTTGCGATTTTATTTGAAATAATTTTAGCAGTAAACTTACAACAACCCTAAACTCTGTGGCGCCACTAAAAACAAAAATCATTAAAAACAAATCTCTACCTCCATGGAGAAATGAGGAAACTAAAAAATTCAAGAGGCAATGCAGGAGTGCAGAAAGAAAATGGAGGAAAACTAAATTAACGGTTCGTTATCAAATCTTCTGTCAACAACTCAGAATCTACAACAATAAAGCCAAACAATCAAGAACATCTCATTTTTCAAAACTCATTTCAGACAATAAAAACAACCCAAGATTCCTCTTTTCCACCATTGACCTTTTAATTAATACAGATTTTAATAAGTCCTCCAGGATTTTAACAGACGTTTTATGTGAGGACTTTGCAGAAACTTCAGAAGTCAAATTGATGCTATAAGAACTGGTCTTTTATCTCAACAAGCTACTTGAAGGCTTCTGAAGTTTTGATTTTACCTGAGGAGACACTGGACAGTTTTGTCCTTGTTGATACCGAGACACTTGGTCCAGTTTTCTCCCAAGTCAACCCACAACCTGCCTTTTAGACCCGATTCCCACACCGTTTTTTTAAAACATTCTATGGTTCTTTGAGTTTGAGCTTCTTAACATCATGAATTACTCTCTTCAGACGGGTGTTTTCCCTGCTGCCTTTAAAATGGCGGTGGTGAAGCCCCTTCTGAAGAAAAGTCATTTAGACCAAAACATTCTTGAAAACGACCGACCAGCATCTAACTTACCTTTTTAAGCAAAGTTTTAGAAAAACTGGTTTTAATCCAACTAAATGACTTTTTAAATAGAATTGATATTTTAAAGAGAAATCAGTCTGTTTTTAGGATGAACCACAGTACTGAGACAGCCCCAGTGAAAATACAGTAGATCACCACATCTTGTTAAATAGACTTCAAACCCTGGTCGGCACTGTTCTTAACTGGTTCACCTCCTGTCTCTCAGATCGTCAATTTTATGTAAGTATGGATACTTTCTCCTCAAGAATCAAATCAAATCAAATCAACTTTATTTCCCTTTTATAATCACCCGGTGACATCCAAAGTGCTTTACAAGCTAAAACAATACATTAAGAATTAAATACAAGAATAAATACATAAAAACAATTAAAAAAAAAAAATAGAATCAAGTATGGAGTTCCCCAAGGTTCATTTTTAGGTCCAACACTTTTTAATCTTTATATGTTGGCGCTTGGGGACGTCATCAGGAGACATGGCATCAGCTTTAACAGCTATGCTGATGATACACAGCTGTACATTACTCCTGATGACACAGGGCCATTAGACGCCCTTTTTAACTGCATTTTAGATTTAAAGTCATGGATGGCAGAGAACCTCCTCCAGCTCAACAAGGACAAAACTGAGGTTTTAGTTATTGGTTAGGGTTATTGGTTACTGCCACAATTGTCCCCGTCCCCAAATGCTCCACAGTGACGGGCCTAAACGACTACCGGCCGGTCGCCCTAACCCCGGTAGTTATGAAGTGCTTCGAGAGGCTGGTCATGACTCAGATCAAGGACTCCATCGACGTCACTGTGGACCCCCACCAATACGCATATAGGAAAAACCGCTCCACTGATGACGCCATCTCATCGGTGGTCCACACAACCCTCACCCATCTGGAGAGCAAAAACTCCTACGTCCGTCTGCTCTTCCTGGACTTCTCCTCAGCCTTCAACACCATCATCCCGCAGACCCTGGTGCAGAAGCTCCACTCCCTTGGACTGAGCCCCACACTGGGGAACTGGATCCTGGACTTCCTGACCAACAGACCACAAACTGTCAGGATCAACGACACCGTCTCCTCCCCCATCATCCTCAGCACCGGCTCACCTCAGGGCGGTGTGCTGAGCCCCCTCCTGTTCACTCTGCTGACATATGACTGCACGGCAATACACCCCAGCTGTCATATAGTGAAGTTTGCGGACGACACAGCAGTAGTGGGACGCATCACAAACAACGATGAGTCCAAATACAGAGAGGAGGTGGAACACCTGATGCAGTGGTGCAGTGGAAACAACCTCTGCATCAACGGGGAAAAGACCAAGGAGATGGTGGTGGACTTCAGGAGGGTCAGGTGCCCCCCCGCTCCCCTGCACATCGGAGGAGCAGCTGTGGAAGTGGTTTCCAGCTACAAGTACCTGGGGGTTCACTTGTCCAAGGACCTCACCTGGAGCGCCAACACTTCCCGTCTGGTCAAGAAGGCCCACCAACGTCTCTACTTCCTCAGGAAGCTGCGGAAAGCAGGTCTGGGAGGCTCCGTCCTGAGGAGCTTCTACCACTGTGCGGTGGAGAGCGTCCTCTGCAGCTGCATCACTGTGTGGCATGGCGGATGCACCGCCGCTGAGAGGAAGGCTCTGCAGAGGGTGGTAAAGGCCGCTCAGAGGACTCCCCACCACCTCAGACCTCTACACAGCACGATGCAGGGGGAGGGCTCTCCGCATCATGAAGGACTCCACCCACCCAGCACATGGACTGTTTCAGCCCCTCCCCTCAGGAAAGCGGCTGAGGAGCATTCGGAGCAAAACCACCAGGCTCAGGAACAGCTTCTTCCTTGAAGCTGTGAGACTAGTGAACTCCAGCCATGTTCCGTAGACTCCCTCATCTTCCTGCACTACAAACACTTCACACTTTACATTCACCACCACTTCCTCACTTTATCCCTTGTACATATGTTTACGCTCCTGTATATATTTTTACGCTCCTGTTATATATTTTTTTTATTACTTTGGCTTACCGGGACCTGAGTCCAAATTTCGTATCATTTTATGATATGACAATAAAGAATCCTTGAATCCTTGAATCCTTGGTCCTGAAGGACAGAGAGAGAAGCTTTTACCATCACTGCAGGACTGGACAACCTCGCAGTGTGTTAAAAACCTGGGCCTTCTTTTTGACTCTGAGCTGGATTTTAGTTCCCATATTAAGAACATAACAAAAGTAGGATTTTACCACCTGAAGAATTTTTCCAGGGTCCACCCATTTCTCTCGCTGGCCAGCATGGAGGTGCTGATGCATGCTTTTATCTCTAGTCTCTTAGACTATTGTAATGCCCTGCTTTCTGGTCTTCCCCAAAAAACTCTCAGCTCCCGTCCGCTACGAGACGGGACGTTACACCTGCTTTAGAATCACTGCATTGGCTCCCTGTGCGTTTCAGGATCGATTTTAAGATTTTATTATTAGTTTTTAAATGTCTTAATGGTCTTGGGCCTTCTTATCTTTCTGACCTGCTTTTATGATATGAGCCCCGGCGGCCCCTGAGGTCCTCTGGCACCGCCTGTTACGGGTTCCTAGTGTCAGGACCAGGGCGTTGTAGCCACAGCTGTCCTGTTTTATTCCCATAAATTCACATTAATTGACATTAATTCCCATGGAAACTTTCCGATTTTGAGAATTCCCAGAATTTTGCAGCCCAAGTTGTAAGAATTTAAGTTTAAAGACCTCACTGTACAAAACAAACCTCCAACATTTTCATCAATGCAAATCTTTCGTGAAGTTGTGTGACGATTGTTTGTGTTTAAAGACCCAAGCTGCAGCTGAACTGTGGAGTTGTTGGAGCTGCTGTGGTCACAGTAGGCAGTGAGGAGGCCAGGCCGTGTCCAGTAGTACATCAGCCCTGCCTCACATCTGACTCCGACTCACTGCCTGACCTTTAACCTCAGTGAGAGGAGAGCAGACCATCTGAGAGCCACATGTGCTGAGCTGTGGGTCAGTAATGATGCAGATGTGGGTCCTGCTGCAGCTCCTGGTTCTGTGTGTTTGTTCCAGGGGAAGACAGACGCTGAAGGTGAGAGAACACAAAGTCCTGGGTCCCTACGTGGACGGCCTGTCTCGACTGGCGGTGGCTAGCTACAAGGTGAACACTTCTCCACCTGCTTCCATTTTCACATCATTGTGACCTGCCAGTCGTCCTCCAGAGCTCCTGCTGTAAAGCACGGCGGAACCTTTCTGAGCTTCTTGTGACTGTTGTCCTCTCAGGACATCGAGTCTCTGATGTCGGAGGGGAATAAATCTCGAACGGTCGCTGCAACCAACATGAATGAGGAGAGCAGCCGATCGCACGCCGTCTTCAACATCATCCTCACACACACGTTGAAAGACCTGCAGTCTGGGGTGAGATGAGAGCGCACGCAACCACACCTACATGCACGTGCACACACAGCTGAGCGTCTCATTGAGTGTGGTGAACATGGCGAAGGAGGCAGAACTACTGTGAAGGCTGTAGGCCAAACTGGTGGAGGCCTGAACACATGCAGAAATCCACCATCAGTCAAATGTCACAGAGACAAAGACGACACGAGTCCACAGGACATTTCATCTTTCTTCTAACACAGTGCTTGGATTCTTGTGCAATGGAGAGAAAAATCAGGCTCCACATAAGTTCAGTTTCTCAGAGAGCGGAGAAGTCAATCTGCTCAAAATAGAAAACCAGCAACCAGGAAGATACCTCAACTGACTGAAACCTCAACTGACGGAACCCTCAACTGACTGAAACCTCAACTGACGGAACCCTCAACTGACGGAACCCTCAACTGACTGAAACCTCAACTGACTGAAACCTCAACTGACGGAACCCTCAACTGACTGAAACCTCAACTGACTGAAACCTCAACTGACCAAACCCTCAACTGAAGCTTCAACTGACTGAAACCTCAACTGACGGAACCCTCAACTGACGGAACCCTCAACTGACGGAACCCTCAACTGACTGAAACCTCAACTGACCAAACCCTCAACTGAAGCTTCAACTGACTGAACCCTCAACTGACTGAAACCTCAACTGACCGAACCCTCGACCGACTGAAACATCAACTGACTGAAACCTCAACTGACCGAACCCTCGACTGACTGAAACATCAACTGACTGAAACATGAACTAAATGAAACCTCAACTGACTGAACCCTCGACTGACTGAAACATCAACTGACTGAAACATGAACTAAATGAAACCTCAACTGACTGAACCCTCAACTGACTGAAACCTCGACTGAACCCTCAACTGACTGAACCCTCAACTGACTGAACCCTCAACTGACTGAAACCTCGACTGAACCCTCAACTGACTGAACCCTCAACTGACTGAACCCTCAACTGACTGAAACCTCAACTGACTGAAACCTCAACTGACTGAACCTTCAACTGACTGAAACCTCAACTGACTGAACCCTCAACTGACTGAAACCTCAACTGACTGAAACCTCAACTGACTGAACCTTCAACTGACTGAAACCTCAACTGACTGAACCCTCAACTGACTGAAACCTCAACTGACTGAACCCTCAACTGACTGAAACCTCAACTGACTGAAACCTCAACTGACTGAACCTTCAACTGACTGAAACCTCAACTGACTGAACCTTCAACTGACTGAAACCTCAACTGACTGAAACCTCAACTGACTGAAACCTCAACTGACTGAACCCTCAACTGACTGAACCTTCAACTGACTGAAACCTCAACTGACTGAAACCTCAACTGACTGAAACCTCAACTGACTGAAACCTCAACTGACTGAAACCTCAACTGACTGAACCTTCAACTGACTGAAACCTCAACTGACTGAACCTTCAACTGACTGAAACCTCAACTGACTGAAACCTCAACTGACTGAAACCTCAACTGACTGAAACATGAACTGACTGAAACCTCAACTGACTGAACCCTCAACTGACTGAACCCTCAACTGACTGAACCTTCAACTGACTGAAACCTCAACTGACTGAAACCTCAACTGACTGAAACCTCAACTGACTGAAACCTCAACTGACTGAAACCTCAACTGACTGAAACCTCAACTGACTGAAACCTCAACTGACTGAACCTTCAACTGACTGAAACCTCAACTGACTGAAACCTCAACTGACTGAAACCTCAACTGACTGAAACATGAACTGAATGAACCCCAATCTAAATGAAAACGAAACTAACTTTTCTTGAATTAACGTCAAGCTCCCATCATGTAATCGCCATGCTACCGTCACATTAACGTCATATCACCGCCCGGTTTCTGCCACGTTACCGCCACACCAGCATCACGCTACCGTCATGTTACCCTCAGATGACTGTCATGTTAACATCATGTTACCGACATGTTAACGTCATGTTACTGTTATGTTACAGTGACGTTACCATCATGTTACAGTAATATTATGCCATGTTAACGTCACATTACTGTCACATTACTGTCATGTTAATGTCATGTTACCATCATGTTACCGTCATGTTACTGTCATGTCAACATCATGTTAGTCATGTCACAATCATGTTACAGTCATGATACCGTCATGTTACCATCAAGTTACCATCATGTTACAGTCATGTTACCATCAGGTTACCATCATGTTACAGTCATGTTACAGTCATGTTACCATCATGTTACAGTCATGTTACCATCAGGTTACCGTCATGTTACAGTCATGTTACCGTCACGTTACTGTCATGTTACCATCATGTTACAGTTATGTTACCATCATGTTACCATCATGTTAGTCATGTTACCATCATGTTACAGTTATGTTACCATCATGTTACCATCATGTTACAGTCATGTTACAGGTATGTTACCATCATGTTACCATCATGTTACAGTCATGTTACCATCATGTTACAGTCATGTTACAATAATGTTTCCGTCATGTTACAGTCATGTTACAGGTATGTTACCATCATGTTGCATTCATGTTACAGTTATGTTACCATCATGTTACAGTCATGTTACAATCATGTTACAGTCATGTTACCATCATGTTACAGCCATGTTACAATCATGTTACCATCATGTTACAGTCATGTTACAGTCATGTTACAGATATGTTACCATCATGTTGCAGTCATGCTACAATCATGTTACAGTCATGTTACCATCATGTTACAGCCATGTTACAATCATGTTACCATCATGTTACAGTCATGTTACAGGTATGTTACCATCATGTTGCAGTCATGTTACAGGTGTGTTACCATCATGTTACAGTCATGTTACCATCATGTTACAGCCATGTTACCATCATCTTACAGTCATGTTACCATCATGTTACCATCATGTTACAGGTATGTTACCATCATGTTACAGCCATGTTACCATCACATTACTATCACGTAAACGTGACGTTACCGTCACATTACAGTCATTTAACCATCAACATTGCAGGCCCATGTGCTGCTCATGTGCAGAGTGATAGAAGGTGTCATTTCCCCCTTGGCAATGAGACGGAGCTGTTCAAAGAGACGCTCATTCCGGTTATTTCCTCACTCTAGACAGAAGAAGCGCTTTGTTTCTGAAGACAAGGACAGTTCGATATCAGTTCACAGACCAAAATCATCATTGAAGCTTGAAAAGCCACGAACAGGGCGGTGCAGTGTGATGATCCAGGACCCAGCTGACCGACCTCCACATCACTCAGCCTCTGAGGTGGAGGGTGGAGCAGGCTTTGGGAAAGCTTCATGAGCAGGAGGAAGGAGGTGTCAGCCTGTCTCACTGTGCAGCTCTTATTTCCAGACCAGGTTACACGCAACAAGGCCTTTTAATAATTCACAAGCGTGAGTGTGAGCTGGTCAGCAGATACAGGCTGCTGCGTTTCCATGTTTTTAAAAATAATGTGATGATATATAACATGATTAATATAATAAAGTCTAGTCATTATTATTGAAGGACATTATTCAAATATCACAAAATAAATTCTTATACATTTATTGAATCAGTATAGACAAAATAATTCTCTTTTTGTCTTCATCAACCCATGATGGGCCAACATGTGCTCAGTCCTGAACTTGCAGTGACATATTCATACTGACATCTACCGTCTATAAATCATGTCTTTATTTCTATTTTAAACCGTTGTATGTTTGAACTCATTTCAATTGCACATTCAGACTGTTCCATAGCTTTACACCACATAAGAAATGTTTCCTGGTAGCAGGTTGTCTTTTGCTTTGAATATTATTTGTGCTGTCTGTGATACTCCCCAATCAGATAACAATGATAATAACAATAACAGTAATAATTAATAAGACTTTTGATTTGTCAGCGCCTTTTGGGACACGCCACATTGAACATGTTAAAATAGATAAATAAAGCAATCAAAGATCATTTCAACAGGTCTGCTGAGTTGCATTGTCTGCAAATCTGCAGGGCATTTAAAAGAGTTGAATATTTGATGCAATTCATGAGAGCTTGAAATGAAGTGCTGATGGACAAAATGATTAAGAAATTGCAGTAATTTTTTAATCTTGAAAATGATGAATTTGTGTGATCCCCATATCCTCCTCCATTAATGGTCCGTGTTGCTTTCTTTTGCAGAGTATCTTATGATGTGTTATATTTCTGTAGTTGTTCACCTACGCCTCTGCACACTGTTAAATATGGTAAAACTAATGAAAAGTACAGTATGTGGGGTCATGTATTATTATTTTTCTTATTTATGAGCCTCGTTATTTTTTGTTGTGATTGTGAGGTTTTGTCGCTGAACAGATCTGAATGACCCACATGTCTCTCAAAATACTGAGTAGAGTCCATTCTGTTCACATAACACCAACAAATGGACTTTTTATGACTTTTTTTGATGAGGCGTAGCAGTGGCAATGAGCCATAATATCACTCCCGTGGTATTTACACATTTGGATGTTGTTGGTGGAGCTCCTGCAGCGCTTGTGGGTAAACGAGTTTGCTTTGGTAATTGGCCGACTGCAGGGGATGTGATCTCTATCTGAGCTGGATCTTTGCTTCAGGTCCGGTGCAGTGGTGAGGCTAGTGAATGCTTCTTGGGAGAAGCTGGAGATCCTCTACTCACCTGGAGGTGCTTCTCCTTTAGTCTCAGCACACTTACTCAGGACTTCCTGTTTGTGTCTGCAGACCAGTGGAGAGAAGGTGAGCCGGTTGAGTCTGGTGGACTTGGCTGGAAGTGAGCGAGCAGCCAAGACGGGAGCAGCTGGAGAGCGCCTGAAGGAAGGAAGCAACATCAACAAGTGAGCAGAAGCCGATACAAAGGCTCTTTTATTTCATCCTCCACACCACGGAGCATCTGAACTCCTCCAGGAGGAGCCTCCAGTCATGACAGTGGAGGCGTTTCCTTCACACACACCACAGCTCAGGGACTTCCTGTGTTCACTGAGACTCACATGACAGTTTCTCTCTGGTCACATCCTGGTACAAACATTGTTCTGGGCAAGTTTCGAACTGAACCGTGGACGGAGAAGTTCAGGGGATCTTGGTCCCCTGGACTTTAGACACTGACATCCTGATGAGAAGCTTTTAGCAACCTGTGCTGCCTCACTTGTTTTAATGAGATTTACATCACTTATTTAACTTATTACTGAATCTTCAACACTTAATTATCTTTTACTGCTGTCATAATGTGAACTAGTTTTAGAAGTGTCATGATTTATCGTTAATCGTTACACTGTGAGTTGCTGGACACTGTGACAATCTACTGTACTTCACAGTATCTTACTCTACTCTACTCTACTCTACTCGGACTAAAATCAGTTTACTAAAACACATCTAAGGCAACTCCTATTTGGAAAATTATTCTCAAAACCATATTGTGTCATTATACACTCTGATCTTCATTTATTTCATAAATGAAACCTTGTACTTGTGTGTGTGTGTGTGTGTGTGTGTGTGTGTGTGTGTGTGTGTGTGTGTGTGTGTGTGTGTGTGTGTGTGTGTGTGTGTCAGGTCCCTCACCACTTTGGGTCTGGTGATCTCTGCCCTGGCTGACAAAGGAACAGCGAAGAACAAGACAAAGTTTGTTCCGTACAGAGACTCGGTTCTGACCTGGCTGTTGAAGGTAGGCGGAGCTAAAGCAGATGTTCAGCAGTAAGGTAGGCGGAGCTAAAGCAGTTGTTCAGCAGTAAGGTAGGCGGAGCTAAAGCAGATGTTCAGCAGTAAGGTAGGCGGAGCTAAAGCAGATGTTCAGCAGTAAAGTAGGTGGAGCTAAAGCAGATGTTCAGCAGTAAAGTAGGCGGAGCTAAAGCAGATGTTCAGCAGTAAGGTAGGCGGAGCTAAAGCAGTTGTTCAGCAGTAAGGTAGGCGG
Organism: Blennius ocellaris; assembly: GCF_963422515.1. Taxonomy (NCBI): domain Eukaryota; kingdom Metazoa; phylum Chordata; class Actinopteri; order Blenniiformes; family Blenniidae; genus Blennius; species Blennius ocellaris. Next base: position 918,867 of record NC_137650.1, on the reverse strand, counting down.
AGCTAAAGCAGATGTTCAGCAGTAAGGTAGGCGGAGCTAAAGCAGATGTTCAGCAGTAAAGTAGGTGGAGCTAAAGCAGATGTTCAGCAGTAAAGTAGGCGGAGCTAAAGCAGTTTTTCAGCAGTAAGGTAGGCGGAGCTAAAGCAGATGTTCAGCAGTAAAGTAGGCGGAGCTAAATCAGATGTTCAGCAGTAAAGTAGGCGGAGCTAAAGCAGATGTTCAGCAGTAAGGTAGGCGGAGCTAAAGCAGATGTTCAGCAGTAAGGTAGGCGGAGCTAAAGCAGTTGTTCAGCAGTAAGGTAGGCGGAGCTAGAGCAGATGTTCAGCAGTAAGGTAGGCGGAGCTAAAGCAGATGTTCAGCAGTAAAGTAGGCGGAGCTAAAGCAGATGTTCAGCAGTAAAGTAGGCGGAGCTAAAGCAGTTGTTCAGCAGTAAGGTAGGCGGAGCTAAAGCAGATGTTCAGCAGTAAGGTAGGCGGAGCTAAAGCAGATGTTCAGCAGTAAGGTAGGCGGAGCTAAAGCAGATGTTCAGCAGTAAAGTAGGCGGAGCTAAAGCAGATGTTCAGCAGTAAGGTAAGCGGAGCTAAAGCAGTTGTTCAGCAGTAAAGTAGGCGGAGCTAAAGCAGATGTTCAGCAGTAAAGTAGGCAGAGCTAAAGCAGATGTTCAGCAGTAAGGTAAGCGGAGCTAAAGCAGATGTTCAGCAGTAAGGTAAGCGGAGCTAAAGCAGTTGTTCAGCAGTAAAGTAGGCGGAGCTAAAGCAGATGTTCAGCAGTAAAGTAGGCGGAGCTAAAGCAGATGTTCAGCAGTAAGGTAAGCGGAGCTAAAGCAGATGTTCAGCAGTAAGGTAGGCGGAGCTAAAGCAGTTGTTCAGCAGTAAAGTAGGCGGAGCTAAAGCAGATGTTCAGCAGTAAAGTAGGCGGAGCTAAAGCAGATGTTCAGCAGTAAAGTAGGCGGAGCTAAAGCAGATGTTCAGCAGTAAGGTAGGCGGAGCTAAAGCAGATGTTCAGCAGTAAGGTAGGCGGAGCTAAAGCAGTTGTTCAGCAGTAAGGTAGGCGGAGCTAAAGCAGATGTTCAGCAGTAAGGTAGGCGGAGCGAGAGCAGATGTTGAGCAGTAAAGTAGGCGGAGCTAGAGCAGATGTTCAGCAGTAAGGTAGGCGGAGCTAAAGCAGATGTTCAGCAGTAAAGTAGGCGGAGCTAAAGCAGATGTTCAGCAGTAAAGTAGGCGGAGCTAAAGCAGTTGTTCAGCAGTAAGGTAGGCGGAGCTAAAGCAGATGTTCAGCAGTCAGGTAGGCGGAGCTAAAGCAGTTGTTCAGCAGTAAGGTAGGCGGAGCTAAAGCAGATGTTCAGCAGTAAGGTAGGCGGAGCTAAAGCAGTTGTTCAGCAGTAAGGTAGGCGGAGCTAAAGCAGTTGTTCAGCAGTAAGGTAGGCGGAGCTAAAGCAGTTGTTCAGCAGTAAGGTAGGCGGAGCTAAAGCAGTTGTTCAGCAGTAAGGTAGGCGGAGCTAAAGCAGATGTTCAGCAGTAAGGTAGGCGGAGCTAAAGCAGATGTTCAGCAGTAAGGTAGGCGGAGCTAAAGCAGATGTTCAGCAGTAAGGTAGGCGGAGCTAAAGCAGTTGTTCAGCAGTAAGGTAGGCGGAGCTAAAGCAGATGTTCAGCAGTAAGGTAGGCGGAGCTAAAGCAGATGTTCAGCAGTAAGGTAGGCGGAGCGAGAGCAGATGTTGAGCAGTAAAGTAGGCGGAGCTAAAGCAGATATTCAGCAGTAAAGTAGGCGGAGCTAAAGCAGATGTTCAGCAGTAAGGTAGGCGGAGCTAAAGCAGATGTTCAGCAGTGTTGATGGTGTGACAGTCAGCAGCTCGTCACTTGAACCACAGACAGAGAATCACACTTTCAGCTCCTGGTCAGGATTTTTAAGTTACAAATTCAAATCAGTCAATCAATCAATCAACATTTATTTATACGGCCCTTTACAACACTCAAGGTGACCAAAGCACTTCACAGTAAATACAGACATTGAAAATGGGAAAGAAAAGAATTAAAACAGAACAGGAGTAAAAACAAATCGTATCAAAATAAAATAAGATAAAACGTCACCATATTACTGTCTGTTGAAAGCCAGTCTGAATAAATAGGTTTTGAGCTTGGATCTGAAGAGGCCAAAGTCGTTTAAGGTGCGTATTTCAGGAGGCAGTTTAAATCCAAAATAGAGAATTAAACAAGGAGATTGTGTGGAGACTCTTTTGTCAGCAGGTCAGGAGATTATTTGATATAAGTGGAAGTCCAACAGGTCTGATGACAATAATTCCAAATGTGACAATCATCTGTTTGTGGTACTGGCTAAGCAGCTGACAGTCCGGAGAAACCATCACCCCTCATGGTTTCTGGATTCAGTCCAAAGTTTTCCCACCTCATGCTCATGCTCATCGTTTCATCTTCTGTTTCCTGTCTGTGGTCAGGACTGTCTTGGGGGCAACAGTCGCACTGCCATGGTAGCCACCATCAGTCCAGCAGCAGATAACTATGAGGAGACGCTGTCCACGCTGCGCTACGCAGACCGGGCAAAGAGCATTGTGAACCACGCCGTTGTCAATGAAGACCCCAACGCTCGCATCATCCGGGAGCTCCGCGAGGAGGTGGAGAAGCTCCGGGTGCAGCTCACCCAGGCAGAGGTGAGCGATCCTTATTGAGCGGAGATGAGGTCCAACCCAACTCCTCTGACTCTCTCTGCTCCTCATGTTCAGTCGCTGAAAGCCCCGGAGCTGAAGGATCGTCTGGAAGAATCGGAGAAGTTGATTCAGGAGATGACCATCAGCTGGGAAGAGAAGCTCCGCAAAACAGAGGAGATCGCACAAGTAAGGCCTCCACACACTGTGCTATTCTAGTGGCTCTAATGGGTAGTCATAACATGACACCGTGACCCTGGTCCAGGATGTCATAACATGACCCTGTGACCCTGGTCCAGGATGTCATAACATGACACTGTGACCCTGGTCCAGGATGTCGTAACATGACACTGTGACCCTGGTCCAGGATGTCATAACATGACACTGTGACCCTGGTCCAGGATGTCATAACATGACACTGTGACCCTGGTCCAGGATGTCATAACATGACACCGTGACCCTGGTCCAGGATGTCATAACATGACACCGTGACCCTGGTCCAGGATGTCATAACATGACACTGTGACCCTGGTCCAGGATGTCGTAACATGACACTGTGACCCTGGTCCAGGATGTCATAACATGACCCTGTGACCCTGGTCCAGGATGTCATAACATGACACTGTGACCCTGGTCCAGGATGTCATAACATGACCCTGTGACCCTGGTCCAGGATGTCATAACATGACCCTGTGACCCTGGTCCAGGATGTCATAACATGACCCTGTGACCCTGGTCCAGGATGTCATAACATGACACTGTGACCCTGGTCCAGGATGTCATAACATGACCCTGTGACCCTGGTCCAGGATGTCATAACATGACCCTGTGACCCTGGTCCAGGATGTCATAACATGACACTGTGACCCTGGTCCAGGATGTCATAACATGACCCTGTGACCCTGGTCCAGGATGTCATAACATGACCCTGTGACCCTGGTCCAGGATGTCATAACATGACCCTGTGACCCTGGTCCAGGATGTCATAACATGACACTGTGACCCTGGTCCAGGATGTCATAACATGACACTGTGACCCTGGTCCAGGATGTCATAACATGACACTGTGACCCTGGTCCAGGATGTCATAACATGACACTGTGACCCTGGTCCAGGATGTCATAACATGACCCTGTGACCCTGGTCCAGGATGTCATAACATGACACTGTGACCCTGGTCCAGGATGTCATAACATGACACTGTGACCCTGGTCCAGGATGTCATAACATGACACTGCGACCCTGGTCCAGGATGTCATAACATGACACTGTGACCCTGGTCCAGGATGTCATAACATGACACTGTGACCCTGGTCCAGGATGTCGTAACATGACACTGTGACCCTGGTCCAGGATGTCATAACCTGACACTGTGACCCTGGTCCAGGATGTCGTAACATGACACTGTGACCCTGGTCCAGGATGTCATAACATGACACTGTGACCCTGGTCCAGGATGTCATAACATGACACTGTGACCCTGGTCCAGGATGTCATAACATGACAGTGAGTCTGGTCCAGGATGTCGTAACATGACACTGTGACCCTGGTCCAGGATGTCGTAACATGACACTGTGACCCTGGTCCAGGATGTCGTAACGTGACACTGTGACCCTGGTCCAGGATGTCATAACGTGACACTGTGACCCTGGTCCAGGATGTCATAACGTGACACTGTGACCCTGGTCCAGGATGTCATAACATGACACTGTGACCCTGGTCCAGGATGTCATAACATGACCCTGTGACCCTGGTCCAGGATGTCATAACATGACACTGTGACCCTGGTCCAGGATGTCATAACATGACACTGTGACCCTGGTCCAGGATGTCATAACATGACACTGTGACCCTGGTCCAGGATGTCATAACGTGACACTGTGACCCTGGTCCAGGATGTCATAACGTGACACTGTGACCCTGGTCCAGGATGTCATAACGTGACACTATGACCCTGGTCCAGGATGTCGTAACGTGACACTGTGACCCTGGTCCAGGATGTCATAACATGACCCTGTGACCCTGGTCCAGGATGTCGTAACATGACACTGTGACCCTGGTCCAGGATGTCGTAACGTGACACTGTGACCCTGGTCCAGGATGTCATAACATGACACTGTGACCCTGGTCCAGGATGTCGTAACGTGACACTGTGACCCTGGTCCAGGATGTCGTAACATGACACTGTGACCCTGGTCCAGGATGTCGTAACATGACACTGTGACCCTGGTCCAGGATGTCGTAACGTGACACTGTGACCCTGGTCCAGGATGTCGTAACGTGACACTGTGACCCTGGTCCAGGATGTCGTAACGTGACACTGTGACCCTGGTCCAGGATGTCGTAACGTGACACTGTGACCCTGGTCCAGGATGTCATAACGTGACACTCTGACCCTGGTCCAGGATGTCATAACGTGACACTGAGACCCTGGTCCAGGATGTCATAACATGACACTGTGACCCTGGTCCAGGATGTCGTAACATGACACTGTGACCCTGGTCCAGGATGTCGTAACGTGACAGTGTGACCCTGGTCCAGGATGTCATAACATGACACTGTGACCCTGGTCCAGGATGTCGTAACGTGACAGTGTGACCCTGGTCCAGGATGTCGTAACGTGACCCTGTGACCCTGGTCCAGGATGTCGTAACATGACACTGTGACCCTGGTCCAGGATGTCGTAACGTGACACTGTGACCCTGGTCCAGGATGTCATAACATGACACTGTGACCCTGGTCCAGGATGTCGTAACGTGACACTGTGACCCTGGTCCAGGATGTCGTAACATGACACTGTGACCCTGGTCCAGGATGTCGTAACATGACACTGTGACCCTGGTCCAGGATGTCGTAACGTGACACTGTGACCCTGGTCCAGGATGTCGTAACGTGACACTGTGACCCTGGTCCAGGATGTCGTAACGTGACACTGTGACCCTGGTCCAGGATGTCGTAACGTGACACTGTGACCCTGGTCCAGGATGTCATAACGTGACACTCTGACCCTGGTCCAGGATGTCATAACGTGACACTGAGACCCTGGTCCAGGATGTCATAACATGACACTGTGACCCTGGTCCAGGATGTCGTAACATGACACTGTGACCCTGGTCCAGGATGTCGTAACGTGACAGTGTGACCCTGGTCCAGGATGTCATAACATGACACTGTGACCCTGGTCCAGGATGTCGTAACGTGACAGTGTGACCCTGGTCCAGGATGTCGTAACGTGACACTGTGACCCTGGTCCAGGATGTCGTAACGTGACACTGTGACCCTGGTCCAGGATGTCGTAACGTGACACTGTGACCCTGGTCCAGGATGTCATAACGTGACAGTGAGTCTGGTCCAGGATGTCATAACATGACACTATGACCCTGGTCCAGGATGTCGTAACGTGACACTGTGACCCTGATCCAGGATGTCGTAACGTGACACTGTGACCCTGGTCCAGGATGTCATAACGTGACACCGTTTGCCTGGTCCAGGATGTCGTAACGTGACAGTGAGTCTGGTCCAGGATGTCGTAACGTGACACTGTGACCCTGGTCCAGGATGTCATAACGTGACACCGTTTGCCTGGTCCAGGATGTCGTAACATGACAGTGAGTCTGGTCCAGGATGTCGTAACGTGACAGTGAGTCTGGTCCAGGATGTCGTAACGTGACACTGTGACCCTGGTCCAGGATGTCGTAACGTGACACTGTGACCCTGGTCCAGGATGTCATAACGTGACACTGTGACCCTGGTCCAGGATGTCGTAACGTGACACTGTGACCCTGGTCCAGGATGTCGTAACGTGACACTGTGACCCTGGTCCAGGATGTCGTAACGTGACACTGTGACCCTGGTCCAGGATGTCGTAACGTGACACTGTGACCCTGGTCCAGGATGTCGTAACGTGACACTGTGACCCTGGTCCAGGATGTCATAATGTGACACTGTGACCCTGGTCCAGGATGTCGTAACGCAACAGTGAGTCTGGTCCAGGATGTCGTAACGTGACAGTGAGTCTGGTCCAGGATGTCGTAACGTGACAGTGAGTCTGGTCCAGGATGTCGTAACGTGACACTGTGACCCTGGTCCAGGATGTCGTAACGTGACACTGTGACCCTGGTCCAGGATGTCGTAACGTGACACTGTCACCCTGGTCCAGGATGTCGTAACGTGACACCGTTAGCCTGGTCCAGGATGTCGTAGCATGACAGTGAGCTTGGTCCAGGATGTCGTAACGTGACACTGTGACCCTGGTCCAGGATGTCGTAACGTGACACCGTTAGCCTGGTCCAGGATGTCGTAACGTGACACTGTGACCCTGGTCCAGGATGTCGTAGCATGACAGTGAGCTTGGTCCAGGGCGATGTAACATGACACCGTTAGTCTGGTCCAGGATGTCATAACGTGACACCGTTTGCCTGGTCCAGGATGTCGTAGCATGACAGTGAGTCTGGTCCAGGATGTCGTAACATGACAGTGAGTCTGGTCCAGGATGTCGTAACGTGACACCGTGAGTCTGGTCCAGGATGTCGTAACGTGACACCGTGAGACTGGTCTAGGATGTCGGAACGTGAGACTGGTCCAGGATGTCGTAACGTGACACTGTGACCCTGGTCCAGGATGTCGTAACATGACACCGTGAGTCTGGTCCAGGATGTCGTAACGTGACACCGTGAGTCTGGTCCAGGATGTCGTAAAGTGACACTGTGACCCTGGTCCAGGATGTCGTAACGTGACACCGTGAGTCTGGTCCAGGATGTCGTAACGTGACACCGTGAGTCTGGTCCAGGATGTCGTAACATGACACCGTGACCCTGGTCCAGGATGTCGTAACGTGACACCGTGAGTCTGGTCCAGGATGTCGTAACGTGACACCGTGACCCTGGTCCAGGATGTCGTAAAGTGACACTGTGACCCTGGTCCAGGATGTCATAACGTGACACTGTGACCCTGGTCCAGGATGTCGTAACGTGACACTGTGACCCTGGTCCAGGATGTCATAACGTGACACTGTGACCCTGGTCCAGGATGTCGTAACGTGACACCGTGAGTCTGGTCCAGGATGTCGTAACATGACACCGTGACCCTGGTCCAGGATGTCGTAACGTGACACCGTGAGTCTGGTCCAGGATGTCGTAACGTGACACCGTGACCCTGGTCCAGGATGTCGTAAAGTGACACTGTGACCCTGGTCCAGGATGTCATAACGTGACACTGTGACCCTGGTCCAGGATGTCGTAACGTGACACTGTGACCCTGGTCCAGGATGTCATAACGTGACACTGTGACCCTGGTCCAGGATGTCGTAACGTGACACCGTGAGTCTGGTCCAGGATGTCGTAACATGACACCGTGACCCTGGTCCAGGATGTCGTAACGTGACACCGTGAGTCTGGTCCAGGATGTCGTAACGTGACACCGTGACCCTGGTCCAGGATGTCGTAACGTGACACCGTGAGTCTGGTCCAGGATGTCGTAACGTGACACCGTGAGTCTAGTCCAGGATGTCGTAACGTGACACCGTGAGTCTGGTCCAGGATGTCGTAAAGTGACACCGTGAGTCTGGTCCAGGATGTCGTAACGTGACACCGTGAGTCTGGTCCAGGATGTCGTAACGTGACACCGTGAGTCTGGTGCAGGATGTCGTAACGTGACACCGTGAGCCTGCGATTGAATTCAGAGTGTCAGATATTTGGTTCTGCTGCAACCTGCTTGTTTGGTTTACATGGAGTGTTTGACAATGAAAGACCACAACAGTCGATGCTAATATAGATTGGTAGCAAATGCTAATAGCTGCCAACAACAACTTCAAGCTTCCATTGTAACTTTACCCTCCATGTAGTAACTTTACCCTCAATCTAGTAACTTTACCCTCCATGTAGTAACTTTACCCTCCATGTAGTAACTTTACCCTCCATGTAGTAACTTTACCCTCAATCTAGTAACTTTACCCTCCAGGTAGTAACTTTACCCTCCAGGTAGTAACTTTACCCTCCAGGTTGTAACTTTACCCTCCAGGTAGTAACTTTACCCTCCAGATTGTTACGATAACCTCCAAGTAGTAACTTTACCCTCCAGGTAGTAACTTTACCCTCCAGGTAGTAACTTTACCCTCCATGTAGTAACTTTACCCTCAATCTAGTAACTTTACCCTCCAGGTAGTAACTTTACCCTCCAGGTAGTAACTTTACCCTCCAGGTAGTAACTTTTCCCTCCAGGTAGTAACTTTTCCCTCCAGGTAGTAACTTTACCCTCCAGGTAGTAACTTTACCCTCCAGGTAGTAACTTTACCCTCCAGGTAGTAACTTTACCGTCCAGGTAGTAACTTTACCCTCCAGGTTGTAACTTTACCCTCCAGGTAGTAACTTTACCCTCCAGGTAGTAACTTTACCCTCCAGGTAGTAACTTTACCCTCCAGGTTGTAACTTTACCCTCCAGGTAGTAACTTTACCCTCCAGGTAGTAACTTTACCCTCCAGGTAGTAACTTTTCCCTCCAGGTAGTAACTTTACCCTCCAGGTTGTAACTTTACCCTCCAGGTAGTAACTTTACCCTCCAGGTAGTAACTTTACCCTCCAGGTTGTAACTTTACCCTCCAGGTAGTAACTTTACCCTCCAGGTAGTAACTTTACCCTCCAGGTTGTAGCTTTACCCTCCAGGTAGTAACTTTACCCTCCAGGTAGTAACTTTACCCTCCAGGTAGTAACTTTTCCCTCCAGGTAGTAACTTTACCCTCCAGGTAGTAACTTTACCCTCCAGGTAGTAACTTTACTCTCCAGGTAGTAACTTTACCCTCCAGGTAGTAACTTTACCCTCCAAGTAGTAACTTTACCCTCCAGGTAGTAACTTTACTCTCCAGGTAGTAACTTTACCCTCCAGGTAGTAACTTTACCCTCCAGGTTGTAGCTTTACCCTCCAGGTAGTAACTTTACCCTCCAGGTAGTAACTTTACCCTCCAGGTAGTAACTTTTCCCTCCAGGTAGTAACTTTACCCTCCAGGTAGTAACTTTACCCTCCAGGTAGTAACTTTACTGTCCAGGTAGTAACTTTACCCTCCAGGTAGTAACTTTACCCTCCAGGTTGTAACTTTACCCTCCAGGTAGTAACTTTACCCTCCAGGTAGTAACTTTACCCTCCAGGTAGTAACTTTACCGTCCAGGTAGTAACTTTACCCTCCAGGTAGTAACTTTACCCTCCAGGTTGTAACTTTACCCTCCAGGTAGTAACTTTACCCTCCAGGTAGTAACTTTACCCTCCAGGTAGTAACTTTACCCTCCAGGTAGTAACTTTACCGTCCAGGTAGTAACTTTACCCTCCAGGTAGTAACTTTTCCCTCCAGGTAGTAACTTTACCCTCCAGGTAGTAACTTTACCCTCCAGGTAGTAACTTTACCGTCCAGGTAGTAACTTTACCCTCCAGGTAGTAACTTTACCCTCCAGGTAGTAAGTTTACCCTCCAGGTAGTAACTTTACCCTCCAGGTTGTAACTTTACCCTCCAGGTAGTAACTTTACCCTCCAGGTAGTAACTTTACCCTCCAGGTAGTAACTTTACCGTCCAGGTAGTAACTTTACCGTCCAGGTAGTAACTTTACCCTCCAGGTAGTAACTTTACCCTCCAGGTAGTAACTTTACCGTCCAGGTAGTAACTTTACCCTCCAGGTAGTAACTTTACCCTCCAGGTAGTAACTTTACCCTCCAGGTTGTAACTTTACCCTCCAGGTAGTAACTTTACCCTCCAGGTAGTAACTTTACCCTCCAGGTTGTAACTTTACCCTCCAGGTAGTAACTTTTCCCTCCAGGTAGTAACTTTACCCTCCAGGTTGTAACTTTACCCTCCAGGTAGTAACTTTACCCTCCAGGTAGTAACTTTACCCTCCAGGTTGTAACTTTACCCTCCAGGTAGTAACTTTACCCTCCAGGTAGTAACTTTACCCTCCAGGTTGTAGCTTTACCCTCCAGGTAGTAACTTTACCCTCCAGGTAGTAACTTTACCCTCCAGGTAGTAACTTTTCCCTCCAGGTAGTAACTTTACCCTCCAGGTAGTAACTTTACCGTCCAGGTAGTAACTTTACCCTCCAGGTAGTAACTTTACCCTCCAGGTTGTAACTTTACCCTCCAGGTAGTAACTTTACCCTCCAGGTAGTAACTTTACCCTCCAGGTAGTAACTTTACCGTCCAGGTAGTAACTTTACCCTCCAGGTAGTAACTTTACCCTCCAGGTAGTAACTTTACCCTCAATCTAGTAACTTTACCCTCCAGGTAGTAACTTTACCCTCAATCTAGAAACTTTACCCTCCAGGTAGTAACTTTACCCTCCAGGTAGTAACTTTACCCTCCAGGTTGTAACTTTACCCTCCAGGTAGTAACTTTACCCTCCAGGTTGTAACTTTACCCTCCAGGTTGTAACTTTACCCTCCAGGTTGTAACTTTACCCTCCAGGTAGTAACTTTACCCTCCAAGTAGTAACTTTACCCTCCAGGTAGTAACTTTACTCTCCAGGTAGTAACTTTACCCTCCAGGTAGTAACTTTACCCTCCAAGTAGTAACTTTACCCTCCAGGTAGTAACTTTACTCTCCAGGTAGTAACTTTACTCTCCAGGTAGTAACTTTACCCTCCAGGTAGTAACTTTACCCTCCAGGTTGTAGCTTTACCCTCCAGGTAGTAACTTTACCCTCCAGGTAGTAACTTTACCCTCCAGGTAGTAACTTTTCCCTCCAGGTAGTAACTTTACCCTCCAGGTAATAACTTTACCCTCCAGGTAGTAACTTTACCCTCCAGGTTGTAACTTTACCCTCCATGTAGTAACTTTTCCCTCCAGGTAGTAACTTTACCCTCCAGGTAGTAACTTTACCCTCCAGGTAGTAACTTTTCCCTCCAGGTTGTAACGATAGCCTCCAGGTAGTAACTTTACCCTCCAGGTAGTAACTTTACCCTCCAGGTAGTAACTTTACCCTCCATGTAGTAACTTTACCCTCCAGGTAGTAACTTTACCCTCCAGGTAGTAACTTTACCCTCCAGGTAGTAACTTTACCCTCCAGGTTGTAACTTTACCCTCCAGGTAGTAACTTTACCCTCCAGGTAGTAACTTTTCCCTCCAGGTAGTAACTTTACCCTCCAGGTAGTAACTTTACCGTCCAGGTAGTAACTTTACCCTCCAGGTAGTAACTTTACCCTCCAGGTTGTAACTTTACCCTCCAGGTAGTAACTTTACCCTCCAGGTAGTAACTTTACCCTCCAGGTAGTAACTTTACCGTCCAGGTAGTAACTTTACCCTCCAGGTAGTAACTTTACCCTCCAGGTAGTAACTTTACCCTCAATCTAGTAACTTTACCCTCCAGGTAGTAACTTTACCCTCAATCTAGAAACTTTACCCTCCAGGTAGTAACTTTACCCTCCAGGTAGTAACTTTACCCTCCAGGTTGTAACTTTACCCTCCAGGTAGTAACTTTACCCTCCAGGTTGTAACTTTACCCTCCAGGTTGTAACTTTACCCTCCAGGTTGTAACTTTACCCTCCAGGTAGTAACTTTACCCTCCAAGTAGTAACTTTACCCTCCAGGTAGTAACTTTACTCTCCAGGTAGTAACTTTACCCTCCAGGTAGTAACTTTACCCTCCAAGTAGTAACTTTACCCTCCAGGTAGTAACTTTACTCTCCAGGTAGTAACTTTACTCTCCAGGTAGTAACTTTACCCTCCAGGTAGTAACTTTACCCTCCAGGTTGTAGCTTTACCCTCCAGGTAATAACTTTACCCTCCAGGTAGTAACTTTACCCTCCAGGTAGTAACTTTTCCCTCCAGGTAGTAACTTTACCCTCCAGGTAATAACTTTACCCTCCAGGTAGTAACTTTACCCTCCAGGTTGTAACTTTACCCTCCATGTAGTAACTTTTCCCTCCAGGTAGTAACTTTACCCTCCAGGTAGTAACTTTACCCTCCAGGTAGTAACTTTTCCCTCCAGGTTGTAACGATAACCACCAGGTAGTAACTTTACCCTCCAGGTAGTAACTTTACCCTCCAGGTAGTAACTTTACCCTCCAGGTAGTAACTTTACCCTCCATGTAGTAACTTTACCCTCCAGGTAGTAACTTTACCCTCCAGGTAGTAACTTTACCCTCCAGGTTGTAACTTTACCCTCCAGGTAGTAACTTTACCCTCCAGGTAGTAACTTTTCCCTCCAGGTTGTAACGATAACCTCCAGGTAGTAACTTTACCCTCCAGGTAGTAACTTTACCGTCCAGGTAGTAACTTTACCCTCCAGGTAGTAACTTTACCCTCCAGGTTGTAACTTTACCCTCCAGGTAGTAACTTTACCCTCCAGGTAGTAACTTTACCCTCCAGGTAGTAACTTTACCGTCCAGGTAGTAACTTTACCCTCCAGGTAGTAACTTTACCCTCCAGGTAGTAACTTTACCCTCAATCTAGTAACTTTACCCTCCAGGTAGTAACTTTACCCTCAATCTAGAAACTTTACCCTCCAGGTAGTAACTTTACCCTCCAGGTAGTAACTTTACCCTCCAGGTTGTAACTTTACCCTCCAGGTAGTAACTTTACCCTCCAGGTTGTAACTTTACCCTCCAGGTTGTAACTTTACCCTCCAGGTTGTAACTTTACCCTCCAGGTAGTAACTTTACCCTCCAAGTAGTAACTTTACCCTCCAGGTAGTAACTTTACTCTCCAGGTAGTAACTTTACCCTCCAGGTAGTAACTTTACCCTCCAAGTAGTAACTTTACCCTCCAGGTAGTAACTTTACTCTCCAGGTAGTAACTTTACTCTCCAGGTAGTAACTTTACCCTCCAGGTAGTAACTTTACCCTCCAGGTTGTAGCTTTACCCTCCAGGTAGTAACTTTACCCTCCAGGTAGTAACTTTACCCTCCAGGTAGTAACTTTTCCCTCCAGGTAGTAACTTTACCCTCCAGGTAATAACTTTACCCTCCAGGTAGTAACTTTACCCTCCAGGTTGTAACTTTACCCTCCAGGTTGTAACGATAACCTCCAGGTTGTAACTTTACCCTCCAGGTTGTAACTTTACCCTCCAGGTTGTAACTTTACCCTCCAGGTAGTAACTTTACCCTCCAGGTTGTAACTTTACCCTCCAGGTTGTAACTTTACCCTCCAGGTTGTAACTTTACCCTCCAGGTAGTAACTTTACCCTCCAAGTAGTAACTTTACCCTCCAGGTAGTAACTTTACTCTCCAGGTAGTAACTTTACCCTCCAGGTAGTAACTTTACCCTCCAAGTAGTAACTTTACCCTCCAGGTAGTAACTTTACTCTCCAGGTAGTAACTTTACTCTCCAGGTAGTAACTTTACCCTCCAGGTAGTAACTTTACCCTCCAGGTTGTAGCTTTACCCTCCAGGTAGTAACTTTACCCTCCAGGTAGTAACTTTACCCTCCAGGTAGTAACTTTTCCCTCCAGGTAGTAACTTTACCCTCCAGGTAATAACTTTACCCTCCAGGTAGTAACTTTACCCTCCAGGTTGTAACTTTACCCTCCAGGTTGTAACGATAACCTCCAGGTAGTAACTTTACCCTCCAGGTAGTAACTTTACCCTCCAGGTAGTAACTTTACCCTCCAGGTAGTAACTTTACCCTCCATGTAGTAACTTTACCCTCCAGGTAGTAACTTTACCCTCCAGGTAGTAACTTTACCCTCCAGGTAGTAACTTTACCCTCCAGGTTGTAACTTTACCCTCCAGGTAGTAACTTTACCCTCCAGGTAGTAACTTTTCCCTCCAGGTTGTAACGATAACCTCCAGGTAGTAACTTTACCCTCCAGGTAGTAACTTTACCCTCCAGGTAGTAACTTTACCCTCCAGGTAGTAACTTTACCCTCCAGGTAGTAACTTTACCCTCCAGGTAGTAACTTTACCCTCCAGGTTGTAACTTTACCCTCCAGGTTGTAACTTTACCCTCCAGGTAGTAACTTTACCCTCCAGGTAGTAACTTTACCCTCCAGGTTGTAACTTTACCCTCCAGGTAGTAACTTTACCCTCCAGGTAGTAACTTTACCCTCCAGGTAGTAACTTTACCCTCCAGGTAGTAACTTTACCCTCCAGGTAGTAAGTTTACCCTCCAGGTAGTAACTTTACCCTCCAGGTAGTAACTTTACCCTCCAGGTAGTAACTTTACCCTCCAGGTTGTAACTTTACCCTCCAGGTAGTAACTTTACCCTCCAGGTTGTAACTTTACCCTCCAGGTAGTAACTTTACCCTCCAGGTAGTAACTTTTCCCTCCAGGTAGTAACTTTACCCTCCAGGTAGTAACTTTACCCTCCAGGTAGTAAGTTTACCCTCCAGGTAGTAACTTTACCCTCCAGGTAGTAACTTTACCCTCCAGGTAGTAACTTTACCCTCCAGGTAGTAACTTTACCGTCCAGGTAGTAACTTTACCCTCCAGGTAGTAACTTTACCCTCCAGGTTGTAACTTTACCCTCCAGGTTGTAACTTTACCCTCCAGGTTGTAACTTTACCCTCCAGGTTGTAGCTTTACCCTCCAGGTAGTAACTTTACCCTCCAGGTAGTAAGTTTACCCTCCAGGTAGTAACTTTACCCTCCAGGTTGTAACTTTACCCTCCAGGTAGTAACTTTACCCTCCAGGTAGTAACTTTACCCTCCAGGTAGTAACTTTACCCTCCAGGTAGTAACTTTACCGTCCAGGTAGTAACTTTACCCTCCAGGTAGTAACTTTACCCTCCAGGTTGTAACTTTACCCTCCAGGTAGTAACTTTACCCTCCAGGTAGTAACTTTACCCTCCAGGTAGTAACTTTACCCTCCAGGTAGTAACTTTACCGTCCAGGTAGTAACTTTACCCTCCAGGTAGTAACTTTACCCTCCAGGCCATCCTCTCTCTCCGCGCACAGACTTTTCTCCTCCTCCCTTTGTGGGATTTCTTTCCAAACACATACATGTCACAACGCTGAGGCGCCTTTCATGTTCGTGTTTTGTCTTATTGTTGCGCAATCACTTCAGCATTTTTGCACATTATATGATGGAGCAACACGTGAACTGTGATTCTGATTGTGATTTCTTCGTACAGTCTGCGCAGCAAACTTCATGTGGTGGCAGATTGATGTCGTGCGGCCTGTGACGCGCACGCACACACACACGCACACACACACGCACACACACACACACACACACACACACACACACACCACACATACACACACACACACACACACAGTTCATGTGCTTTTTCTGCAGGAGCGTCAGAAGCAGCTGGAGAGTTTGGGGATTTCTCTGCAGTCATCAGGGATCAAAGTAGGAGACGACAAAAGTTTTCTAGTTAACCTGAATGCTGACCCTGCCCTTAACGAGCTGCTGGTGTACTACCTGAAGGTACACACACACACACACACACACACACACACACACACACACACACACACACACACACACACACACACACACACTTGTGCTAAGCAGGATTGAAGCGAAGTGTCTAAAACAACTCGCAATTCTTAGTTACAGGAAGTAAACTACAGTGGTGCATTATGGGTCGCGAGCAGGTAGCTCAGGAAGCTGAAGAAAAGGATCAGAAAGCAGGGAATCTTGGTTGATAGGCAGCTCTCTTGCAGATGTGGTCACATGACTTGAGATTATGTTGTTTGTCACCATGTTGTTAGTACTGACCAATCAGTGAGAGACATTCTCTTCTTTGTGCTTTTTGTATAAAATACACTGTGAAATTAAAAGTGTGGGTTTTTTTGTTGCAGTTTGGTTCATTAAGACTAAAAGTCTTTTTAATCCAAGCAGGAGTTCCTTTGCTGATGGTTCTAAACTACAGAACCACACTGCTGTTTGTTAGTACCTCAGAGGACATTCAGGTTACTTCCTGACAGTTGTGTCCCCATGTGTCTGTTGTGTGTCAGGACCACACTAAAGTGGGCTCTGCAGACTCTCAGGACATCCAGCTCTGTGGAATGGGGATCCAGGCAGAGCATTGCATCATCGACATCACGGCCGAGGCCGCTGTCATGCTCAGCCCCCTCCGCAATGCCCGGTAAGGACGGCCGGCCCCGGCAGACGGACCCACCTGATTCACGTGTTCACACTGCTGTTTCAATGCGGTGCTGTCTGTCATGTTGCAGAACTTGTGTCAACGGTTCTCCGGTGAGCAGTGCTCTGCAGCTGCACCATGGCGACCGCATCCTCTGGGGAAACAACCACTTCTTCAGGTAAGCACACGTCACAGCTTTCATTTCTCAGGTTACCTTTTCCTTTCAAATCATTTAGTGCTCTCAGTTGCTACGGTAGCAGTTTGTTTTTCCACCTTAATTGGATTCTGCCATATTTAGATCTTTTCATCTTAACTCTCAGTGGGGGGGTGATACTATTCCAACTCGGTGATGCATTTCACCAGTACATGCTTGGATTAGAGTAATGGGGAAAAAAACATCATTGGTGCAGGCTTTGTAACAGATTTATTTTTCTGACGGTGTTGACTGATCCCAGAGGAAGAGCTTTCTTCTGCAGCTTTAAACAAAGTGTTAAGTCATTGGTCGGTGCATTGAGAGAAGACTATTTTGTTTTATGTCATGTGAAGGATCAACCTGCCGAAGCGGTGCTCTCGTGTGGCAGAAGATGAGGAAGGTGAAGTGATGAAGAAGAGTGGTAGCAATGAGCAGCTGGATGCAGACGGTGACACAGCCAGTGAAGTGTCCAGTGAAGTCAGCTTCTCCTACGAGTTCGCCCAGACAGAGGTCATGATGAAGGCCCTGGGCAGTAACGGTAAGGCTGTGGTGCCGTGGTGGGGTGTGGGTCCCGGTACTTCCTGCCGCTGATGGCCTGTGCTGTGCTCAGACCCCATGCAGGCCGTGCTGCAGTCTCTGGAGAGGCAGCACGAGGAGGAGAAGAGGTCTGCTCTGGAGCGGCAGAGGCAGATGTACGAGCAGGAGCTGCAGCAGCTCCGAAAGAAACTCAATCCCGATCGTCTGTCCTGTGGAGGGTCCGTGTCCATGCAACAGGGTCCGGGGCAGCAGGCTCACTACCGCAGCCTGGAGAGACTCAGCGTGGGAGGAATGAGCCATTCCACCAGCGCCCAGAGCCGACTGAGGCAATGGAGCGAGGACAGGTGTGCAGCACACCAAGAGCTTCAAAAGCGACGAGCACTGTGAGCCACTAAACACGCCCCCTCTGCTCCACTCCTCGCCTGCAGGGAGGCGGTGTTCGTCAGGAGCCTGCGCAGGCTGAGGGAGCAGATCGTCAGGGCCAACACCCTGGTACAGGAAGCCTGCTTCATCTCTGACGAGCTGGAACGACACACCGAGTACAGAGTCACTCTGCAGATCCCAGCCGACAACCTCAACGCCAACCGCAAGGTCTCAGGGAGGGAGAGAGGGAGGGAGGGAGGGAGGGGGAGAGAGAGAGAGAGAGAGAGAGAGAGGGAGGGAGGGAGGGAGGGGGAGGGGGAGGGGGAGGGGGAGGGGGAGGGGGGAGAGAGAGAGAGAGAGAGAGAGAGAGAGAGAGAGAGAGAGAGAGAGAGACTTCCCCTCAGTCCATAGTGTGTGTGTGTTCAGAGAGATGCGGTGCTAAGCGAACCAGCCATCCAGTTGCGGCGGAGGTGTCGGGGGAAGCAGATCTGGAGTTTGGAGAAGATGGAGAACCGTCTGGTGGACATGAGGGAGCTGTACCAGGAGTGGCAGGACTACCACCAGCACCATCCGGACGACCCAGTGGGTTTGGGTTACTGTCTCCTTCCTCTGCACAATCAGACCTGTGTGTTGACCATGCTGTTTACCACCTGCCATCTCATTCACAACACCCACACTTGACCCAGACTTTGTCTGTTCTGCCTCTTTGATCCTTCATGTGTCTTCTGTGTTGGTACCACTTCTCCACCAAGAAGAACCAGGTGTTAGTTCGGTTCCTGGTGCCAGTGCTCATTCGGTTCCAATTGGGCTCCTCCTAAGAACTGGTTGTTTTTCCATTCCAGTAGCAGTTGAGCAGAGCCTCTAGTGGAGGCTGTGCAGGTGGAGCAGGTGCTGCAGCCTGCTGCATTCACTGTCCTGCCGAGTCCCAGAAGCTCCCTCCAGCTCGTCTGGGCTGAGGGCAAAATTCCAGTAAGCTCTGGGTCTGAATCCACTGCTGCGTTTATGTCGCCTCCATTGACAACAAAAAAACTAAATGAAGACACTTGGCTGCGCTCTGGACAACCCCGCCCTCAGACCGTTGGTACTGCTTAGCAGCAGTTTAATGAGTCTAGAGAACTGGTTCCAAGTCAGGATCTGGATCTGAAGCGCACCTGGAACCAGCTCTCTGGAACAGGGAAGACCAGATGATGCTCAGGCTCACGATGCAACGTGGTTTAGGAATCTTCTGAACTCAGTGTATTAAAACAAGCCAGATGAAGACTCTGTCCTCAACGTAGGACACAACCACTCACCCTGAACCCTTTACCTTCACATGGTCTTGATGAATAGGACTTTGAGTCCTTCGTCTCACACACACTCCTCCTCTGTCCAGGTCATGCGCTCGTATTTCCGTCGAGCAGACCCATTCTTTGACGAGCAGGAGAACCACAGTCTGATCGGCGTTGCCAACGTTTTCCTGTCCTGCCTCTTCTACGACGTGAAGCTGCAGTACGCTGTTCCCATCATCAACCAGAAGGGGGAGGTATACACACACACACACACACACACACACACACACACACACACACACACACACACACACAAGCAGTTTGTGCTTTAGTGTTCAGTGTTCACAGCAATGAGTCACACTTATCAACCAATAAATGCACAGATCAGCCAGATGTGCTTTTGAAAGCTATTTGCTGAAGTATTTTAAAAAGTTCACATAAAAGTGGTTCTGTTTGTGCTGCAAGTTTGACTGAAGCCATGACACAGATGTGTCTCTGATATCAGGTAGTGAAATGCAGTCTGTGGGCTAACAGGCTGTGTGTGTGTGCAGGTTGCAGGGCGTCTGCACGTAGAGGTGGTGAGGGTTGGAGGAGGTTTGGAGGAGAGCATGGCAGGAGGAGAGGAACCTGACAACAACCAGGACACAGACGTTCAGGACCGAAAGCTGGTCTGCATGGTAAGACGTCTCCTCCTCCTCCTTCTTCTACACTCCTTCTTCTTCCTCCTCCTCCTTTTTCTTGTCTGTGATGGGGAGCGTGAGCCGAGTCCACAGGTTGTTTTCCAGTATTTCACCCTGCTGACAAGGTGCTGTTGACAGTCCTGCATACTAACCACTGCAGGACAACTGGTGCAGTGTGACCTGCCATAATAAAGTGTATTCACACAACAACACCATCCACCTCAGTTTATGGTGTTATTCCTCTTGTGGAGCAGTTTTGTGACTTTGTTGTTTTTGATATTGTTGTCTTGGTTTTTGTGCTCTTGTTCTATATAAAATAATTAGAACAAATGTTTGTTATTCACCACACAACATTTTCTTTTTATGTTTGAAGTGTGTATTATTTTGAAGGTGCAGAGCAGGAAACAGGAAGTGTTGCACTTCAGTCATACTGCAAAATATCTATTGTACTTGTTGGTACTGTGATAATGACTTATTGTGCATTGAAATCACAACATTGTACTTGAAATGACTCTTGACCTTTGAACCCTCCATAGATCAAGCTCCTGCAAGCCACAGGTCTTCCCCAGTACCTGTCCAACTTTGTCTTCTGTCAGTATTCCTTCTGGGACCAGCCTGAGCCCATCATCGTGGCTCCTGAGGTGGACCCGTCGTCTTCCTCGCCCAGCTCCAAAGACCCTCACTGCATGGTGGTGTTCGACTGCTGCAAGGTGACTTGGGAGGAGTCTAACCACCGCAGCTCCACCGTGCCCTGTGTAATCACAATGTGTTCACTCTGTGCTCACACTGGTCACCCTGTGTGGTCACACTGTGGTCACACTGGTCACCCTGTGGTCACACTGTGGTCACACTGTGGTCACACTGGTCACCCTGTGTGGTCACACTGTGGTCACACTGGTCACCCTGTGGTCACACTGTGGTCACACTGTGGTCACACTGGTCACCCTGTGGTCACACTGTGGTCACACTGGTCACCCTGTGTGGTCACACTGTGGTCACCCTGTGGTCACACTGGTCACCCTGTGTGGTCACACTGTGGTCACCCTGTGGTCACACTGGTCACCCTGTGGTCACACTGTGGTCACACTGTGGTCACCCTGTGGTCACACTGGTCACCCTGTGGTCACACTGTGGTCACACTGGTCACCCTGTGGTCACACTGTGGTCACACTGGTCACCCTGTGGTCACACTGTGGTCACACTGTGGTCACCCTGTGGTCACACTGGTCACCCTGTGTGGTCACACTGTGGTCACACTGTGGTCACACTGGTCACCCTGTGTGGTCACACTGTGGTCACACTGGTCACCCTGTGTGGTCACACTGTGGTCACCCTGTGGTCACACTGGTCACCCTGTGGTCACACTGTGGTCACACTGTGGTCACCCTGTGGTCACACTGGTCACCCTGTGGTCACACTGTGGTCACACTGGTCACCCTGTGGTCACACTGTGGTCACACTGTGGTCACCCTGTGGTCACACTGGTCACCCTGTGGTCACACTGTGGTCACACTGTGGTCACACTGGTCACCCTGTGTGGTCACACTGTGGTCACACTGGTCACCCTGTGGTCACACTGTGGTCACACTGGTCACCCTGTGGTCACACTGTGGTCACACTGTGGTCACCCTGTGGTCACACTGGTCACCCTGTGGTCACACTGTGGTCACACTGTGGTCACCCTGTGTGGTCACACTGTGGTCACACTGGTCACCCTGTGTGGTCACACTGTGGTCACACTGGTCACCCTCTGTGGTCACTCTGTGGTCACACTGGTCACTCTGTGGTCCCTCTGTGGTCACACTGGTCACCCTGTGTGGTCACGCTCTGATGTCACCCTCTGTGGTTACTCTGTGGTCGCACTGTGGTCACACTGGTCACCCTCTGTGGTCACTCTGTGGTCACTCTGTGGTCCCTCTGTGGTCACACTAGTCACCCTGTGGTCACACTGGTCACCCTGTGTGGTCACGCGCTGATGTCACCCTCTGTGGTCACTCTGTGGTCACACTGGTCACCCTGTGGTCACACTGGTCAACTTGTGTGTGTTGTAGGAGCTGGCGGTGTCGGTCAGTGAAGATTTCATCGAGTACCTGACAGAAGGAGCCGTGGCCATTGAGGTTTATGGACACAGACAAGCTGACACAGGAAGACATCCTGCTCTGTGGGACCTCAGCATCATCCAGGCTAAAACACGCACACTACGAGACCGGTACACACACACACACACACACACACACACACACACACACACACAGCACCAGTCTCCGGGGTCCTGACAGTCCCTCCTCTGGCAGGTGGAGCGAGGTGACGCGCCGTCTGGAGATGTGGATCCACATCTTGGAGATCAACGAGAACGGAGACTTTGTGCCGGTGGAAGTGGTTCCTGCTAAGGATGTGTCCACCGGGGGCATCTTTCAGCTCCGACAGGTGAACAAACTTTCAAACTCACCTGCAGTCAAACATCAGAGGAAGAAGTCATGTGTCATACTCATTTAGAAAAAAATAGATATACCAATACAGGTTCCAGCAGAAAATTCTATGTTACCTGGCAGCCATTTTTCTATTTTGTAGGAAACATGGCAGCTGCCAGCACTGATGCATAACCTAAGTGGCTATGTACCTTTTATTTTTTATTTTCCGTTTTGTTGTCAATATGTTTAAAAATGTGCTGAGTAAGCTTTACAGATGGTTCAGTAGAGGTGTGTGGGGGTGCTATTAAGAAAGTAATGTAAAAGTTCTGTGTGTATATTGTTTTATTACGTTTGAAAATAAAAAGGTATTGTAACAAAAAAAAAAAAAAAACCTCAGAGGAAAAGACGATAAACATCCTTTTTCTCTCTTGTTATGCTCCGGGGCTCCAGGGCCAGTCCAGGAGGATACAGGTGGATGTGCACTCGGTGCAGGACTCGGGCACCATGCCTCTGATAGCAGAGGTCCTGCTGGCTGTGTCTGTAGGCTGTGTGGAGATCAGAAACTCCACAGCCAATCAGGAAGCAGATGAGATGGACAGCTATCAGGTAGACCTGCTCGAGACTCTCCTGTTTCACCAGGTGAGAAATGAAGTCAATGAACAGAGTGCTCTGTTGGACAGGAGAGAGATCTGGAACGACTCCGCGGGCAGTGGCTGGCTGCCCTCACCAAGAGACAGGAGTACCTGGACCAGCACCTGCAGAGCCTGCTCAGCAAAACAGGTACACACACACACACATACACACACTCCTGTGACACAGAGTTGTGGATAGTTGTGTGTTCCAGAGTACTCAGTGTTCTGTGATTGGCTGTTTATCCAGAGAAGACAGAGGACGACATGGAGAGGGAGGCTCAGCTGCTGGAGTGGCGCCTGACTCTCACTGAGGAGAGAAACGCCGTCATGGTGCCCTCTGCTGGCAGTGGCATCCCTGGAGCGCCGGCTGAATGGTACAGAGCACACACAGTTGCTCTGTTAGTTTAATGGAGCTCTCAGAATCAATGTGAGGAGAGAGGGGGCTTCCTCTACACCAGGGGTAGTGAACTCTGGTCCTCCAGAGTCGTAGTCCTGCACGTTTTCAATGGGTCCTCACGTCAACACAGCTGACAGCAACTAGTGGCTCATTATCAAGCTTTGTGCAGAGCCTCGTCATGATAAAAGTGTGGCGTGTTTGAGCAGGGAAACATATAAAACATGCAGGGCTGCAGCTCTCAGTAACCAGGGTTCCGTACCCCTGCTATGCACGTTGGTTAGAAACATCGAGTGAGCTGCAGGAAGGGTATGATGAAGGTCTTCATGTCATCCAGCTGCATGTTGACGTTGGTGTGTTTGTCGGCAGGGTCCCTCTCTCGGGCATGGAGACTCACATCCCCGTCCTCTTCCTCAACCTCAAACGTATGTAGACCGACCTCAACACAACCACTCACGTGGAATTCCTGCACACGGTTTGTTCTCATTCATATCTGTCTGTCTGCAGCGGATGATCTCAGCTCTCAGGACCAGTTTGAGGTGCCGGAGGCTGGAGGCTGGGACGCCACTTTAAGTGGAGAAGACGAGGATGACTTCTTTGACCTGCAGATTGTTAAGCACTATGACGGAGAGGTGAGGATAATAACTCCATCAGAACAAGAAGAAAGTTCTGACACTCCACGGTCTGGCCAACAAAATGATGTTATTTTCTTCCCCAAGTTCGGCAGGGCGAAACGTCCAGGCCAAAGTCTCTCGGTGGTTCGCAAAATCTTGTGTCATTGGTCAGACTTTACTTGTTAACGTCCACATTCTGCCACAAGTCCATGGGAGGGCTGTGCGTTTCTTATTTACGCTGCACACACATGTTTCAGCTCACTAATGACTATCAGTCATATTTTAATCATGTTTGGCAGGTAGCCTCGCTACTGTGTGAGCCCTGCAGCTTGTTAGCATGTAGCATGTAGCCTCGCTACTGTGTGAGCCCTGCAGCTTGTTAGCATGTAGCATGTAGCCTAGCTACTGTGTGAGCCCTGCATCTTGTTACCATGTAGCCTGTAGCCTCGCTACTGTGTGAGCCCTGCAGCTTGGTAGCATGTAGCCTAGCTACTGCGTGAGCCCTGCAGCTTGTTAGCATGTAGCCAAGCTACTGTGTGAGCCCTGCAGATTGTTAGCATGTAGCATGTAGCCTAGCTACTGCCTGAGCCCTGCAGCTTGTTAGCATGTAGCCTCGTTATTGTGTGAGCCCCGTGCTCATTAGCGTGTAGCATGTAGCCTCACTACTGTGTGAGCACCGAAGCTTGTCAGCATGTAGCCTAGCTACTGTGTGAGACCCGAAGCTCGTTGGCACATAGGCTCGCTGCTGTGTGAGCCCCCAAGCTTGGTAGCATGTAGCAACGTAGTACAGACAGACAGAGGTACTTGGTTCTCCTGAACGCAGGTCTGTCAGGTCCTGCAGTTAAAACTGTTAAAACCGAACCAACATGGCGGCTCGGGCTCAAACTTTCGCCTTCATAACGGAATCTATTTCTGGAAACATTTGAAGTGAGAAATAAGCCGTGCAGTTGAAAAGGTAAAACACTGCTTCACAGACATGTGGCTGCAGTGAGAGGCGTGGCCTGCAGTGATGGGGGTGGCCTGTGGTGAGGGGGCGTGGCCTGTGGTGAGAGGCATTGTCTGCCCTGAGGGGGCGTGGCCTGCAAGTTCGACAGCTTCTTCTCAGAGTATGAACTCTCCTGCCGAGCAAGAATTTTTTTCGGCATCTGACGTCAGAACTTTGTTCTTCATTCTTTGTTCTTGTCCTCCTGGGAGTCGCGGAGCCTTTGAGAGTCCCACTCTGCTAGTGGCCTGCTGGTAAACCCTCCTCATTTGCATGCAGGTAAAAGCTGAGGCGTCGTGGGACTCGACGGTCCATGAGTGTCCCCAGCTCAGTCGCGGGGGGTCGTGGCCCGAACAGCGTGTGTACCTGACGGTCCGGGCAGTGGTCCAGCTCAGCCACCCCGCCGATATGCAGCTGGTGCTGCGGAAGAGGATCTGTGTGAACATTAACCCTGGGCGCCAGGGCTTCGCACACAGCTTTCTGAGGAGGATGTCCACCCGCAGCACCATCCCAGGCTGCGGGGTCACATTTGAGGTGGTGTCCAACATCCCCGGGGTAAGGCGCAGACAAAAAGCCGCTTCTTCTCATGACATCAGCACAGATGGTTGAACAGAACTCTGTCTCTAGGATGCCCCGGGTTCAGAAGACAGGGAGATGCTGGCTCGACTCGCCGCCAACGCTCACAACAGCCAGTCAGCTGATAACAAGGAGGCCATTGAGAAATACCTGCGCAGTGTTCTTAGTCTGGAGAACATCCTGACTCTGGATCGACTCCGACAGGTTAAACTCAGTTCACTTCAACCTTTGACCCTGTCAGCATTTCAGCTTGTACAACTAATATTCAGTAAAAATAGATTTCTAATCAGCAACAGCAGAACAAAACAGCAGTCACTGCTATTCAACCTTTCATTCACTCTGTCAATAAATCTTCATCTCTCAGCATTCTGTCCTGTCCTCAAGCTTTATTGTGATATTCTATGTTCATAGTTCAGTTTTCAGCGGTATTCAGTCCAGACAATCGTGTGTGTGTGTGTGTGTGTGTGTGTGTGTGTGTGTGTGTGTGTGTGTGTGTGTGTGTGTGTGTGTGTGTGTGTGTGTGTGTGTGTGTGTGTGTGTGTGTGTGTGTGTGTGTGTGTGTGTGTGTGTGTGTGTGTGTGTGTGTGTGTGTGTGTGTGTGTGTGTGTGTGTGCGCGCCAGGAAGTGGCGGTGAAGGAGCAGCTGGCCGGCAGAGGAAGGAGCCACAGGAGGAGCATCAGCTCTCCTTCCGTCCACAGAGTAAATGAGACACACACTGGTCATGTCTCATGTTCAGATCTCCTCCTCAATGTCTGCTGACCTCTCTGTCTCCACCTTGTCCTCTTTTCTCCTCCGTCTCCTCCTTGTCTCCTCTGACCTCAGCTCTCTGGCAGCAGACAGGACGTTTCCTCCACCTGCCTGCTGGATGACAAGGTAACTGTTCTAATGCAGGCTGAGAGGAATGACTCCTCCTTCATGTCTGAAGCCCCATATACACATCAATGAATATGAGTGTATCTGCAAAACTTTCTTAACTTTTGGGGGGTCCGTTGACACGACACTCGTGGTCGGATCCAGTGTATCCGTGAAGCTTTTATACCGGCTTCCAAGGTGGAAAGATTCTTTCAAGGTCGCAATTCCCTCCTGCAGATTGCCGGAGGCTATGGAGTTCTGTTAGTGCACATGTGCATCTCTCCCCCTCCCTTCCCCTTGACAATACTTCCTTCTTCTCATGACCCTGTAAACTGCCTGTGCCAGTGGTATTAGTCACGGTCAGTATTCTAGTTTTATTGTCCACATCAGTAGTTTTATAGTTGAGACTCTCCCCTGATAGCATCCAATTTTGTTCAAGTTTACAGTGTGTTGTTGTGTCTGTTTCATTTCATTACAATAACAAGCAACGGCGCCCTCCCATCGCCCGCCATACTAACTACATCGCTGTCAGTTTGTCCGCTGCTGCAGTGTAAACGCAGCGGATTACGTGTTGTCACGTGAAACATTGTCGTGTAAATGGAGCATGAGTGTTCTTGTCTTGCTTTGCTCAGGGTCGATGGGATAGTCAACAGGACATCTTCATGCCGTCCCAGTTCCAGCGCACTCTGCCACGCCCTGCCTCCTCCCCCTCCACCTACTCCACCTCACCCTCTTCCAGCCCGTCTCCCTTCGCCATCCCCCCACACAGCCAGGAGCCAGAACAAGGTGAACCTTTTCTTCTGTTTTAAAGTCTCTGTCCTCCTCCTCTTCCTTTCTGTCGTGTTTCTGCAGTCTGACTTTAAGTCACACATTCTGGAATAATAGCTCAGCACTTTGTGCCTCTGTGGAGGTAAAGCCTGAAAGAGATGGTTGGATTGATGTTCATGTCTGCTTTTGATCAGTGCATTTTAAACGATTAGCCATCATCTTTCAGTACAGAGGAATAAAGAGTCACTGAGCTTTTATCGTTCAGAAGACTTGACCTCTGCTTCCTGCAGCAGTTCACCTGATGCTGAAAGTAAAGGCTGGTCCACAAACTGCAGGATTCTTCCTCTTCTGATCTCATAGTGAGGTGTAACTCCAGAGCTCAACAAGCTAGCTGATTCTTCAGCAGAGTATCAGAATCGTTATGCTCATTATTACAAATCTTACATAGTCAAACGTGACTTCAGCGTAAACAAACACGGCATGTGCATGTACACAAACATGTTGCCACAAATCAACCTTGGGCCAATATTATGACTCCGGGTTTCCTCTTATTGAAGTAACTTCAGGATTAATTCTGGGTTTTCCGTACTGCAAAGCAGATTCAGTTCTTACCAGGATCAATCACTCCGGTCCTCCGATGTCCAACTGCAGAGCATAAAAGCACCTTCTCCTGACCAATCAGATCTCTGGGAAAATGACCTGCCTACTTGTTGCAGCATGGCCAAAATAACTTTGCACAACATCACCAAACTTAAGTTCTGTCTTTACTTTCCTTCGTGAACAGGGTACAATCATGGTGTAAGCACATTTCTTCAGTCCAGCTTCTTCTGCGGTTCAAGCTCTGAACATAGCTTCCAATAAGTAACATGAGGCGAGTTCACCCTCTACTGGTAAACCTTATAACATTTTTACAACCTCCTAACAGCCTTAGTATTGCGTATACCACATCTCCCCCACCTTTATGCAAAGCCCCATCTACGGTACTATGAACAATATACACAGTACTAACACATGCCTAATAACAAACTGAAAATGACTTGGGCAAACCTAAGCAATATTCTTTAACTGTAAAGTTCTTTAATAAACAAAATCTTTAAGGTGAACAGGTGCATGTCTCTCTCGTAGAACGCCTCATCTCTGTTTCACATGGTAAGACATTGTCAGTCTGACCCTCAGGGGGAGGAAGTATCTGATGACACTTCCTCTGCACTAGAACTCTGCTGTTAAAACATTGATGGTTGCTGCATCTCAGGAACAACCTTGTCTGGCAACAACACTAAGCTTTTGTCTTTCTCCACGTTGAACACGAGAGCTGTCAATCTTGCTGTGACCTGATCTGTGTGCCTTTTCACAACTTAACCAGTACTGACACCAAGTGTGTAGGACAGGTGTCCTGGTGAACCTTGGATAACACCAGGAATCCATTTTGGTCCATAGGAATAGTTCCCGATGAGAACATCATCTCCCCATGTGACTCCTCTCGCTTTACTGCGGGTGTCATGAGTCTCTTTCTGTTTCACTTGCTTTTGTTGCACTCTGGTTTTCACGTCTGGCACAACCACAGTCTGCGTGACATCACGAGTTCTGCAGGTGACAAGCCAGCCAAGTTGTGTGAGGTGTGATCCTGGAGTTCAACAAGAATCTTGATAAACTTCTTTGTATTGTCCCTTTGTCTGAGTGACTTGAGAGGTGCTTGTGTTTGTTGGGTAAACATCCAGCCATTTTGAATGTGCATCCGTAATCACAAGAAACATTTGTCCTCGGAACGGTCCCGCGTAGTCCACATGACTTCTTGACTATGGTGACTCTGGCCATTCCCACGGATGGAAAGGTGCAGGGGCAGGTGCTTTTTCATGCGCCTGATATTCATGCCATGCCTGAACAGTTTTTCTACATCTTGATCCATGCCTGGCCACCACGTGTACGATCTGGCCAGTCCTTTCATTTTGGTCATTCCTGTGTGAGTTTGGTGTACAGTTTGAGCATCCCTACTCTTCCTTCTGTAGGGATCACCCCAGAGAACACAGCCCTCTCTCACGCTGAGCTCCATTTTTCTCTGGTTGAAAGCTTTCAGGTTTGGATCATTTCAGGATGTATTCATGTACTTGTGACATGATAGCGTCTTTTGCGGTCCAGCTTTTCATCTGATTCGCATTTATCAATGTCTCATCCAACATGTCCAACATCAGGGCTGCTCAGTCCTCTCCTCCTTCCTTAATTTGACAGGGACTGGCCGTCTGCTCAGTGCATCTGCATTCACATGATGTTTACCTGGTCTGTAGACAATGTTGTACATCACTGCCTACCTTTGCACTCTCGGTGGTCCCATTTGGGGAATAGGCTTCTTTTCATTGAACAGATAAATCAACGGTTTGTGATCTGTGTAAATAGTGAAGTTGCACCCATACAAATATTTGTGAAACCTTTCAAATCTTCGTCTTTGTCCAACTGCGAGTATCTTGTCTCAGCAAAGTACGCGACAAAAAGTTCTGGATATGATCAGCTTTGTTCACACCACTGACCAAAATGTCATCCAGATACACTGCAACTCAGGGAATCCGACTGGACAGACTCTCCATTTTTCTCTGAAAAATGGCCAAAGTGGAGGCCACATCGAACAGTAATCTATTGTAGGTTAACAATCCCCTGTGTGTGTGTTAACTGTGAGGTATTTCTTGGAGTCCTCATCCATGAGTATTAGTTTATGTGTGACTCATGTCCAACTTGAGAAAGTGTGTACCTTTTAAAAGTGCATTGAACAAATCGTCCACTCTGGGTATTGGCTACTGTTCAAGTGAAGACACTGTGTTGACAGTGAGTTTGTAATCTCCACATATTCTGACTGTGCCCACTGGTTTCTCGATGGGCACTACCGGTGCTGCCCATTCTGAGTATTTCACACGTGTGATAATATCATCCTTTAACAACCTGTCAATTTCCTTATCAACTTTAGCTTTCATAGCATAAGGAATCGACCTTGGATGGAAGAAGCGTGGAACCGCATTTTCTTTCACATGAATTGTGGCTTTGGTGCCCTTCAATGTGCCCAGATCCTCCTTGAAACCTTCCTCATGTTTGCACAGCACTTCTTGTAAAGTCACATTTGTCTCATGTGACTTCTTCTCTGAGTGGGTAGGATGCACTTGGCGATCCCGGTGTCTGGCTTTTATTTCTCCCCAGTCCTCCAGCCAGCCTCTGCCCAGCAAAGAGGGGTCATGTCCTTTCACAGCCACTCGGGGCAGTTTGGCTCTTTCCTTTATATATGTCACTTGCACTTCAGCTGCTCCCACAACTTTCACTGGGTCTCCAACTTGATGAGCACTGGTTTGATGTGGGGTGTTTGGTTGTTTTTTCCACATTGTTTGAAATGTCTTTTCATTCATTACAGTAAGACTGTGTCAATCTGAAAATGAACTCTTTTGCCATGTATTTTCATGCTCTCTGTATAGGGATTTATTTTTCTCAGGTGTATGTCACTCATCCGCCAGAGCTTGAACTTAATGTGTTTCAATGCAAAAGGTCCTTCCTCTGAGCTGCCTGTGTTACTTTCCTTTTGCTGCTCTTGAGCGTTCTGTGAATGATGGCCTAAACGAGACTGCTCCCTTTTCACACCAGATTTTGCCTTTCTGTTTGATTATATTTCAACAGGCTGTCCCACATGCATGACATCTTTCTTGTTTAAGCTTACATTCTGCATTTTTGTGCTGTCCTTTGCAACGATAACACTCTTGAACACTGCCGCTCTTCAGCGCACTTCTATTTACTTTGAATCACTTCACCATTGCGCTTGGGTTCTGGAGCTCATGTGCCTGTTAATTTGCCGTTTCTTCTGCAACTGCGATGGACAAGGCCTTTTCACATGTTAAATCTGCTTCTGCCAGGAGTTGTCTTTGAATACGATCATCATTTATTCCACAAAGGAGCCTGTCTCTCAACTTCTGCTCCATGTTGCCATAATTACAGTCCTGTGCCAGCCTGCTACTCCATCACTGATTCATTTGGCTTCCGACTGAGTTCATCAAACTTGTACCTCTGGACGATTTCACTCGGCTTTGTTTCAAAGTGGTTTTTCACCACCGTCACCAGTTGACTGTAGATCTTCTCTTTTGGTTTATTTGGGTGGAGGAGGTTCCGCATTAAACTGTACGTAGATGCGCCGACCACACTGAGGAGAATAGCTCTCTGCTTTTCCCCGTCATCAATATTATTGGCCTCAAAAAACTGTCCCATTATCTCACAGTATTCTTCCTAGCTTTGACTTATAGCATCAAACGCTGCGAGAGTGCTGATGGTCGCCGTCTTCACTCGTGACTTTTACGTTACTCTCCGCCTTTTTAAAATCTTCTTGCCCAACTGCAACTTGTCAGTCTTGTTTGTCCTTGTCGCCAAAAAGATGGCCAAAATAACTTTGCACAACGTCTCAAACTTAAGTTCCGCCTTTACTTTCCTTCATGAGCAGGGTACAATCAT
Source organism: Blennius ocellaris (assembly GCF_963422515.1). Taxonomy (NCBI): domain Eukaryota; kingdom Metazoa; phylum Chordata; class Actinopteri; order Blenniiformes; family Blenniidae; genus Blennius; species Blennius ocellaris. The sequence goes on along the minus strand of NC_137650.1, from coordinate 887,470 downwards.
TGGGTAAACATTTCTTCAGTCCAGCTTCTTCTGTGGTTCTAGCTCTTAATATTCCAATAAGTAAAATAAGCGTCCAATAAGTAACATGAGGCGAGTTCACCCTCTACTGGGCAAACCTTAGAACATATTAACAGTCTTAGTATACTATTCAGTATACCAAACTGTTTTTTAGAATATCCTTATTGTACCGCCCATGTGAGCGACTCAGAGCAGTGCGCTGCCGAGCGGAGACGGGGTTTTGAGAAACAATCTCTTTGACATAATAAAATCACTGAGGCTTTGAAGGATGTGTTTGTTCTTTTTCTTCACTTGTTCCATGTCTGTTTCGCTCCACGAGGGTTGATCTGGAATAATGAGCTTACTAATAATGGTCACGGGAATACAACTGCAGAAACATGAATTTATGGAGCACAGAATGACTTGTCGTCATGGTGATGAATTAATATTCCAACAATAAACACACACAAGAGAAACTCAGCCTCAAAACAACTGGATGTCAAACGTAAACTAAAAGAAGAGCAGTGAGGAAGCTCTGCCTGAAACATTTCTGCTGTAATAAAGAGAAACTGAGTGACCACAGTGCCGTCCGTTTATATTGTCCATGAAATAATCTGCTATAATCTCCCCAAGTCACACTTTTTTAATTAAGGAATGGTCTGGCTTTGGCAGCTCCTCTCTCGCAGAAAACACTACAGGATTTCTCCTTGCAAATATCGATCGTGTTTATTATCTTCCGAGAGGATTGGGCTGGACAAAATCACTGAACAAGACACACGACAATCAAAATTGTCCCGATTAGCCTGCAGTGTGTACCAGGCTTAACTAAGGATGAATTAATGAACAGAGGACTTCAGGGAGGAGGAGCTCTTCTCTTTCAAGTCATGACGTTTGTGAAATGGTATCATCTCACTGTGTTTTAACAAAGTCATCAGTTTTACCTTCCATTTATTTGCATTGTGTTCTTAAAATGTCAAAGGTAAAAATGTCCTGCTGAACGGCTCTCCTTCTGCTCCTCATGTTCTCCTCATCACTCAGCCTCTAATGTACAGTGAAGGGTGACTTTCTGTGGATTTCAATCTTCAGTTTCAGTTTGAGCAGCACTGAACGAATCCTGGTTTCTCATTTTCTGTCTCATGATCTGCATCGGCTATTATTTTGGACATTTCCTAGACTTTGAACTTCCTGTCTTAATCTTCCACATGTCTTCCACCTCCCGGACCTCTTCTTCCTCCTCCTCCTCCTCCTCCTCCTCCTCCTCTTCTTTTCCTCATCCTCCTCTTCCTCCTCCGGCCCTCATTTCCTTGCCCCCCCCAGGTCGTTCAGGACTTGCTGCCTCTTATCTTTCAGTGAAGGCGCTCGTCCCTCAGATGCCCAAACTGCTGAAGTCTCTGTTCCCAGCGCGAGACGACAAGAAGGAGCTGAGGCCGTCGCCTCAGAACCAGCAGGTCAGCACAGTCTGAAGTCTGAACTGAGTACTTCCTCAACTTTTAGTGAAATATCTAGTTAAAATGTCTAAAATGATGTTTGAGCCGTGAGGTCACATCAATTCGTCTCTCTGCAGCATGTGCCTCGCATCGTGACATCATCGGGAGGGGACGACGGCCAAGTCAAGGGGGACACGGTGAGATTGTGTTTGTTGCTTCTGGTTTTATCTGGTATTACTGACCACATTCCACCTGCACAATCTGTGATTCTCTGCCTGTCAGGGTGAAGCACTGACTTCCTGTTGTCAGCAGGTTCTAACGCTTAGAGATAAAGGTGGAGAAGTTCCTTATTTATTGTACAAAGTGTGTCATAGTTGGCGCTGTTATACAGGAGAAGAGGAAGATTGATGGCAGTCGGACTTATCCATCAGCCATTAGTGGAGTCAGGTTGGGAGTCCTGGAGAAGTCAGTGACACTTTCACATGTAACAACCCTTTTTCACGGAGGGAAATACATGTGAGGGTGATGAAAGGTTAAATGATTACTTTGACTTGATGGTGACGAGCTGCTGACCTCCTCCAGAGCAGCTTCAGCACCATCAAGAACCCAGAGTTCCACAGCTTCACAGTGCAGGTGAAGCATGAGGGGACCCGTCAGAGATGTGGTCTCTCTCTGGAAACTGATGGAGGATTGTAGAAAGTTGCTGATTGGTGCTGACTGTTTCTTGTTTTGCCTTGTCTGCATGCTTTCTTCTGTCCCCCTGCTGGCGTGGAAACCTCTGGTGTAGACTGCTGTTCTCCGGCCTCCAGCTAAAGAAGTCCCTCCTCTTCCTGTGCATGACCCGCATGACACCGCCCCCCTCAGCCCCCTCAGCCAGTCGTCCAGCGGCTACTTCTCCACTAGTGTTTCTACGGTTACACTGTCTGACGTCCTCCAGCCCTCCTTGTCGTCCTCCTCCCTCCTGGCTGCCGACACCTCATGCCCCCCAAACCCACAGCAGCAGGGTCCTGACGGGAACAATATTGTCACCTCTCCTTCCCAGTGTGGCACCAAGATGGCAGCCATTGCTCCACCGGCCTCACACACCTCCGCCGATCACCACGACATCCCCGTGGATGTGTCCTGTTCTGATCTCAAGCTGAACTCGGCCGGAGGAGGAGACAGAGGCTCAGGGAAGCTGGAGATTTGTTTGGACACTGAGGAGGGAAGCAGCCTCCTCCTCCCTGAGTGGCTGACGGGGGGGGCGAGCGTGACGGTGGGCAGCAGCAAGGCGGGAACCGTGCGCTATGTGGGAACCACACAGTTTGCTGAGGGAGTGTGGGTCGGAGTGGAGCTGGACTCTCCTGTTGGTAGGTACACCGTCCACGTCAGCCAGGGAACCTTCTGAAAACACGATTTCCAACCCGTGGTCGAGACATCACTTATCTGAGGCTGTGATGTTGTGTCTTGAAGTGACATGTAAGCGTCTTCCGTGCTGTCACAGGAGCTGTCACTCACGCCAGTAAAATGAACCGTCGCACCTCTAGAACATAGTGCTATGAATCATTAGAAGAAATTAATCATTACAAGTCTTCATGTCTTTTGACCAAACCTTTTACATTTTGTCCAGATACAGTACATAGAGATTCCTAATGACGGTTTGATAGCTTCCACTTATCATTAGATTAGATTAGATTATTAGAAGATCAGAAGCTTTTATTGTCATTGTGCAATAAATTGCACAACGAAATTACGGTGTAGCTAAAAAAACAAATCTCTCTCCACGAGTTATGTCCACGAGTCTCACTAAAACAATATACGTTTCAGATTGTTATGACTGTATACTAGTGCCCTAGGAGGTTTGCCCCCCCCCCCCCCCCCCCCCCCTCAGCCTCATGTTGGACATGTTTGATGATGATGATGATTATTACTATTACTATTATTGGTATTGTTCCTTTTCCTGTAGGCTCAGGTGTTTTGAAAACCCACAAATGTAAAAAGAAAGCCTGTCTCCTGGTTTTAAAGCTCTACCATGGTGACCGAATCACTGCTGTTGATTTTGTTCTTCATTGTACTGCCTCCCTGTACTTTTCTCCTGCAGGTAAGAATGATGGTGCTGTGGGAGGTCGGCGGTATTTCAGCTGTAAACCAGGCCACGGGGTGTTGGTCCGTCCGGACCGCCTGTCTCTCCGGAGCGCAGACCCCCCGCCTCCCGCCCAGCACGTCCCCGTGCTGCGAGGAGAAGCCTTGGCCGCACGGCGGTCGGAGAACCGCAAGTCATGGAGCAGCTAAAAGAGGAGAGCCAGGAGCGTCGGGGGAGAGGAACTCCCTGAGGTCCTGCTCCTCAGCTATGCAACAGGCCACACATCAGAACTGACCCACTGCCGAACCTCTAGTAGTTGGAAACTACAGTCACGACATCCACTCACCACATGGATGCAAATGAAATGAAGACAGTAAAGAAACCTGTAAAATGCAGGTGAGCTAAGGAGAGACAGCAGAGTGCTGCTGGGCAGAGGGCAGATCCTGCTTTATGAATGGCTCTGGGTGGGAGCAGGCGGGGAACCTGAGGCTGAAGAGACGTCCAGGGAAGCTAACGCCTTACATCCCTCTTCTGGATGGAGGGAGTGAAAAGCTTCTGCTTCACTTTGATGACTTGCTTTTCATTTTAAATGTTAATGGTTCCTTATCGATAGTGTTTCCCAGTTTCTGCACCACATTAGAAGGTGTTTTTATGTCAGGACACCAGCATAAACTACACGTTTGAATTGTATTCAAAGGTAGCTTTAGTTGAAAACATTCCAAAAATCCCCAAACAACTAAAATAATGTGAAGAGTGAAGTATGTTGATGTCCTCTGAGATGTTTGTGTTCAGGTCAGAGGTCTTCAGCCCACAGGCCTGCAGCTTCCTTCACTATTTCACATTTTGAGGTGACAAATGTGACTCTTAAAGAAAATATTGTTCAGATGTTAACACATCAACAAACAACTCCCGGTGAACAAGCTAAACAGCAAAATCTAGTTAAATGTAAAAGAGCCTGGAAACAGCTCAAACTATGAACCAGTCATGATGTGTCAGCAGTTTTTAACTGTGATTCCTTTGAGTGACGTTTCAGCTCTTTAGGTTGACATGTAGTTTACCCATGAGGTCCACTTTGTACCACATGATGGCGCCCTGTCCACCCTCTGAAGAAGAACCAGGACAGGCTGGACCCTGGAGTACCTCACTACTGCCACCCACCGTGCCAAAGTGGAAGTACTGTTCATGTCCGTGTTTCCTGTGCGTGGAAGAGGAGTGACGTGAAGCTTACAGCGCTCCCTGCTGGTCCCTGCTGGTCCCAGCTGGTCCCTGCTGGTCCCTGCTGGTCCCTGCTGGTCCCAGCTGGCCTCACACTTCACCTCCCAGGAGCCTTCTGTGATGGCTGGAGCCTCCCGCCGTGTTGAAGAGGGATCCTCCCAGAAAGTGCCTTCACCTCGTCTTGATATCCTGTGTGTGTGTGTGTGTGTGTGTGTGTGTGTGTGTGTGTGTGTGTGTGTGTGTGTGTGTGTGTGTGTGTGTGTGTGTGTGTGTGTGTGTGTGTGTGTGTGTGTGTGTGTGTGTGTGTGTGTGTGGGTTTTGCACTGGAGGTGTTGGACGAGGAACCTTTGCATGTTGCATGAGCTTAAGTTTCCTGCTGAGCAGCTGTCAGCTGGTGTGTGTGTGTGTAAACAACACCCTGCTGCAGCTGTTTTAGTGGCATAAAGATGAGTGTGTGTGAAGAGAGACGCTTCAGACGTGAGCAGAGAATATTATTTGTCTTTGATGCCCTGCATATCTTTGGTTTGTGTCCAGCGGCTGCTCTGAATACATCCAGGAAAGGGTTAAACCACACGACGGCAGTGGCAAGACTCTTGACTCCTCTGGAACAGAAGCTCATCAGTGTTTCAGGCTGTTGGATTGATTTCAACCATCTTGTTCTTGAAGGTTCCAGAGGGAGATGCTGCGGCCCTCAGGACTGGAGGGTCAGTACTTCCAGTCCGTCCATCCTTCCAGTGAAGTGTCAGTTGAAGACGAGTTGGGAGGGTAGGAGTATCGTTAGGTTAGGTTAGAGTTAGGGTTGGGTTAGGTTAGGTTATGTGATAAAGGCTAGGTTAGGGCTAGCCCAGGTAACTCTAACCCATCTCGTCTGCAGAACAGTTCCAGACGTTAGAACTGTTGATGACAAACTTTATCTGGAAATCTTTCTAATTTTCATTTGTATTTTCATGAATTTACTATTTATATTTGAATGCTAGTACACATGCCTTTATCACACAAACACTTATCAAGCCTTTTTATTTCAAGTATTATTGCACAAGTGATTTGCGTAAAATTGCTGCTATTACCATATAAATTTGTAAATGGATCGTTGAGTCATCCATTGTATTTTGATGAAATGTTTTTAAATCCTAAAATGATTAAAATATGCGTTTGTGATTCAAATAGCATATATATTAAAATATATATATATAGTTGGTTGTTGATTAGTTGTTGGGTCGGTTGGTTGGTTGGTTGGTTGGTTGGTTGGTTGGACGGTTGGTCTTTGGGTCACTCGGTTGGTCGGTTAGTTGGTTGTTTGGTCGGGTCAGTTGATTTGTTGGTCTTTGGGTCGGTTGGTTAGTCGGTTGGATGGTTGGTGGATTGTTGGGTTGGTTGGTCGATTGATCAGCCAGTTAGTTGGTTGCTGGTTGGCTCTATTGTTAACTGGCAGGATGTGAACATTGTGGTTTGTAGTAGTTTGATAGTAATGGTGTGTGTGTGTGTGTGTGTGTGTGTGTGTGTGTGTGTGTGTGTGTGTGTGTGTGTGTGTGTGTGTGTGTGTGTGTGTGTGTGTGTGTGTGTGTGTGTGTGTGTGTGTGTGTGTGTGTGTGTGTGTGTGTGTGTGTGTGTGTGTGTTGGTCTGAGATCACTTCAGGCTTCTGGATTTCTTTTCATGTCCTTGTGCCTCAGAAACCATGTGACCATTTATCTTTTAAAAATTCACTCATATCTTCCACACACTGTTTCTCATATCAGCACTTCGACTCCTTTGCACAAGGGGAGGAACTGAACGGTTCCTCTCTGGGACTCTTGTATGTGTTGAAATACAAACTTTTCTATGATTCAATGTTTTTCTTTCATTCCCTGATTTTGGAGCAATATGGTTCTGATGGAGCGCACCAGGAAGGTTGCTTTTGTTTTTTCAGCACAGTCTTGGTCATCTTTGCAAAGCAAACATTAGCGTGTCACAAGAACGGAGCCTGTGCAAACGCCCGTTCCTCATCATGCCAGAGGAACCCTGAGCGATGTTCCAGTGGGAATGGGAACCCCCCGTGGAGCCGTGTGGGAGTAGATCTAAGCCCAAGTTCCTGGACTCCTGCAGTCCCAACCTTCCACCTGTCAACTCGATGCTTCCGACTGAAATGGTGTGTGAAGCAGCTCAGGGTCCCATGTCTACATTTCCAGTGAGAAGAAAGCTTGCGACGTGCTGTGATGCACCAGCAGGAGCCATCAAATCTGATCTCATTGATCGGGATCAGAATCGTTTCTTATGAAGGCCCACTCGTCTTAAAAGTCCGATGTTCAGTGATGATCCAGACAGAAACCTTGTGTCTGCAGACCTCTGCCGGCACATCGGAGCCCAAACAAATCTCTCCAGCAGCCTATTTTGAAACCAGTTGCTGTGTCTGAACTGACTCCTGCTGCAGTCCGATGGTTGGTACCTTGTCCAGGACTATAAACCAAGGAGCTTCTGGAGCCTCATCGGTGGAGACTCACCGGAGCTCCTGGCCAGTGAGGTCCAGTGTCCAGCAGCTGTTTCTAGTTCCATTGTGAGGAGCACAGTCACATTCAGTTGTCATTTAGTCAGTCCTTGTTCCCCTCAGTGACAGAGTCCTGGTCTGAGCCCCCCTGCCCCCTGCCTTAATGTGGCCTTCAGACTGCAGCCAGACCAGGTCTCAGCAGGACCTCTCAGACAAGGTCCCTTTAAATCGCCTGCTGTTCCCCATGCAGGGAATTTCCACTGGGAACTGGAGAGGAAACTGCATTATCACAACTTTTATTTTTAAGTTGCCCACTCGGCTCAACTCCTCTGACTCGTCTCAGGTGCAGGTGGAGGTGGAGGTCCAGGAGGATCCACTGCTTCACGGCGCTTCTGGTTCAAAATGACAAATGTCTTCAGAAAGTGTAGAGAAGCTCCAATGTGTGAAATTGATTTTCATCTGAGTGTCTCAGCATGAAGATGTTGGCTCCTCATCAGGGCCGTTATCAGCAGCATGGCAGTGCTTTTCTCTGTCCTCCACCCTGCTGCTGGAGCCTTTATCTACACCTGGTTCTCTACACCTGTTCTCTACACCTGGTTCTCTACACCTGGTTGGAGTCACACCGGCTCTGCTGGTCAGTCACCTGTTGATACCAAAAGACGCAGGTCTTTTCCACCAAAAGGAACCAGGTGCTGGTTCAGAGCCAGGGACAGATTTAGCACCAGTTCTTTGTCTTTCCACTGCCAAAGCCCCGACCTATCAGGGGCTAAACTGGTGCTAAACTGGCCCCACATCATAACTGGGCCAGAGCGGGTCCTGACACGTTTTCAGCTGGGGGCGGAGTTATTGCTTCCTACAAGGCTGAAGAGATGCTGAACTGGCTTTCTGAAATTTAGAGCGAACATCGCCAAAGCAAGATTGAGGTAAAAAAAACAATAGAGCGACGAGGAGAGGCAGTGTTTTCTCGCTCTATGGTTGTCATCTGACTAAATCGGCGTGTCTGGGAATACAACAGGACATAGTGGGAGCGTACGTTAGGAATACAATTAAACAATTCAAAGAGGAGTACCGGAACCAAACGACGGGAGCTTCTTCTTTGTATTCCTCATTCTTTTCCGGAACTTTACATGATTTTCGGTACATTGTAGCTTCTGAGGTTTTCCACATAAGTGCTTGGGGCGACGTCTGCAGTGAAGTACGTTGTTTTGGAGAATCGATGACGTGGCTCTCACTGACAATGGAAAACCAACCGATTCTTTGTACGTGCACATTGAAGAACTGGCCCTGAACTAGAACCTGGTTCTTTCTGGTGGAAAAACCCTATGAGAGGTTCACCACATCTCACACCCTCTGTGTGTGTGTGTGTGTGTGTGTGTGTGTGTGTGTGTGTGTGTGTGTGTGTGTGTGTGTGTGTGTGTGTGTGTGTGTGTGTGTGTGTGTGTGTGTGTGTGTGTGTGTGTGTGTGTGTGTGTGTGTGTGTGTGTGTGTGTGTGTGTGTGTGTGTGTGTGTGTGTGTGTGCGTGCGTGCGTGCGTGCGTGCGTGCGTGCGTGCGTGCGTGCGTGCGTGCGTGCGTGCGTGTGTGTTTTAAAACTTAAAAACCAGATCTGAGCACAAGTTTGGGTTTGATGATTAAAGTATTTGTTTTCTTCCTGTAATTCGATGCTGCAATCCAAAGAATAAATGTGTGGAATCCTTCATTCGTCATTTCATTGTTTGATTGTCTGAACGGTTGTGAAAGGAAAGTGACGAGGAACATTATGGGAGGTTTTGTTTATCAATGCCAAACCAGTTGAATTTAATTTATTTGACAAGAACCACAAGCATCATGTACATAAATGTTGTTGTGAATGTGCTGAGCTCAGCAGTTTGTGGTGGAAAAGTTCAATCGGACAAATTTACATTTGGACGATGATTTACTAATGGCAACATATTTCAAGTCCTACAAAATGATTTCATATTTGTGAATTATTGTGCAATAAATAATTAAATCTCACAATCTGATCTCTTAATGTGTCCAAACAGTAACAGAGGTCATTTATTGGTTTTCCAGGCCATCGTGCAGCTGAAGAAGCAGGATGATTGGCGGTTTCTTTTATGTTCTCTGGTCATTAGTCCTCTGTGGAAAGCGTTGGTTTGGACGGGATGTCCAGACGCCATCCTGGAGCTCCTGGATGAACCGGGCCAGCATGTAGACATCATGGAGTCTTAAACTGTGAAACTTTCTTTTAGAATAATGCCTCTTCCATTTCAGTGGATTTAGGAATCCTTCAAAAAATGTACGTGCGCCCAAAAACAAAATGGGGTGTGCCCATAAAACTTGGATCGGAAAAACAATGCGTACGCACATCTACACGCACTTTCCTTTCATAGATCACAGTCCAGCTGGGAGGTTGACAGTTCTGCCCTCAACACGCCCACTTTCTACCATAAATGGTCAATGCAAAGCCTCATCAATACTTTGACGTCTCAATCAGCCTGTTGATCGTCGCCATTTGATGCTAAATCCTGAGGGAAAAGATGAAGAAAAGGAATTTTACAGTGAGAGAAACAGCCATGGAGGAGGTGGAGGTCAGGAAAAGTAGTGGAATCACTAATAATAATAAAAAGCAATCGGCAGAGCGTCGTCACCGCTGTGTGAGAACTATCAGTGACTGTAGAGGTGGAGGAGAAGAGTCTGATCTGAAGGTGGAGGTCAGAGGAGAGTGACATCATGTTGGTCAGAGGAGAGTGACGTCATGGAGGTCAGAGGAGAGTGACGTCATGGGGGTCAGAGGAGAGTGACATCATGGGGGTCAGAGGAGAGTGACGTCATGGGGGTCAGAGGAGAGTGATGTCATGGAGGTCAGAGGAGAGTGACGTCATGGAGGTCAGAGGAGAGTGACATCATGGGGGTCAGAGGAGAGTGACGTCATGGGGGTCAGAGGAGAGTGACGTCATGGGGGTCAGAGGAGAGTGACATCATGGAGGTCAGAGGAGAGTGACGTCATGGGGGTCAGAGGAGAGTGACATCATGGAGGTCAGAGGAGAGTGACGTCATGGAGGTCAGAGGAGAGTGACGTCATGGGGGTCAGAGGAGAGTGACGTCATGGAGGTCAGAGGAGAGTGACATCGTGGAGGTCAGAGGAGAGTGACGTCATGTTGGTCAGAGGAGAGTGACGTCATGGAGGTCAGAGGAGAGTGACATCGTGGAGGTCAGAGGAGAGTGACATCATGGAGGTCAGAGGAGAGTGACGTCATGGAGGTCAGAGGAGAGTGACATCGTGGAGGTCAGAGGAGAGTGACATCATGGAGGTCAGAGGAGAGTGACGTCATGGAGGTCAGAGGAGAGTGACGTCATGGGGGTCAGAGGAGAGTGATGTCATGGAGGTCAGAGGAGAGTGACGTCATGGAGGTCAGAGGAGAGTGACATCATGGGGGTCAGAGGAGAGTGACGTCATGGGGGTCAGAGGAGAGTGACGTCATGGGGGTCAGAGGAGAGTGACATCATGTTGGTCAGAGGAGAGTGACGTCATGGAGGTCAGAGGAGAGTGACATCGTGGAGGTCAGAGGAGAGTGACATCATGGAGGTCAGAGGAGAGTGACGTCATGGAGGTCAGAGGAGAGTGACGTCATGGGGGTCAGAGGAGAGTGATGTCATGGAGGTCAGAGGAGAGTGACGTCATGGAGGTCAGAGGAGAGTGACATCATGGGGGTCAGAGGAGAGTGACGTCATGGGGGTCAGAGGAGAGTGACGTCATGGGGGTCAGAGGAGAGTGACATCATGGAGGTCAGAGGAGAGTGACGTCATGGGGGTCAGAGGAGAGTGACATCATGGAGGTCAGAGGAGAGTGACGTCATGGAGGTCAGAGGAGAGTGACGTCATGGGGGTCAGAGGAGAGTGATGTCATGGAGGTCAGAGGAGAGTGATGTCATGGAGGTCAGAGGAGAGTGACGTCATGGGGGTCAGAGGAGAGTGACATCATGGAGGTCAGAGGAGAGTGACATCATCATGGAGGTCAGAGGAGAGTGACATCACCATGGAGGTCAGAGGAGAGTGACATCATGGAGGTCAGAGGAGAGTGACGTCATGGAGGTCAGAGGAGAGTGACGTCATGGAGGTCAGAGGAGAGTGACATCATGGGGGTCAGAGGAGAGTGACGTCATGGAGGTCAGAGGAGAGTGACATCGTGGAGGTCAGAGGAGAGTGACGTCATGGGGGTCAGAGGAGAGTGACATCATGGGGGTCAGAGGAGAGTGACGTCATGGAGGTCAGAGGAGAGTGACATCGTGGAGGTCAGAGGAGAGTGACGTCATGGAGGTCAGAGGAGAGTGACGTCATGGGGGTCAGAGGAGAGTGATGTCATGGAGGTCAGAGGAGAGTGACGTCATGGGGGTCAGAGGAGAGTGACATCATGGAGGTCAGAGGAGAGTGACATCATCATGGAGGTCAGAGGAGAGTGACATCACAATGGAGGTCAGAGGAGAGTGACATCATGGAGGTCAGAGGAGAGTGACATCACCATGGAGGTCAGAGGAGAGTGACGTCATGGAGGTCAGAGGAGAGTGACGTCATGGAGGTCAGAGGAGAGTGACGTCATGGAGGTCAGAGGAGAGTGATGTCATGGAGGTCAGAGGAGAGTGACATCATGGAGGTCAGAGGAGAGTGACATCACCATGGAGGTCAGAGGAGAGTGACGTCATGGGGGTCAGAGGAGAGTGACGTCATGGAGGTCAGAGGAGAGTGACGTCATGGAGGTCAGAGGAGAGTGACGTCATGGAGGTCAGAGGAGAGTGACGTCATGGAGGTCAGAGGAGAGTGACATCATGGAGGTCAGAGGAGAGTGACGTCATGGAGGTCAGAGGAGAGTGACATCACCATGGAGGTCAGAGGAGAGTGACGTCATGGGGGTCAGAGGAGAGTGACGTCATGGGGGTCAGAGGAGAGTGACATCATGGAGGTCAGAGGAGAGTGACATCATCATGGAGGTCAGAGGAGAGTGACATCACCATGGAGGTCAGAGGAGAGTGACATCATGGAGGTCAGAGGAGAGTGACGTCATGGAGGTCAGAGGAGAGTGACGTCATGGAGGTCAGAGGAGAGTGACATCATGGAGGTCAGAGGAGAGTGATGTCATGGAGGTCAGAGGAGAGTGACGTCATGGAGGTCAGAGGAGAGTGACATCATGGAGGTCAGAGGAGAGTGACGTCATGGAGGTCAGAGGAGAGTGACGTCATGGTGGTCAGAGGAGAGTGACGTCATGGAGGTCAGAGGAGAGTGACATCATGGAGGTCAGAGGAGAGTGATGTCATGGAGGTCAGAGGAGAGTGACGTCATGGTGGTCAGAGGAGAGTGACATCATGGAGGTCAGAGGAGAGTGACGTCATGGAGGTCAGAGGAGAGTGACGTCATGGAGGTCAAAAGAGTGACGTCATGGAGGTCAGAGGAGAGTGACGTCATGGAGGTCAAAAGAGTGACATCATGGAGGTCAGAGGAGAGTGACGTCATCATGGAGGTCAGAGGAGAGTGACGTCATCATGGAGGTCAGAGGAGAGTGACGTCATGGAGGTCAGAGGAGAGTGACGTCATGGAGGTCAGAGGAGAGTGACATCATGGAGGTCAGAGGAGAGTGATGTCATGGAGGTCAGAGGAGAGTGACGTCATGGTGGTCAGAGGAGAGTGACATCATGGAGGTCAGAGGAGAGTGACGTCATGGAGGTCAGAGGAGAGTGACGTCATGGAGGTCAAAAGAGTGACGTCATGGAGGTCAGAGGAGAGTGACGTCATGGAGGTCAAAAGAGTGACGTCATGGAGGTCAGAGGAGAGTGACGTCATGGAGGTCAGAGGAGAGTGACGTCATGGGGGTCAGAGGAGAGTGACGTCATGGAGGTCAGAGGAGAGTGACATCACCATGGAGGTCAGAGGAGAGTGACATCACCATGGAGGTCAGAGGAGAGTGACGTCATGGAGGTCAGAGGAGAGTGACATCACCATGGAGGTCAGAGGAGAGTGACATCACCATGGAGGTCAGAGGAGAGTGACGTCATGGGGGTCAGAGGAGAGTGACGTCATGGGGGTCAGAGGAGAGTGACATCATGGAGGTCAGAGGAGAGTGACGTCATGGAGGTCAGAGGAGAGTGACATCATGGAGGTCAGAGGAGAGTGACGTCATGGAGGTCAAAAGAGTGACGTCATGGAGGTCAGAGGAGAGTGACGTCATGGAGGTCAAAAGAGTGACGTCATGGAAGTCAGAGGAGAGTGACGTCATGGAGGTCAGAGGAGAGTGACGTCATGGAGGTCAGAGGAGAGTGACATCACCATGGAGGTCAGAGGAGAGTGACGTCATGGGGGTCAGAGGAGAGTGATGTCATGGAGGTCAGAGGAGAGTGACGTCATGGAGGTCAGAGGAGAGTGACGTCATGGAGGTCAGAGGAGAGTGACATCATCATGGAGGCCAGAGGAGAGTGACATAATGGAGGTCAGAGGAGAGTGACGTCATGGAGGTCAGAGGAGAGTGACATCATGGAGGTCAGAGGAGAGTGACGTCATGGGGGTCAGAGGAGAGTGACGTCATGGAGGTCAAAAGAGTGACATCATGGAGGTCAGAGGAGAGTGACATCATGGGGGTCAGAGGAGAGTGACATCATGGAGGTCAGAGGAGAGTGACATCATGGAGGTCATAGGAGAGTGATGTCATGGAGGTCAGAGGAGAGTGACATCATGGAGGTCAGAGGAGAGTGACATCACCATGGAGGCCAGAGGAGAGTGACATCATGGAGGTCAGAGGAGAGTGACGTCATGGAGGTCAGAGGAGAGTGACATCATGGAGGTCAGAGGAGAGTGACATCATGGAGGTCAGAGGAGAGTGACGTCATGGAGGTCAGAGGAGAGTGACGTCATGGAGGTCAAAAGAGTGACATCATGGGGGTCAGAGGAGAGTGACATCATGGAGGTCAGAGGAGAGTGACGTCATGGAGGTCAGAGGAGAGTGACGTCATGGAGGTCAAAAGAGTGACATCATGGAGGTCAGAGGAGAGTGACGTCATGGAGGTCAGAGGAGAGTGACGTCATGGAGGTCAAAAGAGTGACATCATGGGGGTCAGAGGAGAGTGACGTCATGGAGGTCAGAGGAGAGTGACATCATGGAGGTCAGAGGAGAGTGACGTCATGGGGGTCAGAGGAGAGTGACGTCATGGGGGTCAGAGGAGAGTGACGTCATGGAGGTCAGAGGAGAGTGACGTCATGGAGGACAGAGGAGAGTGATGTCATGGAGGTCAGAGGAGAGTGACATCATGGAGGTCAGAGGAGAGTGATGTCATGGAGGTCAGAGGAGAGTGACGTCATGGAGGTCAGAGGAGAGTGACATCATGGAGGTCAGAGGAGAGTGACGTCATGGAGGTCAGAGGAGAGTGACGTCATGGAGGTCAGAGGAGAGTGACGTCATGGGGGTCAGAGGAGAGTGACGTCATGGAGGTCAGAGGAGAGTGACATCACCATGGAGGCCAGAGGAGAGTGACATCATGGAGGTCAGAGGAGAGTGACATCACCATGGAGGTCAGAGGAGAGTGACATCATGGAGGTCAGAGGAGAGTGACATCACCATGGAGGTCAGAGGAGAGTGACATCACCATGGAGGTCAGAGGAGAGTGACATCATGGTGGTCAGAGGAGAGTGACATCATGGAGGTCAGAGGAGAGTGACATCATGGAGGTCAGAGGAGAGTGACGTCATGGAGGTCAGAGGAGAGTGACATCATGGAGGTCAGAGGAGAGTGACATCACCATGGAGGCCAGAGGAGAGTGACATCATGGAGGTCAGAGGAGAGTGACGTCATGGAGGTCAGAGGAGAGTGACATCATGGAGGTCAGAGGAGAGTGACATCATGGAGGTCAGAGGAGAGTGACATCATGGTGGTCAGAGGAGAGTGACATCACCATGGAGGTCAGAGGAGAGTGACATCACCATGGAGGCCAGAGGAGAGTGACATCATGGAGGTCAGAGGAGAGTGACATCATGGAGGTCAGAGGAGAGTGACATCATGGTGGTCAGAGGAGAGTGACATCACCATGGAGGTCAGAGGAGAGTGACATCACCATGGAGGCCAGAGGAGAGTGACATCATGGAGGTCAGAGGAGAGTGACATCACCATGGAGGTCAGAGGAGAGTGACATCATGGAGGTCAGAGGAGAGTGACATCATCATGGAGGTCAGAGGAGAGTGACATCACCATGGAGGTCAGAGGAGAGTGACATCATGGTGGTCAGAGGAGAGTGACATCATGGAGGTCAGAGGAGAGTGACATCATGGTGGTCAGAGGAGAGTGACATCATGGAGGTCAGAGGAGAGTGACGTCATGGAGGTCAGAGGAGAGTGACGTCATGGAGGTCAGAGGAGAGTGACATCATGGTGGTCAGAGGAGAGTGACATCATGGGGGTCAGAGGAGAGTGACATCATGGTGGTCAGAGGAGAGTGACATCACCATGGAGGTCAGAGGAGAGTGACATCACCATGGAGGCCAGAGGAGAGTGACATCATGGAGGTCAGAGGAGAGTGACATCATGGAGGTCAGAGGAGAGTGACATCATGGTGGTCAGAGGAGAGTGACATCACCATGGAGGTCAGAGGAGAGTGACATCACCATGGAGGCCAGAGGAGAGTGACATCATGGAGGTCAGAGGAGAGTGACATCACCATGGAGGTCAGAGGAGAGTGACATCACCATGGAGGCCAGAGGAGAGTGACATCATGGAGGTCAGAGGAGAGTGACATCATCATGGAGGTCAGAGGAGAGTGACATCACCATGGAGGTCAGAGGAGAGTGACATCACCATGGAGGCCAGAGGAGAGTGACATCATGGAGGTCAGAGGAGAGTGACATCACCATGGAGGTCAGAGGAGAGTGACATCATGGAGGTCAGAGGAGAGTGACATCACCATGGAGGTCAGAGGAGAGTGACATCACCATGGAGGTCAGAGGAGAGTGACATCATGGAGGTCAGAGGAGAGTGACATCATCATGGAGGTCAGAGGAGAGTGACATCACCATGGAGGCCAGAGGAGAGTGACATCATGGAGGTCAGAGGAGAGTGACATCACCATGGAGGTCAGAGGAGAGTGACATCATGGAGGTCAGAGGAGAGTGACATCACCATGGAGGTCAGAGGAGAGTGACATCACCATGGAGGTCAGAGGAGAGTGACATCATGGAGGTCAGAGGAGAGTGACATCATGGTGGTCAGAGGAGAGTGACATCATGGAGGTCAGAGGAGAGTGACGTCATGGAGGTCAGAGGAGAGTGACATCATGGTGGTCAGAGGAGAGTGACATCATGGAGGTCAGAGGAGAGTGACATCATGGTGGTCAGAGGAGAGTGACATCATGGAGGTCAGAGGAGAGTGACGTCATGGAGGTCAGAGGAGAGTGACGTCATGGAGGTCAGAGGAGAGTGACATCATGGTGGTCAGAGGAGAGTGACATCATGGGGGTCAGAGGAGAGTGACATCATGGTGGTCAGAGGAGAGTGACATCACCATGGAGGTCAGAGGAGAGTGACATCACCATGGAGGCCAGAGGAGAGTGACATCATGGAGGTCAGAGGAGAGTGACATCATGGAGGTCAGAGGAGAGTGACATCATGGTGGTCAGAGGAGAGTGACATCACCATGGAGGTCAGAGGAGAGTGACATCACCATGGAGGCCAGAGGAGAGTGACATCATGGAGGTCAGAGGAGAGTGACATCACCATGGAGGTCAGAGGAGAGTGACATCATGGAGGTCAGAGGAGAGTGACATCACCATGGAGGTCAGAGGAGAGTGACATCACCATGGAGGCCAGAGGAGAGTGACATCATGGAGGTCAGAGGAGAGTGACATCACCATGGAGGTCAGAGGAGAGTGACATCATGGAGGTCAGAGGAGAGTGACATCATCATGGAGGTCAGAGGAGAGTGACATCACCATGGAGGTCAGAGGAGAGTGACATCATGGTGGTCAGAGGAGAGTGACATCATGGAGGTCAGAGGAGAGTGACATCATGGTGGTCAGAGGAGAGTGACATCATGGAGGTCAGAGGAGAGTGACGTCATGGAGGTCAGAGGAGAGTGACGTCATGGAGGTCAGAGGAGAGTGACATGATGGTGGTCAGAGGAGAGTGACATCATGGGGGTCAGAGGAGAGTGACATCATGGTGGTCAGAGGAGAGTGACATCACCATGGAGGTCAGAGGAGAGTGACATCACCATGGAGGCCAGAGGAGAGTGACATCATGGAGGTCAGAGGAGAGTGACATCATGGAGGTCAGAGGAGAGTGACATCATGGTGGTCAGAGGAGAGTGACATCACCATGGAGGTCAGAGGAGAGTGACATCACCATGGAGGCCAGAGGAGAGTGACATCATGGAGGTCAGAGGAGAGTGACATCACCATGGAGGTCAGAGGAGAGTGACATCACCATGGAGGCCAGAGGAGAGTGACATCATGGTGGTCAGAGGAGAGTGACGTCATGGAGGTCAGAGGAGAGTGACATCATGGTGGTCAGAGGAGAGTGACATCACCATGGAGGCCCGAGGAGAGTGACATCATGGAGGTCAGAGGAGAGTGACATCATGGAGGTCAGAGGAGAGTGACATCATGGTGGTCAGAGGAGAGTGACATCACCATGGAGGTCAGAGGAGAGTGACATCACCATGGAGGCCAGAGGAGAGTGACATCATGGTGGTCAGAGGAGAGTGACATCACCATGGAGGTCAGAGGAGAGTGACATCACCATGGAGGTCAGAGGAGAGTGACATCATGGTGGTCAGAGGAGAGTGACATCACCATGGAGGTCAGAGGAGAGTGACATCATGGAGGTCAGAGGAGAGTGACGTCATGGAGGTCAGAGGAGAGTGACATCATCATGGAGGTCAGAGGAGAGTGACATCACCATGGAGGTCAGAGGAGAGTGACATCATGGAGGTCAGAGGAGAGTGACATCATCATGGAGGTCAGAGGAGAGTGACATCACCATGGAGGTCAGAGGAGAGTGACATCACCATGGAGGCCAGAGGAGAGTGACATCATGGAGGTCAGAGGAGAGTGACATCACCATGGAGGTCAGAGGAGAGTGACATCATGGAGGTCAGAGGAGAGTGACATCACCATGGAGGTCAGAGGAGAGTGACATCACCATGGAGGTCAGAGGAGAGTGACATCATGGTGGTCAGAGGAGAGTGACATCATGGAGGTCAGAGGAGAGTGACATCATGGTGGTCAGAGGAGAGTGACATCATGGAGGTCAGAGGAGAGTGACGTCATGGAGGTCAGAGGAGAGTGACGTCATGGAGGTCAGAGGAGAGTGACATCATGGTGGTCAGAGGAGAGTGACATCATGGGGGTCAGAGGAGAGTGACATCATGGTGGTCAGAGGAGAGTGACATCACCATGGAGGTCAGAGGAGAGTGACATCACCATGGAGGCCAGAGGAGAGTGACATCATGGTGGTCAGAGGAGAGTGACATCACCATGGAGGTCAGAGGAGAGTGACATCACCATGGAGGTCAGAGGAGAGTGACATCATGGTGGTCAGAGGAGAGTGACATCACCATGGAGGTCAGAGGAGAGTGACATCATGGAGGTCAGAGGAGAGTGACGTCATGGAGGTCAGAGGAGAGTGACATCATCATGGAGGTCAGAGGAGAGTGACATCACCATGGAGGTCAGAGGAGAGTGACATCATGGAGGTCAGAGGAGAGTGACATCATCATGGAGGTCAGAGGAGAGTGACATCACCATGGAGGTCAGAGGAGAGTGACATCACCATGGAGGCCAGAGGAGAGTGACATCATGGAGGTCAGAGGAGAGTGACATCACCATGGAGGTCAGAGGAGAGTGACATCATGGAGGTCAGAGGAGAGTGACATCACCATGGAGGTCAGAGGAGAGTGACATCACCATGGAGGTCAGAGGAGAGTGACATCATGGTGGTCAGAGGAGAGTGACATCATGGAGGTCAGAGGAGAGTGACATCATGGTGGTCAGAGGAGAGTGACATCATGGAGGTCAGAGGAGAGTGACGTCATGGAGGTCAGAGGAGAGTGACGTCATGGAGGTCAGAGGAGAGTGACATCATGGTGGTCAGAGGAGAGTGACATCATGGGGGTCAGAGGAGAGTGACATCATGGTGGTCAGAGGAGAGTGACATCACCATGGAGGTCAGAGGAGAGTGACATCACCATGGAGGCCAGAGGAGAGTGACATCATGGAGGTCAGAGGAGAGTGACATCATGGAGGTCAGAGGAGAGTGACATCATGGTGGTCAGAGGAGAGTGACATCACCATGGAGGTCAGAGGAGAGTGACATCACCATGGAGGCCAGAGGAGAGTGACATCATGGAGGTCAGAGGAGAGTGACATCACCATGGAGGTCAGAGGAGAGTGATGTCATGGAGGTCAGAGGAGAGTGACATCATGGAGGTCAGAGGAGAGTGACATCACCATGGAGGTCAGAGGAGAGTGACATCACCATGGAGGTCAGAGGAGAGTGACATCATGGTGGTCAGAGGAGAGTGACATCATGGAGGTCAGAGGAGAGTGACATCATGGTGGTCAGAGGAGAGTGACATCATGGAGGTCAGAGGAGAGTGACGTCATGGAGGTCAGAGGAGAGTGACGTCATGGAGGTCAGAGGAGAGTGACATCATGGTGGTCAGAGGAGAGTGACATCATGGGGGTCAGAGGAGAGTGACATCATGGTGGTCAGAGGAGAGTGACATCACCATGGAGGTCAGAGGAGAGTGACATCACCATGGAGGCCAGAGGAGAGTGACATCATGGAGGTCAGAGGAGAGTGACATCATGGAGGTCAGAGGAGAGTGACATAATGGTGGTCAGAGGAGAGTGACATCACCATGGAGGTCAGAGGAGAGTGACATCACCATGGAGGCCAGAGGAGAGTGACATCATGGAGGTCAGAGGAGAGTGACATCACCATGGAGGTCAGAGGAGAGTGACATCATGGAGGTCAGAGGAGAGTGACATCATCATGGAGGTCAGAGGAGAGTGACATCACCATGGAGGTCAGAGGAGAGTGACATCATGGTGGTCAGAGGAGAGTGACATCATGGAGGTCAGAGGAGAGTGACATCATGGTGGTCAGAGGAGAGTGACATCATGGAGGTCAGAGGAGAGTGACGTCATGGAGGTCAGAGGAGAGTGACGTCATGGAGGTCAGAGGAGAGTGACATCATGGTGGTCAGAGGAGAGTGACATCATGGGGGTCAGAGGAGAGTGACATCATGGTGGTCAGAGGAGCGTGACATCACCATGGAGGCCAGAGGAGAGTGACATCACCATGGAGGCCAGAGGAGAGTGACATCATGGAGGTCAGAGGAGAGTGACATCATGGAGGTCAGAGGAGAGTGACATCATGGTGGTCAGAGGAGAGTGACATCACCATGGAGGTCAGAGGAGAGTGACATCACCATGGAGGCCAGAGGAGAGTGACATCATGGAGGTCAGAGGAGAGTGACATCACCATGGAGGTCAGAGGAGAGTGACATCACCATGGAGGCCAGAGGAGAGTGACATCATGGAGGTCAGAGGAGAGTGACATCATCATGGAGGTCAGAGGAGAGTGACATCACCATGGAGGTCAGAGGAGAGTGACATCACCATGGAGGCCAGAGGAGAGTGACATCATGGAGGTCAGAGGAGAGTGACATCACCATGGAGGTCAGAGGAGAGCGACATCATGGAGGTCAGAGGAGAGTGACATCACCATGGAGGTCAGAGGAGAGTGACATCACCATGGAGGTCAGAGGAGAGTGACATCATGGAGGTCAGAGGAGAGTGACATCATCATGGAGGTCAGAGGAGAGTGACATCACCATGGAGGTCAGAGGAGAGTGACATCACCATGGAGGCCAGAGGAGAGTGACATCATGGAGGTCAGAGGAGAGTGACATCACCATGGAGGTCAGAGGAGAGTGACATCATGGTGGTCAGAGGAGAGTGACATCATGGAGGTCAGAGGAGAGTGACATCATGGAGGTCAGAGGAGAGTGACATCATGGGGGTCAGAGGAGAGTGACGTCATGGAGGTCAGAGGAGAGTGACGTCATGGAGGTCAGAGGAGAGTGACATCATGGTGGTCAGAGGAGAGTGACATCATGGGGGTCAGAGGAGAGTGACATCATGGTGGTCAGAGGAGAGTGACATCACCATGGAGGTCAGAGGAGAGTGACATCACCATGGAGGTCAGAGGAGAGTGACATCACCATCGAGGCCAGAGGAGAGTGACATCATGGAGGTCAGAGGAGAGTGACATCACCATGGAGGTCAGAGGAGAGTGACATCATGGAGGTCAGAGGAGAGTGACATCATCATGGAGGTCAGAGGAGAGTGACATCACCATGGAGGTCAGAGGAGAGTGACATCATGGTGGTCAGAGGAGAGTGACATCATGGAGGTCAGAGGAGAGTGACATCATGGTGGTCAGAGGAGAGTGACGTCATGGAGGTCAGAGGAGAGTGACATCATGGTGGTCAGAGGAGAGTGACATCATGGGGGTCAGAGGAGAGTGACATCATGGTGGTCAGAGGAGAGTGACATCACCATGGAGGTCAGAGGAGAGTGACATCACCATGGAGGCCAGAGGAGAGTGACATCATGGAGGTCAGAGGAGAGTGACATCATGGAGGTCAGAGGAGAGTGACATCATGGTGGTCAGAGGAGAGTGACATCACCATGGAGGTCAGAGGAGAGTGACATCACCATGGAGGCCAGAGGAGAGTGACATCATGGAGGTCAGAGGAGATTGACATCACCATGGAGGTCAGAGGAGAGTGACATCACCATGGAGGCCAGAGGAGAGTGACATCATGGAGGTCAGAGGAGAGTGACATCATCATGGAGGTCAGAGGAGAGTGACATCACCATGGAGGTCAGAGGAGAGTGACATCACCATGGAGGCCAGAGGAGAGTGACATCATGGAGGTCAGAGGAGAGTGACATCACCATGGAGGTCAGAGGAGAGTGACATCATGGAGGTCAGAGGAGAGTGACATCACCATGGAGGTCAGAGGAGAGTGACATCACCATGGAGGTCAGAGGAGAGTGACATCATGGAGGTCAGAGGAGAGTGGCATCATCATGGAGGTCAGAGGAGAGTGACATCACCATGGAGGTCAGAGGAGAGTGACATCACCATGGAGGCCAGAGGAGAGTGACATCATGGAGGTCAGAGGAGAGTGACATCACCATGGAGGTCAGAGGAGAGTGACATCATGGAGGTCAGAGGAGAGTGACATCACCATGGAGGTCAGAGGAGAGTGACATCACCATGGAGGTCAGAGGAGAGTGACATCATGGTGGTCAGAGGAGAGTGACATCATGGAGGTCAGAGGAGAGTGACATCATGGTGGTCAGAGGAGAGTGACATCATGGAGGTCAGAGGAGAGTGACGTCATGGAGGTCAGAGGAGAGTGACGTCATGGAGGTCAGAGGAGAGTGACATCATGGTGGTCAGAGGAGAGTGACATCATGGTGGTCAGAGGAGAGTGACATCACCATGGAGGTCAGAGGAGAGTGAC
Source organism: Blennius ocellaris (assembly GCF_963422515.1). Taxonomy (NCBI): domain Eukaryota; kingdom Metazoa; phylum Chordata; class Actinopteri; order Blenniiformes; family Blenniidae; genus Blennius; species Blennius ocellaris. The sequence continues at coordinate 864,759 of NC_137650.1, read as the reverse complement.
ATCACCATGGAGGCCAGAGGAGAGTGACATCATGGAGGTCAGAGGAGAGTGACATCATGGAGGTCAGAGGAGAGTGACATCATGGTGGTCAGAGGAGAGTGACATCACCATGGAGGTCAGAGGAGAGTGACATCACCATGGAGGTCAGAGGAGAGTGACATCATGGAGGTCAGAGGAGAGTGACATCATCATGGAGGTCAGAGGAGAGTGACATCACCATGGAGGTCAGAGGAGAGTGACATCATGGTGGTCAGAGGAGAGTGACATCATGGAGGTCAGAGGAGAGTGACATCATGGTGGTCAGAGGAGAGTGACATCATGGAGGTCAGAGGAGAGTGACGTCATGGAGGTCAGAGGAGAGTGACGTCATGGAGGTCAGAGGAGAGTGACATCATGGTGGTCAGAGGAGAGTGACATCATGGGGGTCAGAGGAGAGTGACATCATGGTGGTCAGAGGAGAGTGACATCACCATGGAGGTCAGAGGAGAGTGACATCACCATGGAGGCCAGAGGAGAGTGACATCATGGAGGTCAGAGGAGAGTGACATCATGGAGGTCAGAGGAGAGTGACATCATGGTGGTCAGAGGAGAGTGACATCACCATGGAGGTCAGAGGAGAGTGACATCACCATGGAGGCCAGAGGAGAGTGACATCATGGAGGTCAGAGGAGAGTGACATCACCATGGAGGTCAGAGGAGAGTGACATCACCATGGAGGCCAGAGGAGAGTGACATCATGGTGGTCAGAGGAGAGTGACGTCATGGAGGTCAGAGGAGAGTGACATCATGGTGGTCAGAGGAGAGTGACATCACCATGGAGGTCAGAGGAGAGTGACATCATGGAGGTCAGAGGAGAGTGACATCATGGAGGTCAGAGGAGAGTGACATCATGGTGGTCAGAGGAGAGTGACATCACCATGGAGGTCAGAGGAGAGTGACATCACCATGGAGGCCAGAGGAGAGTGACATCATGGTGGTCAGAGGAGAGTGACATCACCATGGAGGTCAGAGGAGAGTGACATCACCATGGAGGTCAGAGGAGAGTGACATCATGGTGGTCAGAGGAGAGTGACATCACCATGGAGGTCAGAGGAGAGTGACATCATGGAGGTCAGAGGAGAGTGACGTCATGGAGGTCAGAGGAGAGTGACGTCATGGAGGTCAGAGGAGAGTGATGTCATGGAGGTCAGAGGAGAGTGACGTCATGGAGGTCAGAGGAGAGTGACATCACCATGGAGGTCAGAGGAGAGTGACGTCATGGAGGTCAGAGGAGAGTGACATCACCATGGAGGTCAGAGGAGAGTGACGTCATGGAGGTCAGAGGAGAGTGACATCACCATGGAGGTCAGAGGAGAGTGACATCATGGAGGCAAGAGGAGAGTGACATCACCATGGAGGTCAGAGGAGAGTGACATCATGGAGGCAAGAGGAGAGTGACAGGTTTTTCTGGAAGAAGGTTTTTATTTACCCCAAAAATACAAAGTACCAACTTAACAATAAAAGAAGTCAATAAATCAAACTCAAAATATCTAAAGAACTGAGATGTTAACACAACAAACTGACCTCACAAAATGAGTGATGAGGGAGTTTATGTAGTGGCGACCTAGCCACTATATAAACTAAGACAGAAAAAGGGGAAAACACAAATGACATTACAGTAACTTATCATGGGGAAAACTCCCTATGCTCCTGAAAACCTCTCTGCCATGGCCAGTGATGGTAGGGCTGTCTGCTTGAGCATCAGCATAAAAGAGTTTGTAGTCTGTTGCGGGTTATCCTTTGTTATGGCAAGATGGCTCCTCCCATCAGCAAAATAGAGAAACATGATTAATACAACAGAAATGTGGCAACAATCATCATTCAGTGTGAAAACGTGTGAACTTCATTTAAACAGTGTAAGACTAGAAAAAATGAATTATAAATGTAGAAAATAAATCAAATGTGTGGTGTGGATATGAAATGTTTGGGGTGTGGCGGTCTGCAAAACAAGGAAGTGAGGTGAGGTCAGTGAATGGCCTCACCTTCAGCCTTCACTGTGTGGACAAGGTCAAAGGTTAAATATGTATCAACAGGAGGTCAGACATTGATCAAAACGGAGTTTTTGGTAAAAGTGGTTGTCATTTTTATGTTGTGATCGGGGGCATATTGTCGGCAGCTGCTGAAAGTAACTAAAAAGTTACTTGTAATCTAACTTAGTTACTTTTTTTCTTTCAACAACAAGTAATCAGTAAAGTAACTAAGTTAGCTCTAAAGGAGTAACTAGTAATCAGTAATTGGATTGCTTTTTCAAGATAACTGTGACAACACTTTGTCACAATTGATAATCAGTCAGTTCTATCCAGCGCTCTGGATCATTTGAAGATGAAAGTTGGACATATGAACATGGAGCTGCTGAGTCAGTAGTAATGGTCCATTATAGAAACATCTCTACCACTGCAGCTTGGCTGGTTATGATCACGTGACTCTATAAGTCTGATATTTGAAGATATTAAATGTATGAGATGAATCTGGCTTCAATTCTCCACCTCACCATCAGTGCTGCCAGGCTCATGTCTCCAACATGTGCTGCACAAGGTTCAAGTTTGTGTACCAGTACACACATTCTCCCATAAAGTTTACTTTTTTAAATCACAAACTTTACATGAAAAGTGGCGTACGCATCTTTCAGGACCTGTTTTGTGCTTCAGCAACCTTTATAAATGAGGCCCCTGGTGACTGAGTCATCTGTGAAACTGATGGAGCTGAAGCAGAACACCCTGGGTGCAGAAGAGGAGCCTGCAGGAGCTGGTTTGGATCTGATCTCTCATCTCAGCCTGGGATTAACCCTCCAACACACCAGCACTCAAATCATCTCCAACAGGAGAGATGAAAAAAGCCTGCGAGGACGATGGAGCCAGTCCTGCTGCTTCACCTGGAGCTCTGGGCTGAAGAGAACGCTGACTTTCACGGAGCTGGCCTGCAGGCCACTTGTCACTATCCTATCAAAACCTCACTCTGGGCTCACTTCCCTTTGTGTTCCCTCATGCAACGATCTCCAAAACATCGACAGTTCTGGTGCCGGCATTCCCCTCCTTTCCTGGAGTCATTTCTATTTCAATCCTGAGATGTCTGGATCTTTATTTTGTCTTAAACTGTGATGGTTCAGACGAGGAGACGGAGGACCTCCTCACAAGCACGAAGGCGGCTCTGGCCTGAAATGTGAGGAAAAATCAGGTTTGAAATCAGGATTGAAATTCACACATTTAGCCCAATAACGTCTTTTCCCCCCACACTCTTTTTAGTTAGTGAAAGCGCCAAGTCAGGTGCCACAGTGAGTCTGATGACAGCCTAGGAGATGAAGAGACAGCACTTCATCTTCCTCCGGAGTTGGCGGAATTGTTCAAAAGTGACACAGAGGATGCAGATTGTGATGATTCATTAATGTGAGAGGAGATCAGGAGCTTGGTGAACTTTCTTACTGGTAGGTGATATGATGTTAATTCAGATTATCCAGCCTGCCAGGCATGTTCTGTACGTGTACGTGTACGTGTACCGTACACTTACGTATTCAACCTGTTGCTCTGTGTGATAAAAAGAACCTCATTAACATGAAGGTCACCCATTCAAGCTCTGTGTGCTATTGTGTCACTGATTGAATTGTGAAATACTTTTCCAAATAAAAGCCACTTGGAGTCCAGAGCGATTTATGTGTTTGTTTCCTCTTCATGATGCATTATTTGATCGTTGCAACCTGTAGTCTGGAGCCACTTATCGTCTGGAAATTACGGTATACGGTATATGGATACTGTCCATAAAAAGTCATCAGTAAACTACGTTTTAGAATAAATGATTTGTCAGGTGTGAAATTCCTGGTAAATGTTCTACAGAGAACAGACAGACCATGACTTAGTACTGACATTGCTTTTATTCTTCAACAGCAGAGAGCTCCATCACAGATTGATCTAACTTCTCAAAATGCTGTGAACACAGATTTTCACACACAGAGGAAAGATCGACTGTTTCCAGTCTGAGAGGAAAAGTTGTGAAATTGGCAAAATTCCAGTTTGTTCTTGGCAAACAAGTGAGATTTATTTTTGATTCCCCAAAACATCAGGAGGAAGCGCCAAGTGTTCTGGTAGAATGTAGATTTATCGCAGGCTGCCAGGTTCCCATCAAGGTGAATGAAGAATCATCTTGTTGTCGGACAAACAATCTGTTGTTTCCTCTCTGTTGTCGCTGTGCAGCACATCCAAACACCCAACACCACACCTCTGGAACCCAGAAACAGCAGGTCAGACCTGTGTGTGTGTGTGTGTGTGTGTGTGTGTGTGTGTGTGTGTGTGTGTGTGTGTGTGTGTGTGTGTGTGTGTGTGTGTGTGTGTGTGTGTGTGTGTGTGTGTGTGTGTGTGTGTGTGTGTGTGTGTGTGTGTGTACTCACAGCACTTGTAGAGTGTGTTGAGTCTGGCGATGTCGGCGCGGCTCATCTCCTTAGCGTTGCCAAAAGAGACGTTGGAGTTGGGGATAGGAAGCATGGTGGGCTGGTTGTTCTTGGAGAAGGCATACCTACCAAGGACAAGGAGAGTTTAGACTGAACACACACACACACACACACACACACACACACACACACACACACACACACACACACACACACACACACACACACACACACACACACACACACACACACACACACACACACACACACACACACACACTCACTTGTGGTACTGCATGACAGAGTTGTAATCGTAGGAAGTGCCCTGGTTGAGGGTGGCGATCTTCCTGAAGTTGTGCTCCATTCCTGCAGGTGAGAATCAAACATGAAAGTTTGCTGCTGTTCTGATCTGCTCCTCCTGCCACTGTGCTGGTCACACTGGATCATCACAACTCCTCTGACTATTGCAGCTCTAAGAGATTACAGAGTAAAGTGCAGCTTGAAGGAATCCCTCTCAAGAAGTTGGAAATCTGTCCTGAACTGAAGCCTGCTCTTCTTTAGTATGATCCAGCTGATTGTAGGGCTGTTCCTGAGAGGTTCCCTCTCAGGAACAGCCCTACAATCAGGCTTCAGTTCAGGACAGATTTCCAGCTTCTTCATCAGCTCCACAATCTCTGTTTCAACACTCGCTCTTCAGTCTCATGCAGAGTTTAACAGAAGCAGATCCTTCAAGCTGTGATGGTAGTGTGAATGTTCCTGTTCCTGCCTGCCTGTCCTGGACTTTCATCTTCACTGTATTTCTTTAAAGGCCCGTCAGGACTTCAAGAGGAACCAATCTGCTCTGAACAGGACTGTGTGCAGACCACTTTGTTGCTTCTCTGGCGAACCACTGTGGATGTGTCCGTGTTGCATTTACCGGACTGAACGTTCTGCAGCAGGACTCTGATGTGATTGTCCCTGTCATTGCGGGTCTGCTCGTGGTTGAATCCCAGAGCATGGAGCAGCTCGTGCTGCACGGTGCCGTGGTAAAGACATCCACGACGAGCCAGAGACACCACCTGCTTTCCACCACGACGACCAACGTAGGAGTAACAGCTGGAGAGGAGCACAGAGAACGTGGAGACACTGAAGCATGAAGGTTGGATCACAGCTTGGAGCTCCTGCTCCTCCACAGTCTCAGCTTCTTACCCGTTCTGGGACTCGATGCTCAGCCAGTCACGGTCGCTGCTTCTGCTGGGCCTGAAGCGAATGCAGGAGAAGGAGGAGAAAGACTCCAGCCCACGAGTGATGATGGCCTTCTCACGAGAGGCTGGAACAGTGACACCAGCAACATTTAGCTTCCTGCCATCCAGAAACTTTCCATGCTGCACATGATCAAAGAGCAGCAGCTCAACGTTCTGATGTGGCTTTATTCGGGCTTTTCTCATCTCCTGAAGTTTCTCTCGACACTTGCTGTCATTTCATTGTCAGAGCGAGCAGCAACAGGCCTATGTCTACGTAGATTCACGTCTGCACATTTCCGAGTCAAGCTGGCACTCACAGAAGTGGTTGGTGATGTAGTAAGGAATGTAGACCTTCCCATCAGTGTATTTGCCCCACATGCAGCCTCTGCTGGTGCAGGGATCAGCGTTCCTCTCAGCGTCACTATCGATGGCGACGTCTCCTTCCACCAGGGTAGGCTCGTCCGCAGAACGCACTGAAACACAGCAAACAGCCACTGAGACTTGGACTGATGTGCTGCTGCGAGGAGAGCAGCCGCTCAGCCTGGAGGATGGCAGTGGAGCCAGCAGCTCCCACTCACCCAGATTTCTATTAGCTCTCTCCAGAAGTTCAGAGACGGAAAGCTCCTCTGCAGCATCCTCTGCTCAGTGACAAGCACAACAGGAGCATTTCAGCTCAGCGTACAGCCTCATGACACTCTGATCCACACACTACATACCTGCCTGCACCTTGAGCCGGCCACCAGGGGGCAGAAGAGCACACGTTACCACTGCTCAGGAAATCACACTCATCAAGTTAACATACATCTTCAGTCACACTGACAAGCTCTAAAATATTGAGGACACACTGAAGACACGACAACACAAAACCTAACAGGACTGAGGTTACACGTGATGTGGAATGGAGTGCAGTGAGAAGACATGGGAGATGAAGAAAGAGCGCCTGTCCCACTGGGACCCCACCTCACTATCAGCCCAGCAGCTGACAGCCAGCAGCAGCAGCAGAGCGACAGACCAAAACCTGCAGATCACAGCCATGGTAGCAGACCTGCAGAGCCAGACGAGAATCAGAGCCAGGCACCGAGCAGTGACGGACACAGGGGAAACTTCTCCACACCTGCAGCTCTGCTCACCTTCAAGTCTTTGTGCACCAGTGCAGCAGACGCTAGACTTCAGCGTTTATATAGGTTCACTTGCATCAGTCTGCCCAAATCTGGATCATGTGAGATTGAAGAAAAGCAGAGAATAAGCTGAATCTGCTGCCTTATCGCTCACATGTGCTTCACACTGAGCCACAATTGATGTGCTGGTGGGAAATGACCAGTTGTTGGGTGTGTAAATACTTCCAGTAGACTATTTCCCACAACAGATTAACTCAGTGCCAATGTCAGATAATCCAGGATCAATTCAAAATGACTAAAAGATTGTGTAATCTGTAGAGACGAGCCTGACTGTTTCAAGTCATTCTGCTTCTCTGAAGGTTTCCATGGGCTCTCATGAGTCATGTTTGTTTATGTTTACATTTACCTGCAGGTTACTGGCCTCAGTCCATCACAGGACATGAAGACAAAACATAAAGACGCACATTCACAAACTTTAGCTCTTCGATGAAGTTTCATGTCGACATTTCCAACATGGGGACTTTTCTTGTGACATTATTCTAGTTGAGAGATTCATTCTGGAGCAGTGGCTCATGTTCAGCTCATTATAGTCAACACATTTTGACTTGAGGAGGAGAAACCTGCAGAACCAGAGGAGGAGGAGGAGGAGGAGGAGGAGGAGGAGGAGGAGAAACCTGCAGAACCAGAGGAGGAGGAGGAGGAGGAGTAAGGGGAGAAACCTACACAACCAGAGGGGGAGGAAGAGGAGAAGAAACCTGCAGAACCAGAGAAGGAGGAGGAGGAGGAGGAGGAGGAGGAGGAGGAGGAGGAGGAGGAGGAGGAGGAGGAGGAGGAGGAGGAGGAGGAGGAGAAACCTGCAGAACCAGAGGAGGAGGAGGAGGAGGAGGAGGAGGAGGAGAAACCTGCAGAACCAGAGGAGGAGGAGGAGGAGGAGGAGGAGGAGGAGGAGGAGGAGTAAGGGGAGAAACCTACACAACCAGAGGGGGAGGAAGAGGAGAAGAAACCTGCAGAACCAGAGAAGGAGGAGGAGGAGGAGGAGGAGGAGGAGGAGGAGGAGGAGGAGAAACCTGCAGAACCAGAGGAGGAGGAGGAGGAGGAGGAGGAGGAGGAGAAACCTGCAGAACCAGAGGAGGAGGAGGAGGTGGAGGAGGAGGAGGAGGAGGAGAAACCTGCAGAACCAGAGCAGGAGGAGAAACCTGCAGAACCACAGAAGGAGGAGGAGGAGGAGGAGGAGAAACCTGCAGAACCAGAGAAGGAGGAGGAGGAGGAGGAGGAGGAGGAGGAGGAGGAGGAGGAGGAGGAGAAACCTGCAGAACCAGAGAAGGAGGAGGAGGAGGAGGAGAAGGAGGAGAAACCTGCAGAACCAGAGAAGGAGGAGGAGGAGGAGGAGGAGGAGGAGAAACCTACAGAACCAGAGAAGGAGGAGGAGGAGGAGGAGAAGGAGGAGAAACCTGCAGAACCAGAGGAGGAGGAGGAGGAGGAGGAGAAGGAGGAGAAACCTGCAGAACCAGAGAAGGAGGAGGAGGAGGAGGAGGAGGAGGAGGAGGAGGAGAAACCTGCAGAACCAGAGAAGGAGGAGGAGGAGGAGCAGGAGAAACCTGCAGAACCAGAGAAGGAGGAGGAGGAGGAGGAGGAGGAGGAGGAGTAAGGGGAGAAACCTACACAACCAGACGGGGAGGAAGAGGAGGAGAAACCTGCAGAACCAGAGAAGGAGGAGGTGGAGGAGGAGGAGGAGGAGGAGGAGGAGGAGTAAGGGGAGAAACCTACACAACCAGAGGGGGAGGAAGAGGAGGAGAAACCTGCAGAACCAGAGAAGGAGGAGGAGGAGGAGGAGGAGGAGGAGGAGGAGGAGGAGAAACCTGCAGAACCAGAGAAGGAGGAGGAGGAGGAGGAGGAGGAGGAGGAGGAGGAGGAGGAGGAGAAACCTGCAGAACCAGAGGAGGAGGAGGAGGAGGAGGAGGAGTAAGGGGAGAAACCTACACAACCGGAGGAGGAGGAGGACGAGGAGGAGGAGAAACCTGCAGAACCAGAGAAGGAGGAGGAGGAGGAGGAGGAGGAGGAGGAGGAGGAGGAGGAGGAGGAGGAGGAGGAGTAAGGGGAGAAACCTACACAACCAGAGGGGGAGGAAGAGGAGGAGAAACCTGCACAACCAGAGAAGGAGGAGGAGGAGGAGGAGGAGGAGAAACCTGCAGAACCAGAGGAGGAGGAGGAGGAGGAGGAGGAGCAGGAGAAACCTGCAGAACCAGAGGAGGAGGAGGAGGAGGAGGAGGAGGAGTAAGGGGAGGAACCTACACAACCGGAGGAGGAGGAGGGGGAGGAGGAGGAGGAGGAGGAGGAGGAGGAGGAGGAGAAACCTGCAGAACCAGAGAAGGAGGAGGAGGAGGAGGAGGAGGAGGAGTAAGGGGAGAAACCTACACAACCAGAGGGGGAGGAAGAGGAGGAGAAACCTGCAGAACCAGAGAAGGAGGAGGAGGAGGAGGAGGAGCAGGAGAAACCTGCAGAACCAGAGAAGGAGGAGGAGGAGGAGGAGGAGGAGGAGGAGCAAGGGGAGAAACCTACACAACCAGAGGGGGAGGAAGAGGAGGAGAAACCTGCAGAACCAGAAAAGGAGGAGGTGGAGGTGAAACCTGCAGAACCAGAGGAGGAGGAGGAGAAACCTGCACAACCAGAGAAGGAGGAGGAGGAGGAGGAGGAGGAGGAGGAGGAGGAGGAGGAGGAGAAACCTGCAGAACCAGAGGAGGAGGAGGAGGAGGAGGAGGAGGAGGAGAAACCTGCAGAACCAGAGAAGGAGGAGGAGGAGGAGGAGGAGGAGGAGAAACCTGCAGAACCAGAGGAGGAGGAGGAGGAGGAGGAGGAGCAGGAGAAACCTGCAGAACCAGAGGAGGAGGAGGAGGAGGAGGAGGGGGAGTAAGGGGAGAAACCTACACAACCGGAGGAGGAGGAGGAGGAGGAGGAGGAGGAGGAGGAGGAGGAGGAGAAACCTGCAGAACCAGAGGAGGAGGAGGAGGAGGAGGAGGAGCAGGAGAAACCTGCAGAACCAGAGGAGGAGGAGGAGGAGGAGGAGGGGGAGTAAGGGGAGAAACCTACACAACCGGAGGAGGAGGAGGAGGAGGAGGAGGAGAAACCTGCAGAACCAGAGGAGGAGGAGGAGAAACCTGCAGAACCAGAGGAGGAGGAGGAGGAGGAGAAACCTGCACAACCGGAGGAGGAGGAGGGGGAGGAGGAGAAACTTGCAGAACCACTGGAGGAGGAGGAGGAGGAGAAACCTGCAGAACCAGAGGAGGAGGAGGAGAAACATGCAGAACCAGAGGAGGAGGAGAAACCTACAGAACCAGAGAAGGAGGAGGAGGAGGTGAAAACTGCAGAACCAGAGGAGGAGGAGAAACCTACAGAACCAGAGGAGGAGGAGAAACCTGCAGAACCAGAGAAGGAGGAGAAACTTGCAGAACCAAAGAGGGAGGAGAAACCTGCATAATCACAGAGGAGGAGGAGTAGGAGAAACCTGCGGAACCAGAGAAGTAGAAGGAGGAGGAGAAACCTGCACAACCGGAGGAGGAGGAGGGGGAGGAGGAGAAACTTGCAGAACCACTGGAGGAGGAGGAGGAGGAGAAACCTGCAGAACCAGAGGAGGAGGAGGAGAAACATGCAGAACCAGAGGAGGAGGAGAAACCTACAGAACCAGAGAAGGAGGAGGAGGAGGTGAAAACTGCAGAACCAGAGGAGGAGGAGAAACCTACAGAACCAGAGGAGGAGGAGAAACCTGCAGAACCAGAGAAGGAGGAGAAACTTGCAGAACCAAAGAGGGAGGAGAAACCTGCATAATCACAGAGGAGGAGGAGGAGGAGAAACCTGCACAACCAGAGAGCAGGAGGAGAAACCTACATAATCACAGAGGAGGAGGAGGAGGAAAAACCTGCAGAATCAGAGAGGAGGAGGAGACTGCTGTACTCGGAGCTGCACCCGGAGCTGCACCCGGAGCTGTACTCGGAGCTGTACTCGGAGCTGCACTCGGAGCTGCACTCGGAGCTGCACTCGGAGCTGTACTCGGAGCTGCACTCGGAGCTGCACTCGGAGCTGTACTCGGAGCTGCACTCGGAGCTGCACTCGGAGCCTCTCATGCCACTCCTTCAAGAGGTTCACGTGGAAGGTCTGTCGGGGATTCCTCCTACCTATAAGGTGCACATCAGGCTCCCGCAACCTCTTGCGATACACCTCATTTATTTCATCTTTATGAAGGATTGCTTCCTTCACCCGGTTGTAGTCCATTGCTGTCACCATGTCCATTGCAACATAGGAGCAATGGGCCTTCTCAGTCAGATTGGGCACCAAAAGCACCGCCCACTCTTCTCTGGGCCAGCGGTAGGCTGCTGCCGCAGCACACTGTTGTTCCGCGAGATCTAGTCAGGTGTGCCGTGGGAAATTATCCAATTTCACATTTTTTACTAAAAATCATTTGCTCTTACAGCCGCTGTCAGCTGTAAGAGCAGTGTGTTGAAGAGTAATCATGTATAAATACTCTTTGCCAATAGATGGCAGCACATAACTTTGCCGGTGAAATGTAAAGTGACAGACGTCAGTGTGGTTCATCTCCACCTCCTGCTCCCATCTTGTATCAAAGTACTGTGTCAATGACAGTGATGGAGAAGTTTTTGAAAAGGAAGAATGTGAACCAGGATCTCAGCTCTTCATCCATCAGGTCCAGGTTTCACACTGAGTGAGTAAAAATAAAAAAAAAATGAAATTGGGAACTACTTTTTTTCTGTATTTATTTGATTCCTGTTGATAAAACTTTGATGAGAATGACTTTATATTGTTAATAGAGGCTACAGAGTTTCAAATTATAACATTTAGGGTGGAGGTGTGCCTCCAGATTTTTCCAATCAAAAAAGTATGCCTTGGCTCAAAAAGGTTGAAAAACACTGCCTTAGAAAACCAGCTTGATTCACATAGCTGCATTACCCAGCATTCCCTGGGAGCGTGGGCTTTCGCCTCCAAACAGCAGTGACAGTTATACATCATCAGAGAAACCTGCACAACCAGAGAGGAGGAGGAGAAACCTGCACAACCAGAGGAGAAGGAGAAATCTGCACAACCAGAGGAGAAGGAGAAACCTGCACAACCAGAGAGGAGGAGGAGAAACCTGCACAACCAGAGGAGAAGGAGAAACCTGCACAACCAGAGGAGAAGGAGAAACCTGCACAACCAGAGGAGAAGGAGAAACCTGCACAACCAGAGAGGAGGAGGAGAAACCTGCACAACCAGAAGGGGAGGAGAAGAAACCTGCACAACCAGAGGAGAAGGAGAAACCTGCACAACCAGAGGAGAAGGAGAAACCTGCACAACCAGAGGAGAAGGAGAAACCTGCACAACCAGAGAGGAGGAGGAGAAACCTGCACAACCAGAGGAGAAGGAGAAACCTGCACAACCAGAGGAGAAGGAGAAACCTGCACAACCAGAGAGGAGGAGGAGAAACCTGCACAACCAGAGGAGAAGGAGAAACCTGCACAACCAGAAGGGGAGGAGGAGAAACCTGCACAACCAGAGGAGAAGGAGAAACCTGCACAACCAGAAGGGGAGGAGGAGAAACCTGTGTGCAGGTGTCCTTCAGTCTTTGTGTTACAGTGAGAAAGGAATATCACTTTCTCACATGTCCCACCCCTTCTAGAGTCTTGCAAACAGGGTGGCGAGACAAAAACTTTACAACAATGTTCTTTCACACTGTGAAGTGGTGCGACTGCAGAGCTAAGAACCAGCGGGTGATGCGAGCATTTGAGTCCTACATGATCAGTCTCTCGGGTGAAGTCTCTGCCCAGCAAGTAGTATTTCAAGCTGTCAAGTGCTCACTTGAAAGCAAGACATTCCAGCTCGACTGCTACATACCGAATCTTTCTTGGAAATAATTTTCGGCTGATGTGCGCCACCGGTTTCTGGTCCTCCGCCTTTCCCTGGAGGAGCACTGCCCCAAGACCAAACCCAGAGGCGTCAGTCTGGACAGTGAAGGCTGTTCGAAGTCGGGGCTCTGCAGCACAGGGTCTTTTCAGAGAGCCGCCTTCAGATCTTGGAACGCCAACTCCTGCTCCTCTCCCCAGTGGATGGACCGGACATCCTTCTGGGTTTGGGGCCTTGGACATTCAAGTACCACCTGCACCTTGTCCTTTTGTGGCCTGATCACACCTCGGCCTAGAACATGACCGAGGTACTGCACTTCCGTTTAGGCCAGGGCACACTTAAGTGGGTGGATGGTCAGACCCGCTTGCTGGATGCACTGCAGTACTTCACCTAGGTGATGCAGATGGTCCTCCCAGGTGGTGCTGTATACTACAATGTCATCCAGGTACGCTGCTGTGAAGGAGTCCGTGCTGACCAAAATAATGTCCATCAATCTTTGGAAACTGGCTGCAGACCAAAGGGCATGACTACAAATTGAAAAAGTCCCTGAGGGGTACGGAAGGCTATGTACGGCCTGGCCTCCTTGGCCAGGGGCAACTGCCAGTAGCCTTTGCACAAGTTAAGTGTCATTATATAGGACACGTTCCCCAACCTCTCAATCAGGTCTGTGAGCCAGGGCATGGGATAAGCGTCAAAGTGGGATTGGGCATTTACCCAGTGAAAGTCAATACAAAAGCGTATGATTCCATCTTTCTTTGACACCAGCACCACTGAGTTGCTCCACTCACAAGACCTCTCAATCACCCACAGTGTCAACATCTCCTCCACCTCGGTCTTCAGGTGCAGCAGGAGACGTTCTGGCACCTGGTACATCTGCTGGCGCACAGGGGTTGTGTCCTTGAGAGGGATGGTATGCTCCACCACCGTGGTGTACCCTGGTGTCTCTGAGATGAGCTTTGTGCCACCTTGGTCATGGTGCCATGAGATTAGACTAGAGTAGTTTCACAGCTGTGATGTCTACATTTTAGCAGCTTTCACCAAATGGGGGATGTTTAGGGGTCAGTTTTGCAATCTCTTCGGTCAACTTAGTTTGTAAAACGGGTCCTGGATGAAGAAGAGCCATCCAGATGGGATTTTACAGTCACTCATACCTTATATGGAAGCTCCATTTATACTATTTGAACCTCTATAAATTGAGACAGATCCTACACTCAGTGGAGTAGCAGATTGGCAGCGCTAACTCCCGGGTTGAAGCTTCACATGTATTTTTGATGCTAAACTACTTGTGCATCCCTTCTATGCAAGCAAGAAGGCATCACTGAAGTCTTTTTTGATCCTCTTTGCCACAACTGTTGTTGTTTACTTCATAACCTGGTGCCCAAACAGGGACAAGGATTTGTTGTTTACTTCATCTCTTTGAAAAGTTTTGGCGGAATGATTGCTACCAGGTCCTTCTGCTGATAGGAGGATAGATGGGACAAATCCATGGTAGCCGTCTGCTGCTGGGTTGGAAAGAACTGTCCCGGACACGTCTCTTCCTCCACAGACTGCACTCGGAGCTGCACTCGGAGCTGCACTCGGAGCTGCACTCGGAGCTGCACTCGGAGCTGCACCCGGAGCTGCACCCGGAGCTGCACTCGGAGCTGCACTCGGAGCCTCTCATGCCACTCCTTCAAGAGGTTCACGTGGAAGGTCTGTCGGGGATTCCTCCTACCTATAAGGTGCACATCAGGCTCCCGCAACCTCTTGCGATACACCTCATTTATTTCATCTTTATGAAGGATTGCTTCCTTCACCCGGTTGTAGTCCATTGCTGTCACCATGTCCATTGCAACATAGGAGCAATGGGCCTTCTCAGTCAGATTGGGCACCAAAAGCACCGCCCACTCTTCTCTGGGCCAGCGGTAGGCTGCTGCCAGCCGCTCAAACGTGGTGAGGTGGTTCAACATCATCCCCTTCCTCAAGCTTGGGGATATTGTCTCGGTGCACCGCCATGGATACTACTGCCACCGCTGGAGCCGCCGCTGGAGCTGCCGCCGCTGGAGCTGTCGCCGCTGGAGCTGCCGCCGCTGGAGCTGCCGCCGCTGGAGCTGTCGCCGCTGGAGCTGTCGCCGCTGGAGCTGCCGCCGCCGGAGCTGCCGCCGCTGGAGCTGGTCGTGTTGGGAAAGACTGTTCTGTCTCCGCCCCCTCTCGAAGCTGTTTCAGCTGGGTCTGGACACACCCCTCTAGGACCTCTGGGTTCTCAGGTGGCTCCACCTGGTCCCCTCTGGTCAGTCTGGGGTCCGTCATTCCCCACCAGATCTGACCTTCCTCCTGTCTGGGTGCACGCCCTGCACCTCCTCCCCTTTTCCTTCCTCTCCTCTCCAGCTTCTCAGTTGGCAACACACATTCCACCACTGCCACCAAATGTGGGGTTCCGAGGTGGACACCCCGACTTGGGATGTGGTCGGCAGGTAATGGGAGAGAGGATGAGGCAAGGATGAGAGGGTAGGCGGTGTTTGTAAATTAGATTTATTTTAAATATTCTCTTCACAAACACTTTTACTTTCAGCCTCACAGCAGGCCAACAGACAAGACTTGTTCCCTCTCAGTCTCTCAGTCCTCCTGACACTGACAGCGGGCCTCTTTAAATAGTCCCAGCCCCACCCTGAATTGAGCCAATCAGGACGGACTGGGCTCAAACAAAAGTCTGAGGGGTGTTTAACCTACCCTAAATTAACATTACTGAAAAAAATATATGAATAAAGTACACATCAATCAGACAAGCATAATTACGTTCAAAATATACACTACATTACTGTGATACGTCACCAATTCCCCACTATACATATTTACATCCAATAATACAAACAGTGCACCCCTACACCCAGTGGACTGTTCCCCCTGCAGTCTGTCCACTGAAATACAGCTCCTCCAGCAGTTCAGCTGAGAAATAGGCTGACGGGCAGGAGCAGGAAATGTGTGAGGTGAGCTTTGTTGGGAGTTTTTTCCTATACTAAAGACTTGGTATGTGCCACTGATACAGGGTGTAGTGGGTACCGCACTACCGACCTGAGATGTTGTTGCACAGTGTCCACATGTACAACAACATGCACTCTGTCCCAGCCACGTCAGTGTGGGTGACGTGACGCCACCACCCCTCCCCAACACAATCTCCAAATGTTCACAAGCCCCCCCCCCCACCGTCAACACTGTGTGCAGGTGTCCTTCAGTCTTTGTGTTACAGTGAGAAAGGACTATCACTTTCTCACAGTGCCTTAAGCAGTGTTTTTCAACCACTGTGCCGCAGCACACTGGTGTTCCGCGAGATCTAGTCAGGTGTGCCGTGGGAAATTATCCAATTTCACATTTTTTTCTAAAAATCATTTGCTCTTACAGCCGCTGTCAGCTGTGAGAGCAGTGTGTTGAAGAGTAATCATGTATAAATACTCTTTGCCAATAGATGGCAGCACATAACTTTGCCGGTGAAATGTAAAGTGACAGACGTCAGTGTGGTTCATCTCCACCTCCTGCTACCATCTTGTATCAAAGTACTGTGTCAGTGACAGTGATGGAGAAGTTTTTGAAAAGGAAGAATGTGAACCAGGATCTCAGCTCTTCATCCATCAGGTCCAGGTTTCACACTGAGGGAGGCACTATTAAAAAAAGAAATTGGGAAATACTTTTTTTCTGTATTTATTTGATTCCTGTTGATAAAACTTTGATGAGAATGACTTTATATTGTTAATAGAGGCTACAGAGTTTCAAATTATAACATTTAGGGTGGAGGTGTGCCTCCAGATTTTTCCAATCAAAAAAGTATGCCTTGGCTCAAAAAGGTTGAAAAACACTGCCTTAGAAAACCAGCTTGATTCACATAGCTGCATTACCCAGCATTCCCTGGGAGCGTGGGCTTTCGCCTCCAAACAGCAGTGACAGTTATACATCATCAGGGTTGGGAAGGTTTCTTGAAAACTTGTAATTACAAGTTACTTGTTAAAATGTTTTATCAGTAACTTACTCTAAGTACTAAAATAAAAAGTAATCTACCAGAGTACTTTAAGTTATTTTTGGATTACTTCACCAGCAAACAGAAAATAAAGACAAGAAAGAATAGAATGTGTTGTCTGCTCAGTGTGTTGACACGTCTTAGGCCCCGTCTCCACCGCACACAAGTGCCGGGGCGGAGCGGAGCGGTACGGAGCAGTTCGGAAGCACTAACCCCGACCGAAATTTTGGGTCGTGTCTCCACTGCAGAGAGGAGCATGAAAAGTGGGCGGGGCTTATGAGCTCCGCAGAAATGTGACATTATAACAGAAAAGAACGTCGTCAGATGTAGATCTTATGAATCCTCTGTTGTTGTTTCAATTCTCCACTTTGCACTTTAATTTAATTGAATTTTTTGCAGCGGAAAAAAAAAAAGTTACTTTTTGCAGCAGTCATTTTTTGCAGTGGAGAGCTGCAGCCGCAACTTCCGTGTTTGTTGTGAGAGAGCCAGTCGCTCGGCCACTTGCCGGGGACTTGGGGTGACGTGCCCCGCACTCGAGCGCTCGGGTGCGGGGCACGTCACCCCAAGTCGCCGGCAAGTGGCCGGAGCGTTCCCCCCGGTTGGCTGAGGCACAGACACGGGAGTCTGAGGAGGTTCTCCACTCCGCCGTGTTCCGGCAGCACAGCACCAGAACACGGAGGCGCCGAGCTCCGAGCTCCTTTTCATCGCTTCCGCGGTCCGTCCCCGCGATATAGCGCCACTGACCGTGATATAGCGCCACTGACCGCGATATAGCGCCACTGACCGCAATATAGCGCCACTGACCGCGATATAGCGCCACTGACCGCGGTATAGCGCCACTGACCGCGATATAGCGCCACTGACCGCGATATAGCGCCACTGACCGCGATATAGCGCCACTGACCGCGATATAGCGCCACTGACCGTGATATAGCGCCACTGACCGCGGCTGAACAGAACGCTGACCGCCTCTGGGAAGCGGAGCTGCCGGAGCGCGGTCGGCGCCGGAGCCCAAAGCTCCAGACTCCGGTGTCCCGGACCGCATCCACGCCACGGCGAGCGCTATGCTGCAAACAGAAAACTCCAACGCGATGCAAAGTCCCTCCCCCCGGTCTCCCCCTGCCTCAAGTCGCTGTTTCACCACAAACACTAAAGTTGAGCAGCACAGAAAAGAAAATGAAAATAAAAACAACCAGAGCACAGCTGACCACACTGACAGCAGAGGATTCATCCAGCCAGCACATTAACATATTGAGGGCGTGTAGTAAATCACTGACCAATCAGCAGACAGCAGCTCAACCTCAGACCCGTTCCATGGTCCTGGTACCCCAAAGGATGGTTAGCGGAAAAGCGGTCGCCTTTGGAGCGGTCTGGAGCGGTTTAGACTGCTTTACATGTCGTGAGACGCAAGCCGGAGCGGTTTAAACCCGTCTAGGCTGGTACTTTCTGTGCGGTGGAGACGGGGCTTTATACACAGCAGATACAAATTACACTTAACAAGTTTTGAACTAAATCAAAACTCAGTAACCAATCAGGTGTCGAACACTGATTTTGTTTTAAAGAATCAAAACCACAATACCAATAAAGTTTTCAATATCTATTCAACAAAATGTGCCCCTCTTTACCAAAGCTCTCAATTAGGCCATGTTCCTCAAGGCCAGACCTGGGCATTTTAAGGCCCGCGGGCCAAATGCGGCCCGTGACCCGATTCTGACCGGCCCGCGAAAGGTTGCTTAGAATTAAGAAAACAAAAGCTTCTTTCGAATTTTAATGTGTGGACTAAAACCATCGGCTCTATAAATTAAAACGGAAATGCTTTTACTTTGAAGCCTGTTTATTTATGTACAGTGTACGTAACCTACGTACGTCGTATACGTAACCCGTAAAACAAGTCAATCAGTGCATGCAAGAGATGTCGGTGGAGAATCAAAAATGGCGGTGTTGCGGGCGCCGCCATACTTATTTACCGGTCGCCGCCATTTTGAAAATATGCGTACCGGAAGTGACGTTTACTGTAGCGACATACAGGAAGTGACGTATCAGACCCCGCGGAACATCGGGAATTACGTTTTCGGAGGCCCACCCACCGGAAGTGACGTTGGAGGACCCACTCGCCGGAAAAAAACTGTGCGCCGCGCTTCAAACGCACATTTGTTCCCATTGCATTGTTTTCTTCACACGTGTACTCGAAGCTCAACAGAGTAAAGGATTGTCTTCTGCTAAGGTAAATAATTGCATTTTTTTCTATGTGTAAAGTATCAGCCTGCACTAATAAGAACGAAATAGTAGGTGGAGTTATACCAGTATTTAGAGACTATGTTTATACTCGCACTGGAAGACCGGAGCCAGATCAGCTTCACAACCTTCCATGAGGGAACAGATATGTTCATCTCTCCCCAACTGTGTCAGTCTGTCCACATATCTGCTGCTTTATTTCTCCGTCCAGACAACTCACAGTTTACTGTGTGCCTTCACTTATCACTCCTGCTAACTGCAGTTTCATCACAACATTTAGTTGCGTTTATGTCCTAAATGGCTGAATTTTGTCACGTGGGTGAAAAGCCTCAAAACGGTGTGCATCAGCCTGCACTAATAAGTAGGACATGGTTGATAGGTGTCATTATATCAGTATTAGTGAGAGGAAGAGTCGTTGTATAGTTATGTTGGGAGCAATTCAAGTAAGATCAGCTCAAAGTTTATGTTGCTCTTTTTTTATCTTTGTTCCATGTGTTGGTTTATTTAGACCCGTACTGGTATTTTTTATCATACTGCATTACTGGATTTTTACAACCTGACTGGGATTTCTGTGTTATTATCAGAGCATCCAAATTAGAGAAAGTTTAATGGTTGTGAGGGAGATTGAATATCTTATATATAACATACTGCAATGAATCACTTGGATGCTTGTCAGTTTGCAATCATCAATGAGAGATCAGTACATTTGAACAAATACTAATGATTCTGATTTAAATATTTTTTCAGACGCAGTGTTCAATCAGAATGTCACGTCATCGTAGCAGCGAATGCGTGGGCATGGAGCACGATGACGTGCATTCATATGCACACCCAACAATGCACACAGCATCTGTGCTGACCACGGATCCAGAGACCGTAAAGGAATTGAGTGTCGCATGTCTGCATGCAGAACACTCCTATGACTCATCAATCAAGTTTGAGATTTTTTATGTAACATAAGCTCAGTTTGTTTATTTTTATTCGTCTGTATTGCAACAGATCTTCGAGATGCTGAAAGAGATGGAGGAGGTCATGGAAATCAAGAAGGGGGACCTGAGACTCATCGATTACATTTTTGATGTTATGCTTCCAGAATTAAGATGATCAATCAATGGAGGACATCATAGAAGTAGTGGTCAATATTTTGTGTCTTTTGAAACCTATCTGCATGCACCTTGTCCATCTTTTTCAGATCATCATCAACATCCTGATGGCTGAAGGTCACACAAGGCTTCAAGCACAGGTCATCATAGCCAGTGGGAGAAAGTTCTAGCAAGCTCCTGTCGTCTGTGCTCTCATCCTCCCTGCCGGATGTCTATCAATATAGTGGTTTGAAGTCTCCTGTCCCAATTTTCAGAGTGTATCTTTTATCTATCTGTCTGTCCTCTCCTCTATCCTCTCACCCCAACCGGCCAGCAGAATGCCTCCACCTCTGAGTCTGGTTTCTGCAAAGATTTCTTCCTGTTAGAGGGACTTTTTCCCTTTCCACAGTCGCTCACGCTTGCTCATGTGGATTTGTTTGGTTTTGTCTTTAAAAGTGCTTGTAAAATATAATAAAGAACAATGACGTGATTCATGGATGGTTTTATTCTTTTAAAGTTGTCAGAGGTACTTTTTGAAGGTTTGTCATGGACATTTACTCTGAAGTAACTACAGTTACTCTCCATTTTTGTAGTTAGTTTTGCTTAATGCACCACACATTGTCACTGCATGAATGAAGAAGGCAGATCAGTTTAGTAGCTGAACTCTACAGATGTGGTTCCAGCTGCAGTGTCTTGTTGAAATAGGTTCAGAGAGATATTGAATATGGAATATGATGGGGGGGGGGATTCTCCCTCTTCAATCCACTTGGCTCTGGACCTTATAAACACTCTGAGCTCTATTCACATAATATCTACCTGGATGTTTCTCCAGTGTTCTTGTGCTTCTTCAAACTGAACATGATCCATGAAACCGTGACGTAACTGAAGCAGTGACATCAGTTGTCCTTTTAAATATGGCGGCGACCACAAACACGCATGGCGGCGGCCAAAAACAAGTATGTCGGTGCCCATAAGCCACCATTGTGATACCGCACTGGCGAGGTTTGCGTTTTGAGAGTAGTATGGCGCTGACCGTGAGTAATAATGGCGGCGTCCACAAACAAGCATGTCAGCGGCCGTACACCGCCATTTTTATACCGCACTGGCGAGGTTTCAAGTCTGGAGGAGCACGGTTGCATTGCGGATCATGTTCTCTTGCCTCCCACCGACAGTGACGCTGTAATTGTGCGTCGGAACAAAACATATTGCATGTAGTACTGCCTCCCACCAACAGTGGCGCTGGGGTGGTGATTCGGATCAAAATGGCCAAACAAGATGGCGGCGGTGGATTCCCCACCGACAGCTTCTCAGTGCATGTGATTGTCGCCCCTCAATGATGTACGGGCACGTCAAGAAAAGAAAGGTGGATGCTGAAGGCCGAAATTTCAAGAAGATTTGGAGCACTAAATATTTGTTTACTGAAGTCGGTGGTAAACCCGTCTGTTTAGTTTGTGGAGAGCACGTCGCCGTGTTTAAGGAGTACAATGTGAGTCGGCATTATGAGACAAAACACGCGGAGAAATACAGACACTTGGCGGAGGCTGAGAGAGCGCGAATATCAGAAGACTTGCTAGCAAAGCTAGCAAAACAACAAGGCTGTTTTAGCAAACTACACACAGCCCGGGATGCAGCGACCAAGACCAGCTTCGTCATATCCCACAAAATCGCTAAAAACAGCAAGCCGTTCTCGGATTGGCGAGTTTGTGAAAGAGTGCTTGGTGGGCTCTGCCGCGCTAATATGCCCTTAGAATAAAGAAGCATTTGAAAAAGTCCCGCTGTCCAGGCGAACCGTCACCAGAAGGGTGGAAGGAATCGCGGAGAATCTCGAATGTCAGCTCAAAAGTGGAGTTGAAAGTTTTGACTTTTTCTCTTTGGCTTTGGATGAGAGCTGTGGTGTCCGTGACACTGCCCAGTTACTGGTGTTTCTCCGGGGAATAAGGCAGGACTTCAAGATTACGGAGGAGCTGGCAGCATTGAGGTCAATAAAAGGAACGACAACGGGAAACGATCTGTTCAAGGAGGTCGATGCATGCATGGTCAAGCTTGGACTGAAATGGGACCAACTGGTAGGCGTTACTACTGATGGTTGTCCGAATATGACAGGAAAACATGTCGGACTTTTGAAACAGATCCAAGATAAAGTGACTGAACTCGGCACAGAGCATCATTTAGTGTTGATACATTGTATTATACATCAGCATGTACTGTGCAGGTCTGTGCTAAAACTTAACCATGTTATTGATGTTGTAACAAAAACGGTAAACTTTATCAGGGCACGAGCATTAAATCACAGGCAGTTTGTTGCACTTTTAGAGGAGCATGAGAATGAACATGGTGACATCATGTACCACACAGCTGTCAGATGGCTCAGTCTGGGCAAAGTGCTCAAAAGATTTTGGGACCTGAAAACAGAGATTCAAGAGTTTTGTGAGATGAAAGGCAAAAACATCCCCGAGCTTTCAGATATGAACTGGATGGCAGATTTTGCATTTGCTGTTGATGTGACGGCACTGATGAATGAACTGAGCACTAAACTGCAAGGCAAGGGCCTTTTCGTTCATGACATGCATAACCTGGTGAAGGCTTTTATGAGAAAGTTGCTGTTTCTTTCAAGTCAACTACAGAACAACACTCTCACTCACATGCAAACCCTTAAAGAAGTCAGACCATCAGCTAATCATCTCTGCAGGTACTCATCCATGTTAGGAGATTTGCATGGTGAGTTTTTAAGGCGATTTGATGATTGTAAAAACATTGAGGATGAAATGCACCTGGTTTCCTCTCCCTTTGCCTGCAGAGTAAATGATGCACCCAGTGATGTTCAGCTGGAGCTCATTGACCTGCAGTCTGACACAGTACTGGCAGAGCACTTTAAGTCAGCATCACTGCTGGAGTTCTACTCATCTCTTAAGGAGGAGAACTTTCCAAACATGAGGAGACATGCTCAGAAGATGTTGGTTCTGTTTGGATCTACCTACATATGTGAACAAACATTCTCAGTAATGAAGTTTACCAAATCCAGGTTCAGATCCTCTCTTACTGATGATCATCTGTCAGCTGTGCTTCGCATCTCCACCTCAGACATTCAACCTGACTTTGATGCACTCGTTAAAGGGCAGCAAAGGCTAGATTTCTCTCACTGAACAAGAAAATACCCAAATGTGTGTTCACTATTACTTTTTGTCTGCACAGCTTGGCAGTTTGACAATCATAATGTGACATATCTTGTTAATGATATTTGGCATACAAAGACATTGTGATGTCTTAATAGAAAAAAGTGTTTTTGGTTAATGTAATTAAAAAAAGAGTTACAAATGTTTCATGTTTACAATTGTTTTGAATAACTGCACTGAATAAAAAAATGTTTTGTTAAAATAACCCTCACTTTCTCTTTACCTAATAATAACAAAGACACTTACCAGCATGTGTAAACAATGCCATTTACTGCTTTCAATTTAGAAATAAAATTAATATGCAGAATAGAGTTTAAACTTTTGGCAAGGCCCTCCACAATATTTTCTGCTTCTCATTTGGCCCCTTCGGAAAAATAATTGCCCACCCCTGCTCAAGGCGCTGAAAAACTTGCTTTAGGTGTGAAAAATGCTCCTCAACTGAAGAACTAGCCACCAAGATGTCGTCCAGGTAAACAGAAACGAAAGCGAGGTCGCGCAGCACAGAGTCCATCAACCTCTGAAAAGCCGTGCCTCTACTCTTGCCTGGCCATAATAAAACATAAAAAAATGACAAGAAAGAATAGAAAGTGTCATCTGCTCAGTGTATTGACACATCTTATACACAGCAGACACAAATTGCACTTAACAAGTTTTGAACTATCAAAACTCAGTAACCAATCAGGTGTCTAACATTGATTTTTTTTTTTAAGAGAATCAAAACCACAATACAAATAAAGCTTTCAATTTCTATTCAAGAAAATGTGCCCATCTTTTCTAAAACTCTCTCTCTCTCTCTCTCTCACTCTCTCTCTCTCTCTCTCTCTCTCTCTCTCTCTCTCTCTCTCTCTCTCTCTCTCTCTCTCTCTCTCTCTCTCTCTCTCTCTCTGTTTTTTTTCCAGACTAAATAAGAATGTTTGATGAGAGGTTGTATCTGGCAGCATGAATCACTGATTGATAATAACTGAACAACCTGCTGCTGAGTCAACGAGCAGACTTGGGAAAAAAAAAAGTTATGGCGTGTCGCCCCAATTAATCCCTAAAACATGAGATCATCTAAACGTATTGAGAATGTCTTCCTCCCATCAGCACCAGTACTGGTATTGGCAGGTTACTGACAGGTTATGAGCTAATAAAACTAGTTGGTATTGGCAGGTTACTGGCAGGTTATGAGCTAATAAAACTAGTTGGTATTGGCAGGTTACTGGCAGGTTATGAGCTAATAAAACTAGTTGGTATTGGCAGGTTACTGACAGGTTATGAGCTAACAAAACTAGTTGGTATTGGCAGGTTACTGACAGGTTATGAGCTAATAAAACTAGTTGGTATTGGCAGGTTACTGACAGGTTATGAGCTAATAAAACTAGTTGGTATTGGCAGGTTACTGACAGGTTATGAGCTAATAAAACTAGTTGGTATTGGCAGGTTACTGACAGGTTATGAGCTAATAAAACTAGTTGGTATTGGCAGGTTACTGACAGGTTATGAGCTAATAAAACTAGTTGGTATTGGCAGGTTACTGGCAGGTTATGAGCTAATAAAACTAGTTGGTATTGGCAGGTTACTGACAGGTTATGAGCTAATAAAACTAGTTGGTATTGACAGGTTACTGGCAGGTTATGAGCTAATAAAACTAGTTGGTATTGGCAGGTTACTGACAGGTTATGAGCTAATAAAACTAGTTGGTATTGGCAGGTTACTGACAGGTTATGAGCTAATAAAACTAGTTGGTATTGGCAGGTTACTGACAGGTTATGAGCTAATAAAACTAGTTGGTATTGGCAGGTTACTGACAGGTTATGAGCTAATAAAACTAGTTGGTATTGGCAGGTTACTGACAGGTTATGAGCTAATAAAACTAGTTGGTATCGGCAGGTTACTGGCAGGTTATGAGCTAATAAAACTAGTTGGTATTGGCAGGTTACTGGCAGGTTATGAGCTAATAAAACTAGTTGGTATTGGCAGGTTACTGACAGGTTATGAGCTAATAAAACTAGTTGGTATTGGCAGGTTACTGACAGGTTATGAGCTAATAAAACTAGTTGGTATTGGCAGGTTACTGACAGGTTATGAGCTAATAAAACTAGTTGGTATCGGCAGGTTACTGGCAGGTTATGAGCTAATAAAACTAGTTGGTATTGGCAGGTTACTGGCAGGTTATGAGCTAATAAAACTAGTTGGTATTGGCAGGTTACTGACAGGTTATGAGCTAATAAAACTAGTTGGTATTGGCAGATTACTGGCAGGTTATGAGCTAATAAAACTAGTTGGTATTGGCAGGTTACTGACAGGTTATGAGCTAATAAAACTAGTTGGTATTGGCAGGTTACTGGCAGGTTATGAGCTAATAAAACTAGTTGGTTTTGGCAGGTTACTGGCAGGTTATGAGCTAATAAAACTAGTTGGTATTGGCAGGTTACTGGCAGGTTATGAGCTAATAAAACTAGTTGGTATTGGCAGGTTATGAGCTAATAAAACTAGTTGGTATTGACAGGTTACTGGCAGGTTATGAGCTAATAAAATTAGTTGGTATTGGCAGGTTACTGACAGGTTATGAGCTAATAAAACTAGTTGGTATTGACAGGTTACTGGCAGGTTATGAGCTAATAAAACTAGTTGGTATTGGCAGGTTACTGACAGGTTATGAGCTAATAAAACTAGTTGGTATTGGCAGGTTACTGACAGGTTATGAGCTAATAAAACTAGTTGGTATCGGCAGGTTACTGGCAGGTTATGAGCTAATAAAACTAGTTGGTATTGGCAGGTTACTGGCAGGTTATGAGCTAATAAAACTAGTTGGTATTGGCAGGTTACTGACAGGTTATGAGCTAATAAAACTAGTTGGTATTGGCAGGTTACTGACAGGTTATGAGCTAATAAAACTAGTTGGTATTGGCAGGTTACTGACAGGTTATGAGCTAATAAAACTAGTTGGTATCGGCAGGTTACTGGCAGGTTATGAGCTAATAAAACTAGTTGGTATTGGCAGGTTACTGGCAGGTTATGAGCTAATAAAACTAGTTGGTATTGGCAGGTTACTGACAGGTTATGAGCTAATAAAACTAGTTGGTATTGGCAGATTACTGGCAGGTTATGAGCTAATAAAACTAGTTGGTATTGGCAGGTTACTGACAGGTTATGAGCTAATAAAACTAGTTGGTATTGGCAGGTTACTGGCAGGTTATGAGCTAATAAAACTAGTTGGTTTTGGCAGGTTACTGGCAGGTTATGAGCTAATAAAACTAGTTGGTATTGGCAGGTTACTGGCAGGTTATGAGCTAATAAAACTAGTTGGTATTGGCAGGTTATGAGCTAATAAAACTAGTTGGTATTGACAGGTTACTGGCAGGTTATGAGCTAATAAAACTAGTTGGTATTGGCAGGTTACTGACAGGTTATGAGCTAATAAAACTAGTTGGTATTGGCAGGTTACTGACAGGTTATGAGCTAATAAAACTAGTTGGTATTGGCAGGTTACTGACAGGTTATGAGCTAATAAAACTAGTTGGTATTGGCAGGTTACTGACAGGTTATGAGCTAATAAAACTAGTTGGTATTGGCAGGTTACTGACAGGTTATGAGCTAATAAAACTAGTTGGTATTGGCAGGTTACTGACAGGTTATGAGCTAATAAAACTAGTTGGTATCGGCAGGTTACTGGCAGGTTATGAGCTAATAAAACTAGTTGGTATTGGCAGGTTACTGGCAGGTTATGAGCTAATAAAACTAGTTGGTATTGGCAGGTTACTGACAGGTTATGAGCTAATAAAACTAGTTGGTATTGGCAGGTTACTGACAGGTTATGAGCTAATAAAACTAGTTGGTATTGGCAGGTTACTGACAGGTTATGAGCTAATAAAACTAGTTGGTATTGGCAGGTTACTGACAGGTTATGAGCTAATAAAACTAGTTGGTATTGGCAGGTTACTGGCAGGTTATGAGCTAATAAAACTAGTTGGTTTTGGCAGGTTACTGGCAGGTTATGAGCTAATAAAACTAGTTGGTATTGGCAGGTTACTGGCAGGTTATGAGCTAATAAAACTAGTTGGTATTGGCAGGTTATGAGCTAATAAAACTAGTTGGTATTGACAGGTTACTGGCAGGTTATGAGCTAATAAAACTAGTTGGTATTGGCAGGTTACTGGCAGGTTATGAGCTAATAAAACTAGTTGGTATTGGCAGGTTACTGACAGGTTATTAGCTAATAAAACTAGTTGGTATTGGCAGGTTATGAGCTAATAAAACTAGTTGGTATTGGCAGGTTACTGGCAGGTTATGAGCTAATAAAACTAGTTGGTATTGGCAGGTTACTGACAGGTTATGAGCTAATAAAACTAGTTGGTATTGGCAGATTACTGGCAGGTTATGAGCTAATAAAACTAGTTGGTATTGGCAGGTTACTGACAGGTTATGAGCTAATAAAACTAGTTGGTATTGGCAGGTTACTGACAGGTTATGAGCTAATAAAACTAGTTGGTATTGGCAGGTTACTGGCAGGTTATGAGCTAATAAAACTAGTTGGTATTGGCAGGTTACTCGCAGGTTATGAGCTAATAAAACTAGTTGGTATTGGCAGGTTACTGGCAGGTTATGAGCTAATAAAACTAGTTAGTATTGGCAGGTTATTGGCAGGTTATGAGCTAATAAAACTAGTTGGTATTGGCAGGTTACTGACAGGTTATGAGCTAATAAAACTAGTTGGTATTGGCAGGTTACTGACAGGTTAGGAGCTAATAAAACTAGTTGGTATTGGCAGGTTACTGACAGGTTATGAGCTAATAAAACTAGTTGGTATTGGCAGTTTACTCGCAGGTTATGAGCTAATAAAACTAGTTGGTATTGGCAGGTTACTGACAGGTTATAAGCTAATAAAACTAGTTGGTATTGGCAGGTTACTGGCAGGTTATGAGCTAATACAACTAGTTGGTATTGGCAGGTTACTGACAGGTTATGAGCTAATAAAACTAGTTGGTATTGGCAGGTTACTGGCAGGTTATGAGCTAATAAAACTAGTTGGTATTGGCAGGTTACTGGCAGGTTATGAGCTAATACAACTAGTTGGTATTGGCAGGTTACTGACAGGTTATGAGCTAATAAAACTAGTTGGTATTGGCAGGTTACTGGCAGGTTATGAGCTAATAAAACTAGTTGGTATTGGCAGGTTACTGGCAGGTTATGAGCTAATAAAACTAGTTGGTATTGGCAGGTTACTGACAGGTTATGAGCTAATAAAACTAGTTGGTATTGGCAGGTTACTGGCAGGTTATGAGCTAATAAAACTAATTGGTATTGGCAGGTTACTGGCAGGTTATGAGCTAATAAAACTAGTTGGTATTGGCAGGTTACTGACAGGTTATGAGCTAATAAAACTAGTTGGTATTGGCAGGTTACTGACAGGTTATGAGCTAATAAAACTAGTTGGTATTGGCAGGTTACTGGCAGGTTATGAGCTAATAAAACTAGTTGGTATTGGCAGGTTACTCGCAGGTTATGAGCTAATAAAACTAGTTGGTATTGGCAGGTTACTGACAGGTTATAAGCTAATAAAACTAGTTGGTATTGGCAGGTTACTGGCAGGTTATGAGCTAATAAAACTAGTTGGTATTGGCAGGTTACTGGCAGGTTATGAGCTAATAAAACTAGTTGGTATTGGCAGGTTACTGGCAGGTTATGAGCTAATAAAACTAGTTGGTATTGGCAGGTTACTGGCAGGTTATGAGCTAATAAAACTAGTTGGTTTTGGCAGGTCACTGACAGGTTATGAGCTAATAAAACTAGTTGGTATTGGCAGGTTACTGACAGGTTATGAGCTAATAAAACTAGTTGGTATTGGCAGGTTACTGACAGGTTATTAGCTAATAAAACTAGTTGGTATTGGCAGGTTACTGGCAGGTTATGAGCTAATAAAACTAGTTGGTTTTGGCAGGTTACTGACAGGTTATGAGCTAATAAAACTAGTTGGTATTGGCAGGTTACTGGCAGGTTATGAGCTAATAAAACTAGTTGGTATTGGCAGGTTACTGGCAGGTTATGAGCTAATAAAACTAGTTGGTATTGGCAGGTTACTGGCAGGTTATGAGCTAATAAAACTAGTTGGTATTGGCAGGCTACGAGCTAATAAAACTAGTTGGTATTGGCAGGTTACTGGCAGGTTATGAGCTAATAAAACTAGTTGGTATTGGCAGGTTACTGGCAGGTTATGAGCTAATAAAACTAGTTGGTATTGGCAGGTTACTGACAGGTTAGGAGCTAATAAAACTAGTTGGTATTGGCAGGTTACTGACAGGTTATGAGCTAATAAAACTAGTTGACAGAGTCCAGGTGTGTTTCAGTAAAGTCAGCAGGTTTTATCTACCAGGTGTTTCTTCAGGTGAGACGTTCACAACACTTTCACTGCTGGAGGCGTCATTAGCATTGTACAGAGAGGTGAAGAGGCTCCTCCCACTTTAAAACTAGTGATTAGAGCAGCTGGCTGCAGTATCCATGGCAACGTGTCAGTGCCGGCCAGCCTGAAAACATCCGGACGGCTCATGTGACACTGCAGTTCTAGTTTATTATCTGATTTTCTATTGTAATCCCGCTCAGTAATCCCAATTTTTATCGAATATATCTGTAGCGAGATTACAAATTTTTTATGTATTGTAACGAATTACAGTTACATTTTTGTGTATCCTAATTATGTAATGCTGTTACATGTAATCTGTTACTACCCAACCGTGTACATCACACTGTTGTGACACACATAAATACACATTTCACTTTGATAAGTAACAGACGTGGCTCTCACTTGGTTCCGTTAATGGTGGATAAAGACCAGTTCTTTGGTGGTGCTCATTTAACAACTGGCACTGGCCCTGAACTAGAACCTGGTTCTTTCAGGTGGAAACGCTAGAAGAGAGAGAGAGAGAGAGAGAGAGAGAGAGAGAGAGAGAGAGAGAGAGAGAGAGAGAGAGAGAGAGAGAACCCACGATTACATGGGATGAAATGGCCACCATACACCATAGCTTGCCATGAGAACCATGATGAAGTGTGGCATTATGTGATAAAACGTGAAGCAACCGTGAAACACCCGTGATAGAACACGCACTACACGTAATAGGACATCAACAAATATAAATAAACCATAGGATGCCGGGAAATACAGAAGCTTCCTGTCCCACGACAGACTCCCTCCAAGTTTTATAACGGCCAATTACATGCTGCCGAGTTCTGTGACGGTCATCCCGTGTTGCTACGGGCTACTAAGGTTCTCATCCGTGCCGTGGCAAAGATTTTGACAGTTTAAATATCTGCCACGGCACCACGGCAATCATGAGCAGTTACGTTTGCCCGTCCATCCCGTTTGGTCCACGGTGGCCTGAAACAGGGCTGCCGTGAACACAGTGTAAACGTACCTTAAATCCAAGGCCGGCAGGAGTAGTTTCACTTGAGCTGGAGGGATCAACGAGAGCTCGGTAAATCAACCATAGGCTACACAAATTGCAACATGAACCTCTGGCATCCTAGTGCCAGACCCTGATTAGTAATAATGCCAACTGCACGTAAAAAGGTGCACTTTTAAGCCGTGGTAGGCCTCATGTATGTCATTATTTACATCACAAATGACCTGTATGAGGACTACATGCAAAACAATATAAAACAACTAAATTCCGAACATTCAGAGTGCATCTCCCTCCCTCCGTCTTTCTCTTCTCTTTTTTTTCTCCTCACCGCTTTCCACACCTGTGGTGCTGAAAGGTGCAGAACAACCTGGCCGCACAGCAGCTGATTGAGTTTTTAATTCAACAAGCAAACGCCATAGAATAAGTGAACTCCAGTTACTAAAATCAATCCCAGCACAAATAAGCTCATGTGACATAAATATCATCCTACCTTTACGCAGAATCAGCGTCTTTCCATTAACTTCAACAATGTTGAGAACTGGAACCGTTTACAGTCCCTGGAAGCCAGGTCAGCTGGCTCATACATGGACGAATCAAACCTCCCCAACAACTGTCGGGGAGGTGTGGAAGTGATGGACGTCAGTCTGTTTCTGCTCAGGCCAGAGGCACATCCATGAAGCAGAAAGTAGAGCAGCTGCAGTGCATTTGCTGTCTGCGTTGGCAAATGAAATGATGCCAATTGGACAAAAAAAAAAACCCAAAACAGATGCCGATTGAATATAACTCACGTCAATTATTTATTTATTTAGGCTATATTCAAGTATTTATTTAGGCTATTTGTTTATTAGAGAGAGAGAGAGAGAGAGAGAGAGAGAGAGAGAGAGAGAGAGAGAAATAACTTTTCCTAAGTTAATGTCACTGAGATAAATCAAGTTAAGCATGTTTTCCAACCCCAATATTCTACTTAATTACTTAAAAGTAGAGTTCTCAACAGGTTTGTAAAAACTACATTTGGTTAAATGATCTATTTTCAGTCATTCGTTTGTTACCATTTACAGTGTAGCACCTATGAACAAGTGTTGCTTTGAACTGTTTCATCACCAGTGGCCACAGTGCAGAAGTCAAAAGCACAGACATAAGAGAAAAATGAACAAATTGAGTGTAAGGATGAACCATTTGGCACAGACCCACTAACAACTCCCTTGTGCATCTCGATGGCTTCAGCCAGCTCCATGGTGTAACTTGAACTAGTGTTTTTAACCAGCCTTTTGTAGGCATTAGAGGGCAGGGTGACAAAAAATCCTTCGTGATCAGTCTGCTCCACGTCACTGTGCAGATGCAGGACTGCTCAGGCCTCTGTCTGTATGAAGTCTTTATACATCTTTCAGATCCAGCTGTTAAACTTTGAGGGCCAGTTCCTCCAATGCTTTTTTTGCCTGTTTTTCTCTCCTCACGATACACCTACCTAAAATCTCCTCCACGAGGTAAGCCTTGTCTTCAGTCATTTCCACTTTTAGCAGCTCCGGCTCGTAGAACGAACCGTCGATAAGTTCTCCATCATAATCTTTGAGTTTTTATATGGAGGGAGTACGGGGGATGTAATCTCAGGCTCAATCTCATGCTCAAGACGCACCTTTTTAGTTTAGCTTTTAACTGATATGCATTATTGCCAGACCTATTTATTTATGTATTTATTTATTCATTCATTCATTCATTCATTCATTCATTCATTCATTCATTCATTCATTCATTCATTCATTTATTTATTTATCACACCTTATACCAATTATTAATGACGATATAATTGTTATTCATATTTATTTGGTATATATGTATTTTAGCTCTTAGTCTTATTTTGGTAGTCCAGTTTCCTCTGGAGTAGCCCTCTGCCTCGGGAGCAGTGGTTGGCTGCGGCCACTAGGGTGCTGTCCTGCGGGTGTCTGAAAGGGGGCATGGTATCGCTAGCGTGCCTTCTATGGGCTGAACGTCCTGCTCCTGATGCAGACGGGTGGTGCTTCCTTACCTGGTTTATCTTATTAGCCTTATGTCAGCGCTGTGACCATCGTGTTCATTGTTTTCTCTTGAGTGTGTGTGGTGTGCTTGTGTGGCGTGTCTCTTGGGAGGTGGATGGGGCAAGTGTGATTGTGACAATGTGTTTGTATTAGGAGAGGAGGTGGGTGTGAGACAATGTTTTTAAAATCTGTAAAGCACTTTTCCCTACATGGAAATGTATGAAAAGCGCTTTAACGATTGATTGATTGATTGAATCTCACACGGTAAATACTTCGTCTGAAGAACTCTGCTCGTATTTTTTATCAAATGTTCTTCTCACTTTGGATATTCTGACGAGGTCGCCCTCTTTTAATCTAAACTTTCTTTTCTGACCATCGTGAACTATCAGTGCGCCGTACAGATTGAGAAAAACTTGGTGTGTATTTCCAGACGTCACCTCCGGGGGTCATATTTATGCTTCGGTGAAAAGTGTTATTGCAACTTCTAACCAAGTCTTACAAAACCTCGAGGTAACGTCTGGTGTTGTGAGCCATGAAATATCACCACATCCTCGTTTTCAGCGTACGGTTAAATCTTTCAACCACGGAGGCCTTGAGATCGTTGGCCGTGGAGAAATGTGTGATGCCGTGTTTCTTCATCAGAATCTCAAATTTATTGTTAAAGAAATTCCTTCCCGGCATCAGGTTGTAGTTTTTCTGGTTTCTGGCTTTCACTAAAGACTGACTCGAAAGCCTGCATGACCTCACTGCGGGTCTACTTCTTTAAAGCATGTACGTAGGCCTTTTTGAAAACACATCCATGACGGTCAGCAGGCAGTTAAAGCCGTAATTATCCCCGGACAATTCCCTCATATCGCAAAGATCTGCCTGAAATGACCTGAGAGGTCTGGTCACTATAACTCTATTCCTAGCTAAATATATCCTAGCTGGTTTTTGCAGAGTAGAGGTGTCTTGACCGGATAAAAAATCTTTCACATCTCCTGCCTTCACTTTTCTACTAATCTTGTTTTGAACGGCTTTATGGAGTCTGTCTACACCGCTGTAGCTGCTGGGATTTGCCGTGTTGTAATATATGTAATATATATAATACCTGCT
The DNA here is from genome assembly GCF_963422515.1 of Blennius ocellaris. Lineage (NCBI taxonomy): Eukaryota > Metazoa > Chordata > Actinopteri > Blenniiformes > Blenniidae > Blennius > Blennius ocellaris. The sequence continues at coordinate 831,148 of NC_137650.1, read as the reverse complement.
CTATTGCACTAAGATCCACTGCACCACTTATCACTGTATCACTTTTTATCACTCCATCACCTTATGCACCGTAAGTAAATCCATCCTGTTGTTCCTGTTGTTCTATGTCCATTGTTGCCGTGTACCATATTTTACCTCTTTATTTTTAGCTTATTTATTTTTATCCAAGTGTATATGTTTTTCTGTTTAATGTTGCACATCTCACCAAGAAAAATTCCTAGTTTGTGAACCTGTTTACAAGCAATGGCAATAAAAAGGATTCTGATTCTGATTCTGATTCTGATTCTGATTCTATAGTTGTTTCATAGACCGTTTCTCCGCCATGTTATCTTCAACAGTTAGAAGGTTTAACTGATCTTATGTGTGAGAGGGAAGTACTTTATTAATTTCATCTAAAGTCCTAGTTTCATCTCCTCCACCAATGTCTTCTCCATCTGCAACTCCCCCCAGGGCTGGAGTGGGACTCATTTTCAGCCCAGCAGTTTCACACCTCAGACCAGCCCACTTTAGATCACCACCTATTAAAATCGTCTTATTATTATTTTACATGTCACATCTATAGCACTTTTCTATAAAGCCTTGTAATTCAGTAAATTTTTCTAAAATATTTCCAATTCATTGCAAGTAAGGGTTGCTTCATAATGTAAATGTATTTCATCACAAATGCACCAACATTATACATCTTATTTTCAAAATCTATATTCTATAATCTATATCAGTTTCAAAATCTATATTTCAAATATATGTTCCCAGATATCCAAACCTTAAAAGTTACATAAAAACATGGAATATTAGATTCATAATATAGAGGTAAAAAAAATTACAGTTCACACTGTTCATCTGTTTTTCAAAAGAAACATGGCCAACCCTAAAACATGAATAAACCGTGTTTTAGGGTTAGAACCACTGGTCTCTGCCACTTTGTTTGTGACAAACAGTCCAGACTGACGATAATAACCAACTTTCTAAACTACAAGCTTGTTGAAGACATAAAGGTTAGATGAGCCATCATTTCTCCTGAACTCCTGAAGCTATGTTGTGTTGCATCATACTATTGTTTATTTATACAATACAATACATTGGACCACAGAGTTCAATGACTTGATAATTAAGTTCAACAGTGGTTTGGAGGCAAAGTTAAACATCTTACCCGTTCCATCATAATTTGTTGTTTCTAACCGTGAGCTTGTTTTAGTGAAAAAGTTGCCAATCTTAGCACATTTTGTTGAATCTGTTTCTAGAACTTTCCTCTTTTTAATTCTCGCCTTCTCTGCTCTTTCTATCCATCTTTTAAACACTACTGACCGAGTGCATGGACGAGTGACATTGTCAAACGCTACCTGCTCACGCGCGCTCCCAGCCCTTCCTCACTCCCAGCATGCACCGAGAGAGAGAGACAGAGACAGACAGAGAGAGTTAGAGAGAGAGAGAGAGAGAGAGGGGAGAGCGAGAGAGAGAGACAGAGACAGACAGAGAGAGAGACAGAGACAGAGAGAGAGAGTTAGAGAGAGAGAGAGAGGGGAGAGTGAGAGAGAGAGACAGAGACAGAGAGAGAGAGCGTTAGAGAGAGAGAGAGAGTTAGAGAGAGAGAGAGAGTTAGAGAGAGAGAGAGAGAGAGGGGAGAGCGAGAGAGAGAGAGACAGAGACAGAGAGAGAGAGTTAGAGAGAGAGAGAGTTAGAGAGAGAGAGAGAGTTAGAGAGAGAGACAGAGACAGAGAGAGAGAGTTAGAGAGAGAGAGAGGGGAGAGAGAGAGAGAGAGAGAGAGAGAGAGAGATAGAGAGAGAGAGAGAGAGAGAGTTAGAGAGAGAGAGAGAGAGAGAGAGGGGAGAGCGAGAGAGAGAGACAGAGACAGACAGAGAGAGAGACAGAGACAGAGAGAGAGAGTTAGAGAGAGAGAGAGAGGGGAGAGTGAGAGAGAGAGACAGAGACAGAGAGAGAGAGCGTTAGAGAGAGAGAGAGAGTTAGAGAGAGAGAGAGAGTTAGAGAGAGAGAGAGAGAGAGGGGAGAGCGAGAGAGACAGAGACAGAGACAGAGAGAGAGAGTTAGAGAGAGAGAGAGTTAGAGAGAGAGAGAGAGTTAGAGAGAGAGACAGAGACAGAGAGAGAGAGTTAGAGAGAGAGAGAGGGGAGAGAGAGAGAGAGAGAGAGAGAGAGAGAGAGTTAGAGAGAGAGAGAGAGGGGAGAGAGAGAGAGAGAGCCTTCTCCTGACTCAACACTCTGCTCTACAGTCAGATAAAAGCATTTATTTTTCGATATATTGATAAATTATGGAGATACGGTCCGACTTCACTACGTCTTTATTTTATTTTCATTTTCATTTCATTCAGCCAGAAAGCAATTCTTCATGACAACATCAGTAGCCACTGCTCGTAACATCCATGTCTTTGTATCAGCACATCATTAGATCCAGAGACGTTTAGAAGTTGAGACAAACAAATTACAAACATTCAGGGTTTCAAATTTGCATGTCGCTAAAAAGCGGCTTCAGCTGGTTTTCTGTGTGGAAACAAGAGGAAGGAATGAGCAGAGATACTGTTTCACATTCAGCTGGCAACACTCTGACATGTGCATACAAAGATAAATACATATTTTATTTCAAAGGTCACACAGAGTGAAGAAATACTGTAAATATTGTAAAGGAAATATACTTTATATGAACCAGGATAAAGCTATAGCATATTTATATGGAGCAAAAAACAAACACTCACTTTGATATTCAGAGAATGTTGTTCTTCATGAGCTTCACTTCAGGTGAGAATGCAGTTGAATCTGTAATTGGTGAGAAAAGGAAGTTTTCATTGTATTAGAGGAAGTGATTGAAGTGCTGAAGTGATTACTGCTAAGTCGGCATGGCTGCAGAACATCTGAGGCCAGGCAGGACGGAAACAGGAAACAATCCTAGATCACGTCTCCTCAACCTCGTCATGTTCTCAACTCTCATATAAATCTTCAACACAGTCCACTAGTCTTCTGTTTCAGTGTAATGGCATCATTAACATCTGCAGTAACTAGTTTGTGCACAAATTGTTTAATCTGTTGGACAAACTGCAGGAATCTTTAATAATTGGTGTCATATTGAGTATTCATCAGCCAACTAAAGTCCCGATCAAGACCGAGGTACTGGAGTTCATGACAGTCTACAAATACACAAAGAACACGTGATTAACAGTGAGGTTTGTGTCGTGTCTGCATGGTTTCTGGAAGTGGAACCAGTGCAGGTAAAAGGCCGCATCCAGATAGGAATGAACGTACTGCAACGATAAAGGCGATTGACACGGAGGAGGTCGATGCGGCTCATCTCCGTGGCTCTGCCAATGGCCACGTTGGCATCTGGGATGGGAATGATTGTTGGTTGCCTGTTTCTGGAGAAAGCAAACCTGGGGTGCACACAGACAGTGGGAATGAGGAGTCTTCATCAGCTACGGAAAACAATCTGCAGCTGATGAGGACAGATGATCTGGAATCACCTTCCATAGTGCATGACAGAGTTGTAGTCATAGGGAGTTCCCAGGTTATTGGTCTGAATCTTCCTGAAGTTATGCTCCATTCCTGCAGGAGAAAAGTCACAACTCAGTCAAAACCTCCTTTACAGTCACTACAAACGTCAGAGTTTGTGTGCAGGTCACCACCTCATCAGAGTGTGAAAGATAAGCAGCTCTTCAACGAACAACATCAACTGCAGGTTTCATGAAAACGTGGCTGTTATTCCTGACCTGCACTAGCTGAGTGAGAGAAGGGCTGCACTGCAGCAGCTGCACCGAGAACAGACCAGCAGCTGGTCGTCAAACAGCATTCACGTCAAAGACAAGCTTGTTTGTGAAAGCCTCAGTCATATTTTGGTTATAGTGATCAAACTGAGCTGATAGGATGCCTCTGTTCAAGCACATGAGCACTAATTCTCAGAGACAAACTGCGTGATGCCTGGACATGCCTGGAAGCTGCTAGAAGCCACTGAAAGCCTCAGAGATGGAGGACGCTGCTGCTCACCTTGGATGACGTTCTGCAGCTGGATGCTGACGTGCCGGTCCCTGTCGGACCGGGTTTGCTCGTGGTTGAACCCCAGCGCATGGAGCAGCTCGTGCTGGATGATCTGTTGGAAAACACAGCCCTGGCGACTCAGAGACACCACCTGACCCCGGCCACGTCGCCCAACGAAGGAGAAACACCTGAGAACAGAACAGGAACCGTTCATTCATTCATTCATTCATACACAAGTACAGAGTGTATGGCTTTTTACCCCGATCGAGACTGGATGTCAACAAAGTCTCTTTGTCCGTTCAGCGGCGTGAAGCGAATGCAGGTTGACTGGGCGAATGACCGCAAACCTTGGACAATGGTGTTTCTTTCTCTTTGGGCTTGAAAGAGAAAAGTGAAGAAATTTATCTCCACATGACCTCATATTGACACCAATCAGTGCTATCACTGTGAAACAAGAATTACTTGAGTCAAATCAGTCTTTTAGTGGGAGGAATATCACAGATGATTCAACACAGACAAAGCAGAGAGACGGCACATATTCAGCAGTAAGCACTACAGAAGTAGTTGTAGTATTCCTGCTCCTAGATGACGTGCCGATTGGTGCCACTGTTGGGGAAAATCTTAAGGCCTCTTAAGATTTCTGAACAATTTAGTGCAGAAACATCTTTGTATTATGTTGGCTGAAGTAGTCACGGCTGTCCTCGGGTCTCCTTGGTCACTATGCCCTGTGCCCAGTATATCATGGCCTGTTGTTATTCTTCCTGTGTGATAAGCTGACGCCTCTGACTCCAAAGGAATAGCTTTGGTGTCTATCAGGATCTTCAGGGTGTTTAACTGAGCCAAACCCAGACCTTCGGAAGATGAGATTAGAAGAGAATAGCTTTAAGAAGGGAGAACGAGGTGAGAAGGGAGTCTTGTGATGTCTTCAATGCATGCTGCATGCTTGTGCTAGATGTGGAGCTCCAGTTGCAACTTTGAATAAACAACCCTTTGCATCAAAGTTCCTGTCTGATTCATCTTCCTGAAACCGTGCATCACCAGGGAACATCAATTTTTCCATAAACAGCCATAGGTATGACTATTGGGTCTCCTACCACAGTTTCATGTTTCATGTCAGGGCACTAAAGAAGCTAGAAGAAGACTCACAGTACTGGTTGGAGATTCGAAAGGGGACATAGATGTTGCCATCACTGGATTTTGGCCAGAGGCAGCCTCTGTTCCTGGGTCGACTTGTGCAGGGATCAGCGTTCTGGAGACCAGTGGGCATGGCTATATCTCCAAACATCACTAGAGGGTCATCAAAGCTCTTTCCTGCAAAGGCCACATGGACAACATGCTTCTCTTTATCTGGTTTTAATGTTGAGAACGTGAATGATGAATAAGTGGATCATTTCAGTGGAAAGGAACATACCAACATTAACATTGGCTTTCTCCAGCAGCGTAGAGATACTGAACTCATCGTCTTCAATGTTGTTACCTGTGGACCAATAGCAGGCTAAGGTTATAGCTGGACGGACGGACGGACGGACGGACGGACGGACGGACGGATGTTTCTTACCAGAGTTCTCATCATTTTTTCCATCATAGGTGTCCTGTATTGAAAGAAGTTAATTAATGAATGCTGAGATGATTACAAACTACTAGTTTATTCAAAGCTTACGCGTGATGAAAAAGAAAGACATGCTTGATGATTGTAAATCATTGAAATGACAGTCATAACAACATCTTTAGTACCAGAATCACATTCTGAGTGATATGTAATGAGAAGTAACTTTTCCCATTGAGTCACTTTTTGCTTGTACTAAACCTTAAATCTTTAAACTTTAAATATTTAAATCTACATTTCAGTTCAACCTGTATGTGAAAGTGTTGGTGGTGGTTATGTTGAAGTGAAGCGGAGGTCCCGACTGCTGCTGGAGCAGCTTGAAGCAGTGAGACTGTACCTGCAGAGTGAAGGCGTGTGCAGAGCAGAGCAGCACACTGAGCACAGCGGTCTGAAGCATCATGGACAGTTTCTGGACAGCCGCACGAGGACTCGCCCACACAAACGCAAGTGTCCAAACTTATATAGGAGGGAAAGTCAACGGTCCTTCATCCTAATATGGCACTTTGTTCAAAATACTGAGCACCTGAACAGGAAGTGACGGTTATTACTCAAAAGGCCTGCTACATATGTCAACATCCCTGTGGGATTGGACTGACAGGAAGTTACCACTCATTATTCATAGGTGTTAACATTTCTTCACTTAATACTATTGCCATCATTTTTATTCAAAAAGCAATGAAAAATGGAAAGGAATAGCATATTGCAACTTCAAGAAAGAACTAAAAACTTTCCCGTTTGCAAAGGCCTGTGATCGTTAACTGTTTAACTAACCCTTTTACCACTTTGTTGATGCCTGAGCTTATCTCTCATTTTATCACCATGTTTTTAGGTCCTCAAAAAAGAAACATTAAATTCAAAGTCATACAGACCACTGAATAATTTAATAAAAATACATGCAGATGAAAACACAACCTTCTCGCCTAACTTCATTGGTCGCCCAACTTTTGTTGGGTAAAGTAATGATAAAGGAACAACATGGTACTTTACAAATAAACACATTTGTTGTCTTTATGACAATCAAAGGAAGTGAAATACAAATAGGACTAGATGACATGTGATGGATGAACCTTTGACAAATGATTTGTTCAGCCAACTTCACTCCAGCAACTTGCCACTGCTGGAAGTCAGAGCTCACCTCTGGTCTGGAGTTAAAAACATGTCTATTGAACTGATAGTCAAGAGACGACAGATGACAGAGCTGCTTGTTAAAGGTTCTTGTACTAATGTGGTCTTTACATTATTTCTTCATTTTGTGGTCAGAGTTACAGTTTGTTTTGTTTTGTCACAGTCTTGGAAAACAGGAAGAAATACGGTTAAAAGGGGTCAAAAAAGAAAATTTTAACTTGCGCGTCAAGATAGTTTTTATGGTTTTTCAGGGTAAAATTATACAGAATATTTCTATTCTCATTTAAAATGTCTGAAGTGGGCTGATGAAACTATAACAGCAGAGATGCACTTCCGCCAAATTTAAACTGCTATTGTGTGCTGAAACCTGGCAGGCTATCAGATGGATTCATGCACAGATCAGAAGACAGGTCTGTGTATGTGAGCAGAAATATTCTATTTAACATCTGATATCAAACTGTCAAGACCAAGTGACACATTTGCATGTCAGGAGGGCCATAGTGTGGGTTTGAACGACTGTGACTATGATATGAAGGACCCTCATTGTTATAATCATGTCAAGGTGGAACATTTAAAATCAGAACTAACACACATAGAACCAGACAACTTACTTGTACTTCTACACCTTGCACTCTTTCTTCAAACAATAATGATTGGATAAAACTTCACTATTGGATGGCACCTTGTGGAATTTCATATCTGGAAAATGACAGATTTTATAGAAGTTAATTTAAAAAGAGAGATTATGTCTAACTCAGCTCAAACGATCAAAAGAAGAATAAACAGTTTGGTCAGTTTGATTATATGTCTGCTGTATCGGCTGCTTAGCGTTGACCATGACGATGTTAGGTAAGAAGTTTAAACAAATGTATTGCAGTGTAATGTAAGCTTGCTTTAATAATAATTAAAGCTGCAAGGCAGCCTTGATTGGGATCTCGCACTCTGGTCTCTGGCATGTCAGTGCCAGCCAAATCATGGCCCCTTTTAAATATTGATAAAATATACATTTCGAAAGTTTTCACAAAAAAATGCCTTTTATTTTGAAAATTCTTGGGGCTTTTATTTTGAAATCCAATTAACATCTAGTGGAGCTAATCCCTAAAGATCAACTTTTTAGGGTTTTGGTGTCATTTTTAATAAACAAGGACTTTTATTTTGAAAAAAGTGTGGGCTTCTATGTTAAAAAGCCAGCTCACCCCCAGCCTAGCTAAACACTTACTGTCCAGTTTGAAGTCAAAATTGTAATATTTGATTTACAAGGACTTTTATTCTGAAGGAGTTTGGCACCTTTGTTTTAAAAGTCGAGACATGCAGGTTAAATGGACAGTTTAGTATGATTGACATAGTATTGGGTAATTCTTGGTGTGAATGATGCAACACTGATGGATGCAGCTGGAGTTAGTGATGTCATCAGAGTAGAGGAGAGGCCGGATTTAATCCACGTATTTTACAAACAACTAAAAAATCCACAGTCTTTGAGCAAATATTTGGATAAAATTAAAATTTCTTGAAGACTAAAATTTGTTGTCTTTAGCCAGTTGTCTTTCAGTTCTATCAGTCTTATAAGATATATTAAACAGTTAATCAGGAATTTGAATTAATAGTTAAACTAATTACAATTACCAGAATTAACAGTAAAGCTTGAAGGATTTGGAGGGAGTGTGTGTGTGTGAGACGTGTGATGGAACTACAAAACAAGATGGCGGGTCACAAGAAACTACATTCAAATGGAGGTTATCAGAGAGCAGGAAGTCTGTCCTGGGTCTCCACCATGTGCTGGAGAACAATGGAACATGGAAGCTAGTCTTTAGCGTCTGCTTCCTGTGTGTCTCTGCTAAAGAACCATTTCTAGAATGACTTGATGTGAATGAGACTTGTTTTGTAAAACGTCAGGAGTCGTCAGATGGTGTTCAGTTACTGTTTGATGTTGTCTTTGATGTGATATGTGTAGGATTGTGAGTTAACTAGTTAGTAAAGCAAAGATTAGCATGCAGACCCTGTGTCTGTGGCAGAGCTAACGTTGGTTTACAGGTTGATAACTGCTCCTAATATCATTATCTATAGAACTCAATCACTGTAACAGAATCAACACATCTTCATAAAGTTAAACAGTTCTATCATAGCATCAGGTTTAACTAATCTCAGGTAAAGCCCAGTTGTTGTTCCCACTTCCTTGAAGGAGTTCAGTTGTTGTCCTGCTGGAGGGAAGCTGGTGTCTTCTCCTGTAGTTAGCACCTCCTGCTAACTGTGGTTGCTGGTTCTGCAGGCTGAGGAGAAGAAGATGAAGTTGATGTTTCAGGAGTCCTTCTTTGCAGCTCCTGGTTGTTCCTTTTGTCCAGACTGAGGAGCTGGTCGCTCAGGTCTGTGATGGTTTTCCTGCTGGTTGAGGAAAACACAAAGAAGTTCTGTGAGGCGTCGTTTCCCTGGTCCGTCCTGGAGGAACTGGTTGGTTTCCCTGGTTGATGGGAGATCAGACTCTGGGTGCTGGTCTCTGGACCAGGGGAAGGTCTGACCCTCGTGGTCGGGTCAGCAGAGGAGTTGAGGAGTGAAGGCCCTGGTTGCAGACCTCTGGTGTTAGCTGTATGCTAACGCTGGGTGAGCTGCCTCCAGTAACCTCCTCCATCGAAGAACAGGAGTAAAAGCCTTTTTGAGAGAATCTCTCCAACTGTTTTGATGAAAGTTGGGGGATTCAAAGGTGTGAAATCCTGAGAGCTTCACCCAATAGATGGCTGGCTGAGTGCATAGGGGAAGCGTCTTTTGAACAGAAAGTGGGGGAGGATTTGCATGGGCCTGCTGTGGCAAAAGGTGCCCCCCCCCCACTGGGTGTGATGGCCAATCACATTCCTGGGTCTGAATTCATAAGTCACCACTGTGTATCATGACAAATGAAGATTGTCTTTCCCTAAAAATGAACAAACTTTCTGTGGACTTGTGAGACCTCAACAATGCGTTCAGGTAACACAAAAGAATCGGAACCAACAAACATTATCAATAAACCTGATCATTGCATCAAGAACACAAGCAGAGATGTTATACTATTTTTGTAATTTTCCTGAGTAAAAAGATATATTGGCAGGAAGCGTCCCCCCCCTTTTCAATCAATCAATCATTCAATCAATCAACCAATCAATCAATGAAAGACTTAATTTGATACCCGGGGACAAGTAAATGGTAGCTAAGAGCAGGCAGGACAAATAAATAAATAGATAAATAATGTAACAACAGACAACAACTACATCATGGGATAAATAATTACCAGCAATAGTAAAAATCTGATAATAAAACTTGAGTCAGACACAAATACAACAAAGAAAGAGTGCAGGAGGCAGTGATCAGACAGTTTTCTCATGTTCATGTTCAGACGATGCGGGGTGTTGTCGGCAGCTGCTACTAAAAAAGTAACTTGGAATCTAACTTTAAAAACAAGCAATCAGTAAAGTAACTAAATTACTTTAAAAGGGGTAACCAGTAATCAGTAATCAGATGACTTTTTCAAAGTGACTGTGGCAACACTGGTCTTGATGAGCGTGCCAAATATGGTCAACATTTGAACATGTTGAGGCGGTCAAATTTGGGCTCAATGAGAAAGATTACAAAAACAAACGGTCCTTGTCTCCAGGCCAGGACTTCTTCAGCCTTGGTAACTAATAATTATTGCACTGTTCCATTAACCCTCTCACGATGTCTGTCCAGATGAGTGATCTGATTAATTTCATTGAGTTAGAAAAGATGAAATCTCTAGTGAGAGAAGATCCAAATATAACTGTGTGTGTGTGTGTGTGTGTGTGTGTGTGTGTGTGTGTGTGTGTGTGTGTGTGTGTGTGTGTGTGTGTGTGTGTGTGTGTGTGTGTGAATATACTATGCGTTGTGTTCCACACATGTACACAACCTCTGTTGCTTGGTATCTACTTCTCTAAACGGTGGCTGTATTGCAGTGAATCGTTTCCACACAGTCTTACAAGAACAGAAGCTTTGTTTTGTTTTCAACTTGTTTTGTTACAACATGATTTGTTTGCATTGCACGAGATCAGGCCGTCTCCAGTCAGTCAGCCAGTGTCTTCCTAATGAGCTAGAATGACTCTGCAGTTAGTTTGTGGTAGAAGACTGATTGAACTTCTCACAATGCTTGATGGAATAAAGAAGTTGAAAGTATGTGAAGGGTTTTAGTTTTGTCCTCTGATGAGAAACACAAACAACTGGTTTCACAAGTCTGGCGCCTTGTTTGTAATCAAGTGTTCAGCTTCAATGACGCTTATGTTTTAACATGAATCTCTCTCTCTCTCGCTATCAGCCAACCAGCAAGTCTGGTTCTGCAGGTTTCTCCTCCTCCTCCTCCTCCTCCTCCTCATGTGGTTCTGCAGGTTTCTCCTCCTCCTCCTCCTCCTCCTCCTCATGTGGTTCTGCAGGTTTCTCCTCCTCCTCCTCCTCCTCCTCCTCATGTGGTTCTGCAGGTTTCTCCTCCTCCTCCTCCTCCTCCTCCTCATGTGGTTCTGCAGGTTTCTCCTCCTCCTCCTCCTCCTCATGTGGTTCTGCAGGTTTCTCCTCCTCCTCCTCCTCCTCATGTGGTTCTGCAGGTTTCTCCTCCTCCTCCTCCTCCTCATGTGGTTCTGCAGGTTTCTCCTCCTCCTCCTCCTCCTCATGTGGTTCTGCAGGTTTCTCCTCCTCCTCCTCCTCCTCATGTGGTTCTGCAGGTTTCTCCTCCTCCTCCTCCTCATGTGGTTCTGCAGGTTTCTCCTCCTCCTCCTCCTCCTCATGTGGTTCTGCAGGTTTCTCCTCCTCCTCCTCCTCCTCATGTGGTTCTACAGGTTTCTCTTCCTCCTCCTCCTCCTCATGTGGTTCTGCAGGTTTCTCCTCCTCCTCCTCATGTGGTTCTGCAGGTTTCTCCTCCTCCTCCTCCTCCTCATGTGGTTCTGCAGGTTTTTCCTCCTCCTCCTCCTCCTCATGTGGTTCTGCAGGTTTCTCCTCCTCCTCCTCCTCATGTGGTTCTGCAGGTTTCTCCTCCTCCTCCTCCTCCTCATGTGGTTCTGCAGGTTTCTCCTCATCCTCCTCCTCATGTGGTTCTGCAGGTTTCTCCTCCTCCTCCTCCTCCTCATGTGGTTCTGCAGGTTTCTCCTCCTCCTCCTCCTCCTCATGTGGTTCTGCAGGTTTCTCCTCCTCCTCCTCCTCCTCATGTGGTTCTGCAGGTTTCTCCTCCTCCTCCTCCTCCTCATGTGGTTCTGCAGGTTTCTCCTCCTCCTCCTCCTCCTCATGTGGTTCTGCAGGTTTCTCCTCCTCCTCCTCCTCCTCATGTGGTTCTGCAGGTTTCTCCTCCTCCTCCTCCTCCTCCTCATGTGGTTCTGCAGGTTTCTCCTCCTCCTCCTCCTCCTCATGTGGTTCTGCAGGTTTCTCCTCCTCCTCCTCCTCCTCATGTGGTTCTGCAGGTTTCTCCTCCTCCTCCTCCTCCTCATGTGGTTCTGCAGGTTTCTCCTCCTCCTCCTCCTCATCATGTGGTTCTGCAGGTTTCTCCTCCTCCTCCTCCTCCTCATGTGGTTCTGCAGGTTTCTCCTCCTCCTCCTCCTCCTCATGTGGTTCTGCAGGTTTCTCCTCCTCCTCCTCCTCCTCATGTGGTTCTGCAGGTTTCTCCTCCTCCTCCTCCTCCTCATGTGGTTCTGCATGTTTCTCCTCCTCCTCCTCCTCATGTGGTTCTGCAGGTTTCTCCTCCTCCTCTGGTTCTGTAGGTTTCTCCTCCTCCTTCTACTTCTCTGGTTGTGTAGGTTTCACTTCCTCCTCCTCCTCCTCATGTGGTTCTGCAGGTTTCTCCTCCTCCTCTGGTTCTATAGGTTTCTCCTCCTCCTTCTACTTCTCTGGTTGTGTAGGTTTCACTTCCTCCTCCTCCTCCTCTGGTTCTGCAGGTTTCTCCTCCTCTTCCTCCTCTGGCTGTGTAGGTTTCTCCTCCTCCTCCTCCTCCTCATGTGGTTCTGCAGCTTTCTCCTCCTCCTACTTCTCTGGTTGTTTAGGTTTCTCCTCCTCCTCCTCCTCCTTCTCTGGTTCTGCAGCTTTCTCCTCCTCCTTCTACTTCTCTGGTTGTTTAGGTTTCTCCTCCTCCTCGTCCTCCTCCTTCTACTTCTCTGGTTGGTTAGGTTTCTCCTCCTCCTCATGTGGTTCTGCAGGTTTCTCCTCCTCCTCCTCGTGTGGTTCTGCAGGTTTCTCCTCCTCCTCCTCCTCCTCATGTGGTTCTGCAGGTTTCTCTCCTCCTCCTCCCCCTCCTCTGGTTCTGCAGGTTTCTCCTCCTCCTCCTCCTCCTCATGTGGTTCTGCAGGTTTCTCCTCCTCCTCCTCCTCCTCATGTGGTTCTGCAGGTTTCTCCTCCTCCTCCTCCTCCTCCTCATGTGGTTCTGCAGGCTTCTCCTCCTCCTCTGGTTCTGTATGTTTCTCCTCCTCCTCCTCCTCCTCCTCCTCCTCCTCCTCCTCCTCATGTGGTTCTGCAGGTTTCTCCTCCTCCTCTGGTTCTGTAGGTTTCTCCTCCTCCTCCTCCTCCTCATGTGGTTCTGCAGGTTTCTCCTCCTCCTTCTACTTCTCTGGTTGTGTAGGTTTCACTTCCTCCTCCTCCTCCTCTGGTTCTGCAGGTTTCTCCTCCTCCTCCTCCTCTGGTTCTGTAGGTTTCTCCTCCTCCTCCTCCTCCTCATGTGGTTCTGCAGGTTTCTCCTCCTCCTTCTACTCCTCTGGTTGTGTAGGTTTCACTTCCTCCTCCTCCTCCTCCTCTGGTTCTGCAGCTTTCTCCTCCTCCTTCTACTTCTCTGGTTGTTTAGGTTTCTCCTCCTCCTCCTCCTCCTCCTTCTACTTCTCTGGTTGGTTAGGTTTCTCCTCCTCCTCATGTGGTTCTGCAGGTTTCTCCTCCTCCTCCTCCTCATGTGGTTCTGCAGGTTTCTCCTCCTCCTCCTCCTCCTCATGTGGTTCTGCAGGTTTCTCCTCCTCCTCCTCCTCCTCATGTGGTTCTGCAGGTTTCTCCTCCTCCTCCTCCTCATGTGGTTCTGCAGGTTTCTCCTCCTCCTCCCCCTCCTCATGTGGTTCTGCAGGTTTCTCCTCCTCCTCCTCCTCCTCATGTGTTTCTGCAGGTTTCTCCTCCTCCTCATGTGGTTCTGCAGGTTTCTCCTCCTCCTCCTCCTCCTCATGTGGTTCTGCAGGTTTCTCCTCCTCCTCCTCCTCCTCATGTGGTTCTGCAGGTTTCTCCTCCTCCTCCTCCTCATGTGGTTCTGCAGGTTTCTCCTCCTCCTCCCCCTCCTCATGTGGTTCTGCAGGTTTCTCCTCCTCCTCCTCCTCCTCATGTGTTTCTGCAGGTTTCTCCTCCTCCTCATGTGGTTCTGCAGGTTTCTCTTCCTCCTCCTCCTCCTCATGTGGTTCTGCAGGTTTCTCCTCCTCCTCCTCCTTCTCATGTGGTTCTGCAGGTTTCTCCTCCTCCTCCTCCTCCTCATGTGGTGGTGCAGGTTTCTCCTCCTTCTCCTCCTCATGTGGTTCTGCAGGTTTCTCCTCCTCCTCCTCCTCCTCATGTGGTTCTGCAGGTTTCTCCTCCTCCTCCTCCTCCTCATGTGTTTCTGCAGGTTTCTCCTCCTCCTCCTCCTCCTCATGTGGTTCTGCAGGTTTCTCCTCCTCCTCTGGTTCTGTAGGTTTCTCCTCCTCCTTCTACTTCTCTGGTTGTTTAGGTTTCTCCTCCTCCTCCTCCTCCTCTGGTTCTGCAGCTTTCTCCTCCTCCTTCTACTTGTCTGGTTGGTTAGGATTCTCCTCCTCCTCCTCCTCCTCCTCTGGTTCTGCAGCTTTCTCCTTCTCCTTCTACTTCTCTGGCTGTTTAGGTTTCTCCTCCTCCTCCTCCTCCTCCTCTGGTTCTGCAGCTTTCTCCTCCTCCTTCTACTTCTCTGGTTGGTTAGGTTTCTCCTCCTCCTCCTCGTCCTCCTCCTTCTTCTCCTCCTCATGTGGTTCTGCAGGTTTCTCCTCCTCCTCCTCCTCCTCTGGTTCTGCAGTTTTCTCCTCCTCCTCCTCCTTCTCTGGTTCTGCAGGTTTCTCCTCCTCCTCCTCCTCCTCCTCCTCCTCTGGTTCTGCAGGTTTCTCCTCCTCCTCCTCTGGTTCTGCAGGTTTCTCCTCCTCCTCCTACTTCTCTGGTTGTTTAGGTTTCTCCTCCTCCTCCTCCTCCTCCTCCTCTGGTTCTGCAGCTTTCTCCTCCTCCTTCTACTTCTCTGGTTGGTTAGGATTCTCCTCCTCCTCATGTGGTTCTGCAGGTTTCTCCTCCTCCTCCTCCTCATGTGGTTCTGCAGGTTTCTCCTCCTCCTCCTCCTCCTCATGTGGTTCTGCAGGTTTCTCCTCCTCCTACTCGTCCTCCTCCTCCTCCTCTGGTTCTGCAGGTTTCTCCTCCTCCTTATCCTCCTCCTCTGGTTCTGCAGGTTTCTCCTGCTCCTCCTCCAGCTCCTCCTCCTCCTCCTCCTCCTCTGGTTCTGCAGGTTTCTCCTACTCCTCCTCCTCCTCCTCCTCCTCCTCCTCCTCCTCCTCCTCTGGCTCTGCAGGTTTCTCCTCCTCCTCCTCCTCCTCCTCCTCCTCCTCCTCCTCCTCCTCTGGTTCTGCAGGTTTCTCCTCCTCCTCCTCCTCCTCCTCCTCTGGTTCTGCAGGTTTCTCCTCCTCCTCCTCCGGTTGTGCAGGTTTCTTCTCCTCCTTCTCTTTAGGTTCTTCAGGTGTCTCCTCCTGCTCCTCTAGTTATGCAGGTTTCTCCTCCTCCTCCTCCTCTGGTTATGCAGGTTTCTCCTTCACCTCCTCCTCCTCCTCTGGTTGTGTAGGTTTCTCCTCCTCCTCCTCCTCCTCTGGTTTTGCAGGTATCTCCTCCTCCTCCTCTGGTTCTTCAGGTTTCACCTCCACCTCCTCCTCTGGTTCTGCAGGTTTCTCCTCCTCTTCCTCCTCTGGTTGTGTAGGTTTCTCTTCCTCCTCCTCCTCCTCATGTGGTTCTGCAGCTTTCTCCTCCTCCTCCTCCTCCTCCTCCTCCTCCTCCTCCTCCTCCTCCTCCTCCTCCTCCTCCTCCTCCTCCTCCTCCTCCTCCTCATGTGGTTCTGCAGCTTTCTCCTCCTCCTCCTCCTCCTCATGTGGTTCTGCAGGTTTCCCCTCCTCCTCCTCCTCATGTGGTTCTGCAGGTTTCTCCTCCTCTTCCTCCTCTGGTTGTGTAGGTTTCTCTTCCTCCTCCTCCTCCTCATGTGGTTCTGCAGCTTTCTCCTCCTCCTCCTCCTCCTCATGTGGTTCTGCAGGTTTCTCCTCCTCCTCCTCCTCCTCCTCATGTGGTTCTGCAGGTTTCTCCTCCTCCTCTGGTTCTGTAGGTTTCTCCTCCTCCTCCTCCTCCTCCTCATGTGGTTCTGCAGGTTTCTCTTCCTCCTCCTCCTCCTCCTCATGTGGTTCTGCAGGTTTCCCCTCCTCCTCCTCCTCATGTGGTTCTGCAGGTTTCTCCTCCTACTCCTCCTCCTCATGTGGTTCTGCAGGTTTCTCCTCCTCCTCCTCCTCCTCCTCATGTGGTTCTGCAGGTTTCTCCTCCTCCTCTGGTTCTGTAGGTTTCTCCTCCTCCTCCTCCTCCTCCTCATGTGGTTCTGCAGGTTTCTTCTCCTCCTCTGGTTCTGTAGGTTTCTCCTCCTCCTCCTCCTCCTCCTCCTCATATGGTTCTGCAGGTTTCTCCTCCTCCTCTGGTTCTGCAGGTTTCTCCTCCTCCTCCTCCTCCTCCTCTGGTTCTGCAGCTTTCTCCTCCTTCTTCTACTTCTCTGGTTGGTTAGGTTTCTCCTCCTCCTCATGTGGTTCTGCAGCTTTCTCCTCCTCCTACTTCTCATGTTGTTTAGGTTTCTCCTCCTCCTCCTCCTCCTCTGGTTCTGCAGCTTTCTCCTCCTCCTTCTACTTCTCTGGTTGTCTAGGTTTCTCCTCCTCCTCCTCCTCCTCCTTCTACTTCTCTGGTTGGTTAGGTTTCTCCTCCTCCTCATGTGGTTCTGCAGGTTTCTCCTCCTCCTCCTCCTCATGTGGTTCTGCAGGCTTCTCCTCCTCCTCCTCCTCCTCACGTGGTTCTGCAGGTTTCTCCTCCTCCTCTGGTTCTGCAGGTTTCTCCTCCTCCTCCTCCTCCTCCTCTGGTTCTGCAGGTTTCTCCTCCTCTGGTTCTGCAGGTTTGTCCTCCTCCTCCTCCTCCTCCTCCTCCTCCTCCTCCTCCTCCTCCTCCTCCGGTTGTGCAGGTTTCTCCTCCTCATCCTCCTCTGGTTATGCAGGTTTCTCCTTCACCTCCTCCTCATCCTCTGGTTGTGTAGGTTTCTCCTCCTCCTCCTCCTCCTCTGGTTTTGCAGGTATCTCCTCCTCCTCCTCTGGTTCTTCAGGTTTCACCTCCACCTCCTCCTCCTCTGGTTCTGCAGGTTTCTCCTCCTCTTCCTCCTCTGGTTGTGTAGGTTTCTCTTTCTCCTCCTCCTCCTCATGTGGTTCTGCAGCTTTCTCCTCCTCCTCCTCCTCCTCATGTGGTTCTGCAGGTTTCCCCTCCTCCTCCTCCTCATGTGGTTCTGCAGGTTTCTCCTCCTCCTCCTCCTCTTCATGTGGTTCTGCAGGTTTCTCCTCCTCCTCCTCCTCCTCCTCATGTGGTTCTGCAGGTATCTCCTCCTCCTCTGGTTCTGTAGGTTTCTCCTCCTCCTCCTCCTCCTCCTCATTTGGTTCTGCAGGTTTCTTCTCCTCCTCTGGTTCTGTAGGTTTCTCCTCCTCCTCCTCCTCCTCCTCATATGGTTCTGCAGGTTTCTCCTCCTCCTCTGGTTCTGCAGATTTCTCCTCCTCCTCCTCCTCCTCCTCTGGTTCTGCAGCTTTCTCCTCCTTCTTCTACTTCTCTGGTTGGTTAGGTTTCTCCTCCTCCTCATGTGGTTCTGCAGCTTTCTCCTCCTCCTTCTACTTCTCTGGTTGTTTAGGTTTCTCCTCCTCCTCCTCCTCCTCCTTCTACTTCTCTGGTTGGTTAGGTTTCTCCTCCTCCTCATGTGGTTCTGCAGGTTTCTCCTCCTCCTCCTCCTCATGTGGTTCTGCAGGTTTCTCCTCCTCCTCCTCCTCCTCATGTGGTTCTGCAGGTTTCTCCTCCTCCTCCTCCTCATGTGGTTCTGCAGGTTTCTCCTCCTCCTCCTCCTCCTCATGTGGTTCTGCAGGTTTCTCCTCCTCCTCCTCCTCCTCATGTGGTTCTGCAGGTTTCTCCTCCTCCTCCTCCTCATGTGGTTCTGCAGGCTTCTCCTCCTCCTCCTCCTCCTCACGTGGTTCTGCAGGTTTCTCCTCCTCCTCTGGTTCTGTAGGTTTCTCCTCCTCCTCCTCCTCCTCCTCCTCATGTGGTTCTTCAGGTTTCTCCTCCTCCTCTGGTTCTGTAGGTTTCTCCTCCTCCTCCTCCTCCTCATGTGGTTCTGCAGGTTTCTCCTCCTCGTCTGGTTCTGTAGGTTTCTCCTCCTCCTCCTCCTCCTCCTCCTCCTCATGTGGTTCTGCAGGTTTCTCCTCCTCCTCTGGTTCTGTAGGTTTCTCCTCCTCCTTCTACTTCTCTGGTTGGTTAGGTTTCTCCTCCTCCTCATGTGGTTCTGCAGGTTTCTCCTCCTCCTCCTCCTCCTCATGTGGTTCTGCAGGTTTCTCCTCCTCCTCGTCCTCCTCCTCATGTGGTTCTGCAGGTTTCTCCTCCTCCTCCTCCTCCTCATGTGGTTCTGCAGGTTTCTCCTCCTCCTCCTCCTCCTCATGTGGTTCTGCAGGTTTCTCCTCCTCCTCCTCCTCATGTGGTTCTGCAGGTTTCTCCTCCTCCTCCTCCTCCTCATGTGGTTCTGCAGGTTTCTCCTCCTCCTCCTCCTCCTCATGTGGTTCTGCAGGTTTCTCCTCCTCCTCCTCCTCCTCATGTGGTTCTGCAGGTTTCTCCTCCTCCTCCTCCTCCTCATGTGTTTCTGCAGGTTTATCCTCCTCCTCATGTGGTTCTGCAGGTTTCTCCTCCTCCTCCTCCTCCTCATGTGGTTCTGCAGGTTTCTCCTCCTCCTCCTCCTCCTCCTCATGTGGTTCTGCAGGTTTCTCCTCCTCCTCTGGTTGTGTAGGTTTCACTTCCTCCTCCTCCTCCTCTGGTTCTGCAGGTTTCTCCTCCTCTTCCTCCTCTGGTTGTGTAGGTTTCTCTTCCTCCTCCTCCTCCTCATGTGGTTCTGCAGCTTTCTCCTCCTCCTACTTCTCTGGTTGTTTAGGTTCCTCCTCCTCCTCCTCCTCGTCCTCTGGTTCTGCAGCCTTCTCCTCCTCCTTCTACTTCTCTGGTTGTTTAGGTTTCTCCTCCTCCTCCTCCTCCTCTGGTTCTGCAGCTTTCTCCTCCTCCTCCTCCTCCTCATGTGGTTCTGCAGGTTTCTCCTCCTCCTCCTCCTCCTCATGTGTTTCTGCAGGTTTCTCCTCCTCCTCCTCCTCCTCATGTGGTTCTGCAGGTTTCTCCTCCTCCTCTGGTTCTGTAGGTTTCTCCTCCTCCTCCTCCTCCTCCTCCTCCTCATGTGGTTCTGCAGGTTTCTCCTCCTCCTCTGGTTCTGTAGGTTTCTCCTCCTCCTCTGGTTCTGTAGGTTTCTCCTCCTCCTTCTACTTCTCTGGTTGTTTAGGTTTCTCCTCCTCCTCCTCCTCCTCATGTGGTTCTGCAGGTTTCTCCTCCTCCTCCTCCTCCTCCTCCTCCTCCTTCTCTGGTTCTGCAGGTTTCTCCTCCTCCTCCTCCTCCTCCTCCTCCTCCTCCTCTGGTTCTGCAGGTTTCTCCTCCTCCTCCTCTGGTTCTGCAGGTTTCTCCTCCTCTCCCTCCTCTGGTTGTGTAGGTTTCTCTTCCTCCTCCTCCTCCTCATGTGGTTCTGCAGCTTTCTCCTCCTCCTTCAACTTCTCTGGTTGGTTAGGTTTCTCCTCCTCCTCCTCCTCCTCGTCTGGTTCTGCAGCTTTCTCCTTCTCCTCGTACTTCTCTGGTTGTTTAGGTTTCTCCTCCTCCTCCTCCTCCTCCTCTGGTTCTGCAGCTTTCTCCTCCTCCTTCTACTTCTCTGGTTGTTTAGGTTTCTCCTCCTCCTCCTCCTCCTCTGGTTCTGCAGCTTTCTCCTCCTCCTCCTCCTCCTCATGTGGTTCTGCAGGTTCCTCCTCCTCCTCCTCCTCCTCCTCTGGTTCTGCAGCTTTCTCCTCCTCCTTCTACTTCTCTGGTTGGTTAGGATTCTCCTCCTCCTCCTCGTCCTCCTTCTACTTCTCTGGTTGGTTAGGTTTCACCTCCTCCTCATGTGGTTCTGCAGGTTTCTCCTCCTCCTCCTCCTCATGTGGTTCTGCAGGTTTCTCCTCCTCCTCCTCCTCCTCATGTGGTTCTGCAGGTTTCTCCTCCTCCTCCTCGTCCTCCTCCTCCTGCTCCTCCTCATGTGGTTCTGCAGGTTTCTCCTCCACCACCTCCTCCTCCTCCTCCTCCTCCTCCTCTGGTTCTGCAGGTTTCTCCTGCTCCTCCTCCTCCTCCTCCTCCTCCTCCTCCTCCTCTGGCTCTGCAGGTTTCTCCTCCTCCTCCTCCTCCTCCTCCTCCTCCTCCTCCTCTGGTTCTGCAAGTTTCTCCTCCTCCTCCTCCTCCTCATGTGGTTCTGCAGGTTTCTCCTCCTCCTCTGGTTCTGCAGGTTTCTCCTCCTCCTTCTACTTCTCTGGTTGTTTAGGTTTCTCCTCCTCCTCCTCCTCCTCCTCCTCCTCCTCTGGTTCTGCAGCTTTCTCCTCCTCCTTCTACTTGTCTGGTTGGTTAGGTTTCTCCTCCTCCTCCTCCTCCTCCTCTGGTTCTGCAGCTTTCTCCTTCTCCTTCTACTTCTCTGGTTGTTTAGGTTTCTCCTCCTCCTCCTCCTCCTCCTCCTCCTCTGGTTCTGCAGCTTTCTCCTCCTCCTTCTACTTCTCTGGTTGGTTCGGTTTCTCCTCCTCCTCCTCCTCCTCCTCTGGTTCTGCAGCTTTCTCCTCCTCCTTCTACTTCTCTGGTTGGTTAGGTTTCTCCTCCTCCTCCTCGTCCTCCTCCTTCTTCTCCTCCTCATGTGGTTCTGCAGGTTTCTCCTCCTCCTCCTCCTCCTCCTCCTTCTCTGGTTCTGCAGGTTTCTCCTCCTCCTCCTCCTCCTCCTCCTCCTCCTCCTCCTCCTCCTCCTCTGGTTCTGCAGGTTTCTCCTCCTCCTCCTCTGGTTCTGCAGGTTTCTCCTCCTCCTACTTCTCTGGTTGTTTAGGTTTCTCCTCCTCCTCCTCCTCCTCCTCTGGTTCTGCAGCTTTCTCCTCCTCCTTCTACTTCTCTGGTTGTTTAGGATTCTCCTCCTCCTCATGTGGTTCTGCAGGTTTCTCCTCCTCCTCCTCCTCCTCATGTGGTTCTGCAGGTTTCTCCTCCTCCTCCTCGTCCTCCTCCTCCTGCTCCTCCTCATGTGGTTCTGCAGGTTTCTCCTCCACCTCCTCCTCCTCCTCCTCCTCTGGTTCTGCAGGTTTCTCCTCCTCCTTATCCTCCTCCTCTGGTTCTGCAGGTTTCTCCTGCTCCTGCTCCTCCTCCTCCTCCTCCTCCTCCTCCTCCTCCTCTGGTTCTGCAGGTTTCTCCTACTCCTCCTCCTCCTCCTCCTCCTCCTCCTCCTCTGGCTCTGCAGGTTTCTCTTCCTCCTCCTCCTCCTCATGTGGTTCTGCAGGTTTCTCCTCCTCCTCCTCCTCCTCATGTGGTTCTGCAGGTTTCTCCTCCTCCTACTCGTCCTCCTCCTCCTCCTCTGGTTCTGCAGGTTTCTCCTCCTCCTTATCCTCCTCCTCTGGTTCTGCAGGTTTCTCCTGCTCCTCCTCCAGCTCCTCCTCCTCCTCCTCCTCCTCTGGTTCTGCAGGTTTCTCCTACTCCTCCTCCTCCTCCTCCTCCTCCTCCTCCTCCTCTGGCTCTGCAGGTTTCTCCTCCTCCTCCTCCTCCTCCTCCTCCTCCTCCTCCTCCTCCTCCTCCTCCTCCTCTGGTTCTGCAGGTTTCTCCTCCTCCTCCTCCTCCTCCTCCTCTGGTTCTGCAGGTTTCTCCTCCTCCTCCTCCGGTTGTGCAGGTTTCTTCTCCTCCTTCTCTTTAGGTTCTTCAGGTGTCTCCTCCTGCTCCTCTAGTTATGCAGGTTTCTCCTCCTCCTCCTCCTCTGGTTATGCAGGTTTCTCCTTCACCTCCTCCTCCTCCTCTGGTTGTGTAGGTTTCTCCTCCTCCTCCTCCTCCTCTGGTTTTGCAGGTATCTCCTCCTCCTCCTCTGGTTCTTCAGGTTTCACCTCCACCTCCTCCTCCTCTGGTTCTGCAGGTTTCTCCTCCTCTTCCTCCTCTGGTTGTGTAGGTTTCTCTTCCTCCTCCTCCTCCTCATGTGGTTCTGCAGCTTTCTCCTCCTCCTCCTCCTCCTCCTCCTCCTCCTCCTCCTCCTCCTCATGTGGTTCTGCAGCTTTCTCCTCCTCCTCCTCCTCCTCATGTGGTTCTGCAGGTTTCCCCTCCTCCTCCTCCTCATGTGGTTCTGCAGGTTTCTCCTCCTCTTCCTCCTCTGGTTGTGTAGGTTTCTCTTCCTCCTCCTCCTCCTCATGTGGTTCTGCAGCTTTCTCCTCCTCCTCCTCCTCCTCATGTGGTTCTGCAGGTTTCTCCTCCTCCTCCTCCTCCTCATGTGGTTCTGCAGGTTTCTCCTCCTCCTCTGGTTCTGTAGGTTTCTCCTCCTCCTCCTCCTCCTCCTCATGTGGTTCTGCAGGTTTCTCTTCCTCCTCCTCCTCCTCCTCATGTGGTTCTGCAGGTTTCCCCTCCTCCTCCTCCTCATGTGGTTCTGCAGGTTTCTCCTCCTACTCCTCCTCCTCATGTGGTTCTGCAGGTTTCTCCTCCTCCTCCTCCTCCTCCTCATGTGGTTCTGCAGGTTTCTCCTCCTCCTCTGGTTCTGTAGGTTTCTCCTCCTCCTCCTCCTCCTCCTCATGTGGTTCTGCAGGTTTCTTCTCCTCCTCTGGTTCTGTAGGTTTCTCCTCCTCCTCCTCCTCCTCCTCCTCATATGGTTCTGCAGGTTTCTCCTCCTCCTCTGGTTCTGCAGGTTTCTCCTCCTCCTCCTCCTCCTCCTCTGGTTCTGCAGCTTTCTCCTCCTTCTTCTACTTCTCTGGTTGGTTAGGTTTCTCCTCCTCCTCATGTGGTTCTGCAGCTTTCTCCTCCTCCTACTTCTCTTGTTGTTTAGGTTTCTCCTCCTCCTCCTCCTCCTCTGGTTCTGCAGCTTTCTCCTCCTCCTTCTACTTCTCTGGTTGTCTAGGTTTCTCCTCCTCCTCCTCCTCCTCCTTCTACTTCTCTGGTTGGTTAGGTTTCTCCTCCTCCTCATGTGGTTCTGCAGGTTTCTCCTCCTCCTCCTCCTCATGTGGTTCTGCAGGCTTCTCCTCCTCCTCCTCCTCTGGTTCTGCAGGTTTCTCCTCCTCCTCCTCTGGTTCTGCAGGTTTATCCTCCTCCTCATGTGGTTCTGCAGGTTTCTCCTCCTCCTCCTCCTCCTCATGTGTTTCTGCAGGTTTATCCTCCTCCTCATGTGGTTCTGCAGGTTTCTCCTCCTCCTCCTCCTCCTCATGTGGTTCTGCAGGTTTCTCCTCCTCCTCCTCCTCCTCATGTGGTTCTGCAGGTTTCTCCTCCTCCTCCTCGTCCTCCTCCTCCTGCTCCTCCTCATGTGGTTCTGCAGGTTTCTCCTCCACCTCCTCCTCCTCCTCCTCCTCTGGTTCTGCAGGTTTCTCCTCCTCCTTATCCTCCTCCTCTGGTTCTGCAGGTTTCTCCTGCTCCTGCTCCTCCTCCTCCTCCTCCTCCTCCTCCTCCTCCTCTGGTTCTGCAGGTTTCTCCTACTCCTCCTCCTCCTCCTCCTCCTCCTCCTCCTCTGGCTCTGCAGGTTTCTCTTCCTCCTCCTCCTCCTCATGTGGTTCTGCAGGTTTCTCCTCCTCCTCCTCCTCCTCATGTGGTTCTGCAGGTTTCTCCTCCTCCTACTCGTCCTCCTCCTCCTCCTCTGGTTCTGCAGGTTTCTCCTCCTCCTTATCCTCCTCCTCTGGTTCTGCAGGTTTCTCCTGCTCCTCCTCCAGCTCCTCCTCCTCCTCCTCCTCCTCTGGTTCTGCAGGTTTCTCCTACTCCTCCTCCTCCTCCTCCTCCTCCTCCTCCTCCTCTGGCTCTGCAGGTTTCTCCTCCTCCTCCTCCTCCTCCTCCTCCTCCTCCTCCTCCTCCTCCTCCTCCTCCTCCTCCTCTGGTTCTGCAGGTTTCTCCTCCTCCTCCTCCTCCTCCTCCTCTGGTTCTGCAGGTTTCTCCTCCTCCTCCTCCGGTTGTGCAGGTTTCTTCTCCTCCTTCTCTTTAGGTTCTTCAGGTGTCTCCTCCTGCTCCTCTAGTTATGCAGGTTTCTCCTCCTCCTCCTCCTCTGGTTATGCAGGTTTCTCCTTCACCTCCTCCTCCTCCTCTGGTTGTGTAGGTTTCTCCTCCTCCTCCTCCTCCTCTGGTTTTGCAGGTATCTCCTCCTCCTCCTCTGGTTCTTCAGGTTTCACCTCCACCTCCTCCTCCTCTGGTTCTGCAGGTTTCTCCTCCTCTTCCTCCTCTGGTTGTGTAGGTTTCTCTTCCTCCTCCTCCTCCTCATGTGGTTCTGCAGCTTTCTCCTCCTCCTCCTCCTCCTCCTCCTCCTCCTCCTCCTCCTCATGTGGTTCTGCAGCTTTCTCCTCCTCCTCCTCCTCCTCATGTGGTTCTGCAGGTTTCCCCTCCTCCTCCTCCTCATGTGGTTCTGCAGGTTTCTCCTCCTCTTCCTCCTCTGGTTGTGTAGGTTTCTCTTCCTCCTCCTCCTCCTCATGTGGTTCTGCAGCTTTCTCCTCCTCCTCCTCCTCCTCATGTGGTTCTGCAGGTTTCTCCTCCTCCTCCTCCTCCTCATGTGGTTCTGCAGGTTTCTCCTCCTCCTCTGGTTCTGTAGGTTTCTCCTCCTCCTCCTCCTCCTCCTCATGTGGTTCTGCAGGTTTCTCTTCCTCCTCCTCCTCCTCCTCATGTGGTTCTGCAGGTTTCCCCTCCTCCTCCTCCTCATGTGGTTCTGCAGGTTTCTCCTCCTACTCCTCCTCCTCATGTGGTTCTGCAGGTTTCTCCTCCTCCTCCTCCTCCTCCTCATGTGGTTCTGCAGGTTTCTCCTCCTCCTCTGGTTCTGTAGGTTTCTCCTCCTCCTCCTCCTCCTCCTCATGTGGTTCTGCAGGTTTCTTCTCCTCCTCTGGTTCTGTAGGTTTCTCCTCCTCCTCCTCCTCCTCCTCCTCATATGGTTCTGCAGGTTTCTCCTCCTCCTCTGGTTCTGCAGGTTTCTCCTCCTCCTCCTCCTCCTCCTCTGGTTCTGCAGCTTTCTCCTCCTTCTTCTACTTCTCTGGTTGGTTAGGTTTCTCCTCCTCCTCATGTGGTTCTGCAGCTTTCTCCTCCTCCTACTTCTCTTGT
Organism: Blennius ocellaris; assembly: GCF_963422515.1. Lineage (NCBI taxonomy): Eukaryota > Metazoa > Chordata > Actinopteri > Blenniiformes > Blenniidae > Blennius > Blennius ocellaris. Next base: position 806,058 of record NC_137650.1, on the reverse strand, counting down.
TGTTTAGGTTTCTCCTCCTCCTCCTCCTCCTCTGGTTCTGCAGCTTTCTCCTCCTCCTTCTACTTCTCTGGTTGTCTAGGTTTCTCCTCCTCCTCCTCCTCCTCCTTCTACTTCTCTGGTTGGTTAGGTTTCTCCTCCTCCTCATGTGGTTCTGCAGGTTTCTCCTCCTCCTCCTCCTCATGTGGTTCTGCAGGCTTCTCCTCCTCCTCCTCCTCTGGTTCTGCAGGTTTCTCCTCCTCCTCCTCTGGTTCTGCAGGTTTGTCCTCCTCCTCCTCCTCCTCCTCCTCCTCATGTGGTTCTGCAGGTTTCTCCTCCTCCTCCTCCTCCTCATGTGTTTCTGCAGGTTTATCCTCCTCCTCATGTGGTTCTGCAGGTTTCTCCTCCTCCTCCTCCTCCTCATGTGGTTCTGCAGGTTTCTCCTCCTCCTCCTCCTCCTCATGTGGTTCTGCAGGTTTCTCCTCCTCCTCCTCGTCCTCCTCCTCCTGCTCCTCCTCATGTGGTTCTGCAGGTTTCTCCTCCACCTCCTCCTCCTCCTCCTCCTCTGGTTCTGCAGGTTTCTCCTCCTCCTTATCCTCCTCCTCTGGTTCTGCAGGTTTCTCCTGCTCCTGCTCCTCCTCCTCCTCCTCCTCCTCCTCCTCCTCCTCTGGTTCTGCAGGTTTCTCCTACTCCTCCTCCTCCTCCTCCTCCTCCTCCTCCTCTGGCTCTGCAGGTTTCTCTTCCTCCTCCTCCTCCTCATGTGGTTCTGCAGGTTTCTCCTCCTCCTCCTCCTCCTCATGTGTTCTGCAGGTTTCTCCTCCTCCTACTCGTCCTCCTCCTCCTCCTCTGGTTCTGCAGGTTTCTCCTCCTCCTTATCCTCCTCCTCTGGTTCTGCAGGTTTCTCCTGCTCCTCCTCCAGCTCCTCCTCCTCCTCCTCCTCCTCTGGTTCTGCAGGTTTCTCCTACTCCTCCTCCTCCTCCTCCTCCTCCTCCTCCTCCTCTGGCTCTGCAGGTTTCTCCTCCTCCTCCTCCTCCTCCTCCTCCTCCTCCTCCTCCTCCTCCTCCTCCTCCTCCTCTGGTTCTGCAGGTTTCTCCTCCTCCTCCTCCTCCTCCTCCTCTGGTTCTGCAGGTTTCTCCTCCTCCTCCTCCGGTTGTGCAGGTTTCTTCTCCTCCTTCTCTTTAGGTTCTTCAGGTGTCTCCTCCTGCTCTAGTTATGCAGGTTTCTCCTCCTCCTCCTCCTCTGGTTATGCAGGTTTCTCCTTCACCTCCTCCTCCTCCTCTGGTTGTGTAGGTTTCTCCTCCTCCTCCTCCTCCTCTGGTTTTGCAGGTATCTCCTCCTCCTCCTCTGGTTCTTCAGGTTTCACCTCCACCTCCTCCTCCTCTGGTTCTGCAGGTTTCTCCTCCTCTTCCTCCTCTGGTTGTGTAGGTTTCTCTTCCTCCTCCTCCTCCTCATGTGGTTCTGCAGCTTTCTCCTCCTCCTCCTCCTCCTCCCTCCTCCTCCTCCTCCTCCTCATGTGGTTCTGCAGCTTTCTCCTCCTCCTCCTCCTCCTCATGTGGTTCTGCAGGTTTCCCCTCCTCCTCCTCCTCATGTGGTTCTGCAGGTTTCTCCTCCTCTTCCTCCTCTGGTTGTGTAGGTTTCTCTTCCTCCTCCTCCTCCTCATGTGGTTCTGCAGCTTTCTCCTCCTCCTCCTCCTCCTCATGTGGTTCTGCAGGTTTCTCCTCCTCCTCCTCCTCCTCATGTGGTTCTGCAGGTTTCTCCTCCTCCTCTGGTTCTGTAGGTTTCTCCTCCTCCTCCTCCTCCTCCTCATGTGGTTCTGCAGGTTTCTCTTCCTCCTCCTCCTCCTCCTCATGTGGTTCTGCAGGTTTCCCCTCCTCCTCCTCCTCATGTGGTTCTGCAGGTTTCTCCTCCTACTCCTCCTCCTCATGTGGTTCTGCAGGTTTCTCCTCCTCCTCCTCCTCCTCCTCATGTGGTTCTGCAGGTTTCTCCTCCTCCTCTGGTTCTGTAGGTTTCTCCTCCTCCTCCTCCTCCTCCTCATGTGGTTCTGCAGGTTTCTTCTCCTCCTCTGGTTCTGTAGGTTTCTCCTCCTCCTCCTCCTCCTCCTCCTCATATGGTTCTGCAGGTTTCTCCTCCTCCTCTGGTTCTGCAGGTTTCTCCTCCTCCTCCTCCTCCTCCTCTGGTTCTGCAGCTTTCTCCTCCTTCTTCTACTTCTCTGGTTGGTTAGGTTTCTCCTCCTCCTCATGTGGTTCTGCAGCTTTCTCCTCCTCCTACTTCTCTTGTTGTTTAGGTTTCTCCTCCTCCTCCTCCTCCTCTGGTTCTGCAGCTTTCTCCTCCTCCTTCTACTTCTCTGGTTGTCTAGGTTTCTCCTCCTCTCTCCTCCTCCTTCTACTTCTCTGGTTGGTTAGGTTTCTCCTCCTCCTCATGTGGTTCTGCAGGTTTCTCCTCCTCCTCCTCCTCATGTGGTTCTGCAGGCTTCTCCTCCTCCTCCTCCTCTGGTTCTGCAGGTTTCTCCTCCTCCTCCTCTGGTTCTGCAGGTTTGTCCTCCTCCTCCTCCTCCTCCTCCTCCTCATGTGGTTCTGCAGGTTTCTCCTCCTCCTCCTCCTCCTCATGTGTTTCTGCAGGTTTATCCTCCTCCTCATGTGGTTCTGCAGGTTTCTCCTCCTCCTCCTCCTCCTCATGTGGTTCTGCAGGTTTCTCCTCCTCCTCCTCCTCCTCATGTGGTTCTGCAGGTTTCTCCTCCTCCTCCTCGTCCTCCTCCTCCTGCTCCTCCTCATGTGGTTCTGCAGGTTTCTCCTCCACCTCCTCCTCCTCCTCCTCCTCTGGTTCTGCAGGTTTCTCCTCCTCCTTATCCTCCTCCTCTGGTTCTGCAGGTTTCTCCTGCTCCTGCTCCTCCTCCTCCTCCTCCTCCTCCTCCTCCTCCTCTGGTTCTGCAGGTTTCTCCTCCTCCTCCTCCTCCTCCTCCTCTGGTTCTGCAGGTTTCTCCTCCTCCTCCTCCGGTTGTGCAGGTTTCTTCTCCTCCTTCTCTTTAGGTTCTTCAGGTGTCTCCTCCTGCTCCTCTAGTTATGCAGGTTTCTCCTCCTCCTCCTCCTCTGGTTCTTCAGGTTTCACCTCCACCTCCTCCTCCTCTGGTTCTGCAGGTTTCTCCTCCTCTTCCTCCTCTGGTTGTGTAGGTTTCTCTTCCTCCTCCTCCTCCTCATGTGGTTCTGCAGCTTTCTCCTCCTCCTCCTCCTCCTCCTCCTCCTCCTCCTCCTCCTCCTCCTCCTCCTCCTCATGTGGTTCTGCAGCTTTCTCCTCCTCCTCCTCCTCCTCATGTGGTTCTGCAGGTTTCCCCTCCTCCTCCTCCTCATGTGGTTCTGCAGGTTTCTCCTCCTCTTCCTCCTCTGGTTGTGTAGGTTTCTCTTCCTCCTCCTCCTCCTCATGTGGTTCTGCAGCTTTCTCCTCCTCCTCCTCCTCCTCATGTGGTTCTGCAGGTTTCTCCTCCTCCTCCTCCTCCTCATGTGGTTCTGCAGGTTTCTCCTCCTCCTCTGGTTCTGTAGGTTTCTCCTCCTCCTCCTCCTCCTCCTCATGTGGTTCTGCAGGTTTCTCTTCCTCCTCCTCCTCCTCCTCATGTGGTTCTGCAGGTTTCCCCTCCTCCTCCTCCTCATGTGGTTCTGCAGGTTTCTCCTCCTACTCCTCCTCCTCATGTGGTTCTGCAGGTTTCTCCTCCTCCTCCTCCTCCTCCTCATGTGGTTCTGCAGGTTTCTCCTCCTCCTCTGGTTCTGTAGGTTTCTCCTCCTCCTCCTCCTCCTTCTCATGTGGTTCTGCAGGTTTCTTCTCCTCCTCTGGTTCTGTAGGTTTCTCCTCCTCCTCCTCCTCCTCCTCCTCATATGGTTCTGCAGGTTTCTCCTCCTCCTCTGGTTCTGCAGGTTTCTCCTCCTCCTCCTCCTCCTCCTCTGGTTCTGCAGCTTTCTCCTCCTTCTTCTACTTCTCTGGTTGGTTAGGTTTCTCCTCCTCCTCATGTGGTTCTGCAGCTTTCTCCTCCTACTACTTCTCTTGTTGTTTAGGTTTCTCCTCCTCCTCCTCCTCCTCTGGTTCTGCAGCTTTCTCCTCCTCCTTCTACTTCTCTGGTTGTCTAGGTTTCTCCTCCTCCTCCTCCTCCTCCTTCTACTTCTCTGGTTGGTTAGGTTTCTCCTCCTCCTCATGTGGTTCTGCAGGTTTCTCCTCCTCCTCCTCCTCATGTGGTTCTGCAGGCTTCTCCTCCTCCTCCTCCTCTGGTTCTGCAGGTTTCTCCTCCTCCTCCTCTGGTTCTGCAGGTTTGTCCTCCTCCTCCTCCTCCTCCTCCTCCTCCTCCTCCTCCTCCTCCTCCTCCTCCGGTTGTGCAGGTTTCTCCTCCTCATCCTCCTCTGGTTATGCAGGTTTCTCCTTCACCTCCTCCTCATCCTCTGGTTGTGTAGGTTTCTCCTCCTCCTCCTCCTCCTCTGGTTTTGCAGGTATCTCCTCCTCCTCCTCTGGTTCTTCAGGTTTCACCTCCACCTCCTCCTCCTCTGGTTCTGCAGGTTTCTCCTCCTCTTCCTCCTCTGGTTGTGTAGGTTTCTCTTTCTCCTCCTCCTCCTCATGTGGTTCTGCAGCTTTCTCCTCCTCCTCCTCCTCCTCATGTGGTTCTGCAGGTTTCCCCTCCTCCTCCTCCTCATGTGGTTCTGCAGGTTTCTCCTCCTCCTCCTCCTCCTCATGTGGTTCTGCAGGTTTCTCCTCCTCCTCCTCCTCCTCCTCATGTGGTTCTGCAGGTATCTCCTCCTCCTCTGGTTCTGTAGGTTTCTCCTCCTCCTCCTCCTCCTCCTCATTTGGTTCTGCAGGTTTCTTCTCCTCCTCTGGTTCTGTAGGTTTCTCCTCCTCCTCCTCCTCCTCCTCATATGGTTCTGCAGGTTTCTCCTCCTCCTCTGGTTCTGCAGGTTTCTCCTCCTCCTCCTCCTCCTCCTCTGGTTCTGCAGCTTTCTCCTCCTTCTTCTACTTCTCTGGTTGGTTAGGTTTCTCCTCCTCCTCATGTGGTTCTGCAGCTTTCTCCTCCTCCTTCTACTTCTCTGGTTGTTTAGGTTTCTCCTCCTCCTCCTCCTCCTCCTTCTACTTCTCTGGTTGGTTAGGTTTCTCCTCCTCCTCATGTGGTTCTGCAGGTTTCTCCTCCTCCTCCTCCTCATGTGGTTCTGCAGGTTTCTCCTCCTCCTCCTCCTCCTCATGTGGTTCTGCAGGTTTCTCCTCCTCCTCCTCCTCATGTGGTTCTGCAGGTTTCTCCTCCTCCTCCTCCTCCTCATGTGGTTCTGCAGGTTTCTCCTCCTCCTCCTCCTCCTCATGTGGTTCTGCAGGTTTCTCCTCCTCCTCCTCCTCATGTGGTTCTGCAGGCTTCTCCTCCTCCTCCTCCTCCTCACGTGGTTCTGCAGGTTTCTCCTCCTCCTCTGGTTCTGTAGGTTTCTCCTCCTCCTCCTCCTCCTCCTCCTCATGTGGTTCTTCAGGTTTCTCCTCCTCCTCTGGTTCTGTAGGTTTCTCCTCCTCCTCCTCCTCCTCATGTGGTTCTGCAGGTTTCTCCTCCTCGTCTGGTTCTGTAGGTTTCTCCTCCTCCTCCTCCTCCTCCTCATGTGGTTCTGCAGGTTTCTCCTCCTCCTCTGGTTCTGTAGGTTTCTCCTCCTCCTTCTACTTCTCTGGTTGTTTAGGTTTCTCCTCCTCCTCCTCCTCCTCCTCCTCCTCTGGTTCTGCAGCTTTCTCCTCCTCCTTCTACTTCTCTGGTTGGTTAGGTTTCTCCTCCTCCTCATGTGGTTCTGCAGGTTTCTCCTCCTCCTCCTCCTCCTCATGTGGTTCTGCAGGTTTCTCCTCCTCCTCCTCCTCCTCCTCATGTGGTTCTGCAGGTTTCTCCTCCTCCTCCTCCTCCTCCTCATGTGGTTCTGCAGGTTTCTCCTCCTCCTCCTCCTCCTCATGTGGTTCTGCAGGTTTCTCCTCCTCCTCCTCCTCATGTGGTTCTGCAGGTTTCTCCTCCTCCTCCTCCTCCTCATGTGGTTCTGCAGGTTTCTCCTCCTCCTCCTCCTCCTCATGTGGTTCTGCAGGTTTCTCCTCCTCCTCCTCCTCCTCATGTGTTTCTGCAGGTTTATCCTCCTCCTCATGTGGTTCTGCAGGTTTCTCCTCCTCCTCCTCCTCCTCATGTCGTTCTGCAGGTTTCTCCTCCTCCTCCTCCTCCTCCTCATGTGGTTCTGCAGGTTTCTCCTCCTCCTCTGGTTGTGTAGGTTTCACTTCCTCCTCCTCCTCCTCTGGTTCTGCAGGTTTCTCCTCCTCTTCCTCCTCTGGTTGTGTAGGTTTCTCTTCCTCCTCCTCCTCCACATGTGGTTCTGCAGCTTTCTCCTCCTCCTACTTCTCTGGTTGTTTAGGTTCCTCCTCCTCCTCCTCCTCGTCCTCTGGTTCTGCAGCTTTCTCCTCCTCCTTCTACTTCTCTGGTTGTTTAGGTTTCTCCTCCTCCTCCTCCTCCTCTGGTTCTGCAGCTTTCTCCTCCTCCTCCTCCTCCTCATGTGGTTCTGCAGGTTTCTCCTCCTCCTCCTCCTCCTCATGTGTTTCTGCAGGTTTCTCCTCCTCCTCCTCCTCCTCATGTGGTTCTGCAGGTTTCTCCTCCTCCTCTGGTTCTGTAGGTTTCTCCTCCTCCTCCTCCTCCTCCTCCTCCTCATGTGGTTCTGCAGGTTTCTCCTCCTCCTCTGGTTCTGTAGGTTTCTCCTCCTCCTCTGGTTCTGTAGGTTTCTCCTCCTCCTTCTACTTCTCTGGTTGTTTAGGTTTCTCCTCCTCCTCCTCCTCCTCATGTGGTTCTGCAGGTTTCTCCTCCTCCTCCTCCTCCTCCTCCTCCTCCTTCTCTGGTTCTGCAGGTTTCTCCTCCTCCTCCTCCTCCTCCTCCTCCTCCTCCTCCTCCTCCTCTGGTTCTGCAGGTTTCTCCTCCTCCTCCTCTGGTTCTGCAGGTTTCTCCTCCTCTCCCTCCTCTGGTTGTGTAGGTTTCTCTTCCTCCTCCTCCTCCTCATGTGGTTCTGCAGCTTTCTCCTCCTCCTTCAACTTCTCTGGTTGGTTAGGTTTCTCCTCCTCCTCCTCCTCCTCGTCTGGTTCTGCAGCTTTCTCCTTCTCCTCGTACTTCTCTGGTTGTTTAGGTTTCTCCTCCTCCTCCTCCTCCTCCTCTGGTTCTGCAGCTTTCTCCTCCTCCTTCTACTTCTCTGGTTGTTTAGGTTTCTCCTCCTCCTCTTCCTCCTCTGGTTCTGCAGCTTTCTCCTCCTCCTCCTCCTCCTCATGTGGTTCTGCAGGTTCCTCCTCCTACTCCTCCTCCTCCTCTGGTTCTGCAGCTTTCTCCTCCTCCTTCTACTTCTCTGGTTGGTTAGGATTCTCCTCCTCCTCCTCGTCCTCCTTCTACTTCTCTGGTTGGTTAGGTTTCACCTCCTCCTCATGTGGTTCTGCAGGTTTCTCCTCCTCCTCCTCCTCATGTGGTTCTGCAGGTTTCTCCTCCTCCTCCTCCTCCTCATGTGGTTCTGCAGGTTTCTCCTCCTCCTCCTCGTCCTCCTCCTCCTGCTCCTCCTCATGTGGTTCTGCAGGTTTCTCCTCCACCACCTCCTCCTCCTCCTCCTCCTCCTCCTCTGGTTCTGCAGGTTTCTCCTCCTCCTCCTCGTCCTCCTCCTCCTGCTCCTCCTCATGTGGTTCTGCAGGTTTCTCCTCCACCACCTCCTCCTCCTCCTCCTCCTCCTCCTCTGGTTCTGCAGGTTTCTCCTCCTCCTTATCCTCCTCCTCTGGTTCTGCAGGTTTCTCCTGCTCCTCCTCCTCCTCCTCCTCCTCCTCCTCCTCCTCTGGCTCTGCAGGTTTCTCCTACTCCTCCTCCTCCTCCTCCTCCTCCTCCTCCTCCTCCTCTGGTTCTGCAGGTTTCTCCTCCTCCTCCTCCTCCTCATGTGTTTCTGCAGGTTTCTCCTCCTCCTCCTCCTCCTCATGTGGTTCTGCAGGTTTCTCCTCCTCCTCCTCCTCCTCATGTGTTTCTGCAGGTTTCTCCTCCTCCTCCTCCTCCTCATGTGGTTCTGCAGGTTTCTCCTTCTCCTCTGGTTCTGTAGGTTTCTCCTCCTCCTCCTCCTCCTCCTCCTCATGTGGTTCTGCAGGTTTCTCCTCCTCTCGTTCTGTAGGTTTCTCCTCCTCCTCCTCCTCCTCCTCATGTGGTTCTGCAGGTTTCTCCTCCTCCTCTGGTTCTGTAGGTTTCTCCTCCTCCTTCTACTTCTCTGGTTGTTTAGGTTTCTCCTCCTCCTCCTCCTCCTCCTCCTCTGGTTCTGCAGCTTTCTCCTCCTCCTTCTACTTCTCTGGTTGGTTAGGTTTCTCCTCCTCCTCCTCCTCCTCCTCTGGTTCTGCAGCTTTCTCCTCCTCCTTCTACTTCTCTGGTTGGTTAGGTTTCTCCTCCTCCTCATGTGGTTCTGCAGGTTTCTCCTCCTCCTCCTCCTCCTCATGTGGTTCTGCAGGTTTCTCCTCCTCCTCCTCCTCCTCCTCATGTGGTTCTGCAGGTTTCTCCTCCTCCTCCTCCTCCTCCTCATGTGGTTCTGCAGGTTTCTCCTCCTCCTCCTCCTCCTCATGTGGTTCTGCAGGTTTCTCCTCCTCCTCCTCCTCATGTGGTTCTGCAGGTTTCTCCTCCTCCTCCTCCTCCTCATGTGGTTCTGCAGGTTTCTCCTCCTCCTCCTCCTCCTCATGTGGTTCTGCAGGTTTCTCCTCCTCCTCCTCCTCCTCATGTGTTTCTGCAGGTTTATCCTCCTCCTCATGTGGTTCTGCAGGTTTCTCCTCCTCCTCCTCCTCCTCATGTGGTTCTGCAGGTTTCTCCTCCTCCTCCTCCTCCTCCTCATGTGGTTCTGCAGGTTTCTCCTCCTCCTCCTCCTCCTCATGTGGTTCTGCAGGTTTCTCCTCCTCCTCCTCCTCCTCATGTGGTTCTGCAGGTTTCTCCTCCTCCTCCTCCTCCTCATGTGGTTCTGCAGGTTTCTCCTCCTCCTCCTCCTCCTCATGTGTTTCTGCAGGTTTATCCTCCTCCTCATGTGGTTCTGCAGGTTTCTCCTCCTCCTCCTCCTCCTCATGTGGTTCTGCAGGTTTCTCCTCCTCCTCCTCCTCCTCCTCATGTGGTTCTGCAGGTTTCTCCTCCTCCTCTGGTTGTGTAGGTTTCACTTCCTCCTCCTCCTCCTCATGTGGTTCTGCAGGTTTCTCCTCCTCGTCTGGTTCTGTAGGTTTCTCCTCCTCCTCCTCCTCCTCCTCATGTGGTTCTGCAGGTTTCTCCTCCTCCTCTGGTTCTGTAGGTTTCTCCTCCTCCTTCTACTTCTCTGGTTGTTTAGGTTTCTCCTCCTCCTCCTCCTCCTCCTCCTCCTCTGGTTCTGCAGCTTTCTCCTCCTCCTTCTACTTCTCTGGTTGGTTAGGTTTCTCCTCCTCCTCATGTGGTTCTGCAGGTTTCTCCTCCTCCTCCTCCTCCTCATGTGGTTCTGCAGGTTTCTCCTCCTCCTCCTCCTCCTCCTCATGTGGTTCTGCAGGTTTCTCCTCCTCCTCCTCCTCCTCCTCATGTGGTTCTGCAGGTTTCTCCTCCTCCTCCTCCTCCTCATGTGGTTCTGCAGGTTTCTCCTCCTCCTCCTCCTCATGTGGTTCTGCAGGTTTCTCCTCCTCCTCCTCCTCCTCATGTGGTTCTGCAGGTTTCTCCTCCTCCTCCTCCTCCTCATGTGGTTCTGCAGGTTTCTCCTCCTCCTCCTCCTCCTCATGTGTTTCTGCAGGTTTATCCTCCTCCTCATGTGGTTCTGCAGGTTTCTCCTCCTCCTCCTCCTCCTCATGTCGTTCTGCAGGTTTCTCCTCCTCCTCCTCCTCCTCCTCATGTGGTTCTGCAGGTTTCTCCTCCTCCTCTGGTTGTGTAGGTTTCACTTCCTCCTCCTCCTCCTCTGGTTCTGCAGGTTTCTCCTCCTCTTCCTCCTCTGGTTGTGTAGGTTTCTCTTCCTCCTCCTCCTCCACATGTGGTTCTGCAGCTTTCTCCTCCTCCTACTTCTCTGGTTGTTTAGGTTCCTCCTCCTCCTCCTCCTCGTCCTCTGGTTCTGCAGCTTTCTCCTCCTCCTTCTACTTCTCTGGTTGTTTAGGTTTCTCCTCCTCCTCCTCCTCCTCTGGTTCTGCAGCTTTCTCCTCCTCCTCCTCCTCCTCATGTGGTTCTGCAGGTTTCTCCTCCTCCTCCTCCTCCTCATGTGTTTCTGCAGGTTTCTCCTCCTCCTCCTCCTCCTCATGTGGTTCTGCAGGTTTCTCCTCCTCCTCTGGTTCTGTAGGTTTCTCCTCCTCCTCCTCCTCCTCCTCCTCCTCATGTGGTTCTGCAGGTTTCTCCTCCTCCTCTGGTTCTGTAGGTTTCTCCTCCTCCTCTGGTTCTGTAGGTTTCTCCTCCTCCTTCTACTTCTCTGGTTGTTTAGGTTTCTCCTCCTCCTCCTCCTCCTCATGTGGTTCTGCAGGTTTCTCCTCCTCCTCCTCCTCCTCCTCCTCCTCCTTCTCTGGTTCTGCAGGTTTCTCCTCCTCCTCCTCCTCCTCCTCCTCCTCCTCCTCCTCTGGTTCTGCAGGTTTCTCCTCCTCCTCCTCTGGTTCTGCAGGTTTCTCCTCCTCTCCCTCCTCTGGTTGTGTAGGTTTCTCTTCCTCCTCCTCCTCCTCATGTGGTTCTGCAGCTTTCTCCTCCTCCTTCAACTTCTCTGGTTGGTTAGGTTTCTCCTCCTCCTCCTCCTCCTCGTCTGGTTCTGCAGCTTTCTCCTTCTCCTCGTACTTCTCTGGTTGTTTAGGTTTCTCCTCCTCCTCCTCCTCCTCCTCTGGTTCTGCAGCTTTCTCCTCCTCCTTCTACTTCTCTGGTTGTTTAGGTTTCTCCTCCTCCTCTTCCTCCTCTGGTTCTGCAGCTTTCTCCTCCTCCTCCTCCTCCTCATGTGGTTCTGCAGGTTCCTCCTCCTACTCCTCCTCCTCCTCTGGTTCTGCAGCTTTCTCCTCCTCCTTCTACTTCTCTGGTTGGTTAGGATTCTCCTCCTCCTCCTCGTCCTCCTTCTACTTCTCTGGTTGGTTAGGTTTCACCTCCTCCTCATGTGGTTCTGCAGGTTTCTCCTCCTCCTCCTCCTCATGTGGTTCTGCAGGTTTCTCCTCCTCCTCCTCCTCCTCATGTGGTTCTGCAGGTTTCTCCTCCTCCTCCTCGTCCTCCTCCTCCTGCTCCTCCTCATGTGGTTCTGCAGGTTTCTCCTCCACCACCTCCTCCTCCTCCTCCTCCTCCTCCTCTGGTTCTGCAGGTTTCTCCTCCTCCTCCTCGTCCTCCTCCTCCTGCTCCTCCTCATGTGGTTCTGCAGGTTTCTCCTCCACCACCTCCTCCTCCTCCTCCTCCTCCTCCTCTGGTTCTGCAGGTTTCTCCTCCTCCTTATCCTCCTCCTCTGGTTCTGCAGGTTTCTCCTGCTCCTCCTCCTCCTCCTCCTCCTCCTCCTCCTCCTCTGGCTCTGCAGGTTTCTCCTACTCCTCCTCCTCCTCCTCCTCCTCCTCCTCCTCCTCCTCCTCCTCTGGTTCTGCAGGTTTCTCCTCCTCCTCCTCCTCCTCATGTGTTTCTGCAGGTTTCTCCTCCTCCTCCTCCTCCTCATGTGGTTCTGCAGGTTTCTCCTCCTCCTCCTCCTCCTCATGTGTTTCTGCAGGTTTCTCCTCCTCCTCCTCCTCCTCATGTGGTTCTGCAGGTTTCTCCTTCTCCTCTGGTTCTGTAGGTTTCTCCTCCTCCTCCTCCTCCTCCTCCTCATGTGGTTCTGCAGGTTTCTCCTCCTCTCGTTCTGTAGGTTTCTCCTCCTCCTCCTCCTCCTCCTCATGTGGTTCTGCAGGTTTCTCCTCCTCCTCTGGTTCTGTAGGTTTCTCCTCCTCCTTCTACTTCTCTGGTTGTTTAGGTTTCTCCTCCTCCTCCTCCTCCTCCTCCTCTGGTTCTGCAGCTTTCTCCTCCTCCTTCTACTTCTCTGGTTGGTTAGGTTTCTCCTCCTCCTCCTCCTCCTCCTCTGGTTCTGCAGCTTTCTCCTCCTCCTTCTACTTCTCTGGTTGGTTAGGTTTCTCCTCCTCCTCATGTGGTTCTGCAGGTTTCTCCTCCTCCTCCTCCTCCTCATGTGGTTCTGCAGGTTTCTCCTCCTCCTCCTCCTCCTCCTCATGTGGTTCTGCAGGTTTCTCCTCCTCCTCCTCCTCCTCCTCATGTGGTTCTGCAGGTTTCTCCTCCTCCTCCTCCTCCTCATGTGGTTCTGCAGGTTTCTCCTCCTCCTCCTCCTCATGTGGTTCTGCAGGTTTCTCCTCCTCCTCCTCCTCCTCATGTGGTTCTGCAGGTTTCTCCTCCTCCTCCTCCTCCTCATGTGGTTCTGCAGGTTTCTCCTCCTCCTCCTCCTCCTCATGTGTTTCTGCAGGTTTATCCTCCTCCTCATGTGGTTCTGCAGGTTTCTCCTCCTCCTCCTCCTCCTCATGTGGTTCTGCAGGTTTCTCCTCCTCCTCCTCCTCCTCCTCATGTGGTTCTGCAGGTTTCTCCTCCTCCTCCTCCTCCTCATGTGGTTCTGCAGGTTTCTCCTCCTCCTCCTCCTCCTCATGTGGTTCTGCAGGTTTCTCCTCCTCCTCCTCCTCCTCATGTGGTTCTGCAGGTTTCTCCTCCTCCTCCTCCTCCTCATGTGTTTCTGCAGGTTTATCCTCCTCCTCATGTGGTTCTGCAGGTTTCTCCTCCTCCTCCTCCTCCTCATGTGGTTCTGCAGGTTTCTCCTCCTCCTCCTCCTCCTCCTCATGTGGTTCTGCAGGTTTCTCCTCCTCCTCTGGTTGTGTAGGTTTCACTTCCTCCTCCTCCTCCTCTGGTTCTGCAGGTTTCTCCTCCTCTTCCTCCTCTGGTTGTGTAGGTTTCTCTTCCTCCTCCTCCTCCACATGTGGTTCTGCAGCTTTCTCCTCCTCCTACTTCTCTGGTTGTTTAGGTTCCTCCTCCTCCTCCTCCTCGTCCTCTGGTTCTGCAGCTTTCTCCTCCTCCTTCTACTTCTCTGGTTGTTTAGGTTTCTCCTCCTCCTCCTCCTCCTCTGGTTCTGCAGCTTTCTCCTCCTCCTCCTCCTCCTCATGTGGTTCTGCAGGTTTCTCCTCCTCCTCCTCCTCCTCATGTGTTTCTGCAGGTTTCTCCTCCTCCTCCTCCTCCTCATGTGGTTCTGCAGGTTTCTCCTCCTCCTCTGGTTCTGTAGGTTTCTCCTCCTCCTCCTCCTCCTCCTCCTCCTCATGTGGTTCTGCAGGTTTCTCCTCCTCCTCTGGTTCTGTAGGTTTCTCCTCCTCTCTGGTTCTGTAGGTTTCTCCTCCTCCTTCTACTTCTCTGGTTGTTTAGGTTTCTCCTCCTCCTCCTCCTCCTCATGTGGTTCTGCAGGTTTCTCCTCCTCCTCCTCCTCCTCCTCCTCCTCCTCCTCCTTCTCTGGTTCTGCAGGTTTCTCCTCCTCCTCCTCCTCCTCCTCCTCCTCCTCCTCTGGTTCTGCAGGTTTCTCCTCCTCCTCCTCTGGTTCTGCAGGTTTCTCCTCCTCTCCCTCCTCTGGTTGTGTAGGTTTCTCTTCCTCCTCCTCCTCCTCATGTGGTTCTGCAGCTTTCTCCTCCTCCTTCAACTTCTCTGGTTGGTTAGGTTTCTCCTCCTCCTCCTCCTCGTCTGGTTCTGCAGCTTTCTCCTTCTCCTCGTACTTCTCTGGTTGTTTAGGTTTCTCCTCCTCCTCCTCCTCCTCCTCTGGTTCTGCAGCTTTCTCCTCCTCCTTCTACTTCTCTGGTTGTTTAGGTTTCTCCTCCTCCTCTTCTCCTCTGGTTCTGCAGCTTTCTCCTCCTCCTCATGTGGTTCTGCAGGTTCCTCCTCCTCCTCCTCCTCCTCCTCTGGTTCTGCAGCTTTCTCCTCCTCCTTCTACTTCTCTGGTTGGTTAGGATTCTCCTCCTCCTCCTCGTCCTCCTTCTACTTCTCTGGTTGGTTAGGTTTCACCTCCTCCTCATGTGGTTCTGCAGGTTTCTCCTCCTCCTCCTCCTCATGTGGTTCTGCAGGTTTCTCCTCCTCCTACTTCTCTGGTTGTTTTAGGTTTCTCCTCCTCCTCCTCCTCCTCCTCTGGTTCTGCAGCTTTCTCCTCCTCCTTCTACTTCTCTGGTTGTTTAGGATTCTCCTCCTCCTCATGTGGTTCTGCAGGTTTCTCCTCCTCCTCCTCCTCCTCATGTGGTTCTGCAGGTTCTCCTCCTCCTCCTCGTCCTCCTCCTCCTGCTCCTCCTCATGTGGTTCTGCAGGTTTCTCCTCCACCTCCTCCTCCTCCTCCTCCTCTGGTTCTGCAGGTTTCTCCTCCTCCTTATCCTCCTCCTCTGGTTGTGCAGGTTTCTCCTGCTCCTCCTCCTCCTCCTCCTCCTCCTCCTCCTCCTCTGGTTCCGCAGGTTTCTCCTACTCCTCCTCCTCCTCCTCCTCCTCCTCCTCCTCCTCCTCTGGCTCTGCAGGTTTCTCTTCCTCCTCCTCCTCCTCATGTGGTTCTGCAGGTTTCTCCTCCTCCTCCTCCTCCTCCTCCTCATGTGGTTCTGCAGGTTTCTCCTCCTCCTCCTCCTCCTCATGTGGTTCTGCAGTTTTCTCCTCCTCCTCCTCCTCCTCCTCATGTGGTTCTGCAGTTTTCTCCTCCTCCTCCTCCTCCTCCTCATGTGGTTCTGCAGGTTTCTACTCCTCCTCTGGTTGTGTAGGTTTCACTTCCTCCTCCTCCTCCTCTGGTTCTGCAGGTTTCTCCTCCTCTTCCTCCTCTGGTTGTGTAGGTTTCTCTTCCTCCTCCTCCTCCTCATGTGGTTCTGCAGCTTTCTCCTCCTCCTACTTCTCTGGTTGTTTAGGTTCCTCCTCCTCCTCCTCCTCCTCCTCGTCCTCTGGTTCTGCAGCTTTATCCTCCTCCTTCTACTTCTCTGGTTGTTTAGGTTCTCCTCCTCCTCCTCCTCCTCTGGTTCTGCAGCTTTCTCCTCCTCCTCCTCCTCCTCATATGGTTCTGCAGGTTTCTCCTCCTCCTCCTCCTCCTCATGTGTTTCTGCAGGTTTCTCCTCCTCCTCCTCCTCCTCATGTGGTTCTGCAGGTTTCTCCTCCTCCTCCTCCTCCTCATGTGTTTCTGCAGGTTTCTCCTCCTCCTCCTCCTCCTCATGTGGTTCTGCAGGTTTCTCCTTCTCCTCTGGTTCTGTAGGTTTCTCCTCCTCCTCCTCCTCCTCCTCCTCATGTGGTTCTGCAGGTTTCTCCTCCTCTCGTTCTGTAGGTTTCTCCTCCTCCTCCTCCTCCTCCTCATGTGGTTCTGCAGGTTTCTCCTCCTCCTCTGGTTCTGTAGGTTTCTCCTCCTTCTACTTCTCTGGTTGTTTAGGTTTCTCCTCCTCCTCCTCCTCCTCCTCCTCTGGTTCTGCAGCTTTCTCCTCCTCCTTCTACTTCTCTGGTTGGTTAGGTTTCTCCTCCTCCTCCTCCTCCTCCTCTGGTTCTGCAGCTTTCTCCTCCTCCTTCTACTTCTCTGGTTGGTTAGGTTTCTCCTCCTCCTCATGTGGTTCTGCAGGTTTCTCCTCCTCCTCCTCCTCCTCATGTGGTTCTGCAGGTTTCTCCTCCTCCTCCTCCTCCTCCTCATGTGGTTCTGCAGGTTTCTCCTCCTCCTCCTCCTCCTCCTCATGTGGTTCTGCAGGTTTCTCCTCCTCCTCCTCCTCCTCATGTGGTTCTGCAGGTTTCTCCTCCTCCTCCTCCTCATGTGGTTCTGCAGGTTTCTCCTCCTCCTCCTCCTCCTCATGTGGTTCTGCAGGTTTCTCCTCCTCCTCCTCCTCCTCATGTGGTTCTGCAGGTTTCTCCTCCTCCTCCTCCTCCTCCTCATGTGTTTCTGCAGGTTTATCCTCCTCCTCATGTGGTTCTGCAGGTTTCTCCTCCTCCTCCTCCTCCTCATGTGGTTCTGCAGGTTTCTCCTCCTCCTCCTCCTCCTCATGTGGTTCTGCAGGTTTCTCCTTCTCCTCTGGTTCTGTAGGTTTCTCCTCCTCCTCCTCCTCCTCCTCCTCATGTGGTTCTGCAGGTTTCTCCTCCTCTCGTTCTGTAGGTTTCTCCTCCTCCTCCTCCTCCTCCTCATGTGGTTCTGCAGGTTTCTCCTCCTCCTCTGGTTCTGTAGGTTTCTCCTCCTCCTTCTACTTCTCTGGTTGTTTAGGTTTCTCCTCCTCCTCCTCCTCCTCCTCCTCTGGTTCTGCAGCTTTCTCCTCCTCCTTCTACTTCTCTGGTTGGTTAGGTTTCTCCTCCTCCTCCTCCTCCTCCTCTGGTTCTGCAGCTTTCTCCTCCTCCTTCTACTTCTCTGGTTGGTTAGGTTTCTCCTCCTCCTCATGTGGTTCTGCAGGTTTCTCCTCCTCCTCCTCCTCCTCATGTGGTTCTGCAGGTTTCTCCTCCTCCTCCTCCTCCTCCTCATGTGGTTCTGCAGGTTTCTCCTCCTCCTCCTCCTCCTCCTCATGTGGTTCTGCAGGTTTCTCCTCCTCCTCCTCCTCCTCATGTGGTTCTGCAGGTTTTCTCCTCCTCCTCCTCCTCATGTGGTTCTGCAGGTTTCTCCTCCTCCTCCTCCTCCTCATGTGGTTCTGCTGGTTTCTCCTCCTCCTCCTCCTCCTCATGTGGTTCTGCAGGTTTCTCCTCCTCCTCCTCCTCCTCATGTGTTTCTGCAGGTTTATCCTCCTCCTCATGTGGTTCTGCAGGTTTCTCCTCCTCCTCCTCCTCCTCATGTGGTTCTGCAGGTTTCTCCTCCTCCTCCTCCTCCTCCTCATGTGGTTCTGCAGGTTTCTCCTCCTCCTCCTCCTCCTCATGTGGTTCTGCAGGTTTCTCCTCCTCCTCCTCCTCCTCATGTGGTTCTGCAGGTTTCTCCTCCTCCTCCTCCTCCTCATGTGGTTCTGCAGGTTTCTCCTCCTCCTCCTCCTCCTCATGTGTTTCTGCAGGTTTATCCTCCTCCTCATGTGGTTCTGCAGGTTTCTCCTCCTCCTCCTCCTCCTCATGTGGTTCTGCAGGTTTCTCCTCCTCCTCTGGTTGTGTAGGTTTCACTTCCTCCTCCTCCTCCTCTGGTTCTGCAGGTTTCTCCTCCTCTTCCTCCTCTGGTTGTGTAGGTTTCTCTTCCTCCTCCTCCTCCACATGTGGTTCTGCAGCTTTCTCCTCCTCCTACTTCTCTGGTTGTTTAGGTTCCTCCTCCTCCTCCTCCTTGTCCTCTGGTTCTGCAGCTTTCTCCTCCTCCTTCTACTTCTCTGGTTGTTTAGGTTTCTCCTCCTCCTCCTCCTCCTCTGGTTCTGCAGCTTTCTCCTCCTCCTCCTCCTCCTCATGTGGTTCTGCAGGTTTCTCCTCCTCCTCCTCCTCCTCATGTGTTTCTGCAGGTTTCTCCTCCTCCTCCTCCTCCTCATGTGGTTCTGCAGGTTTCTCCTCCTCCTCTGGTTCTGTAGGTTTCTCCTCCTCCTCCTCCTCCTCCTCCTCCTCATGTGGTTCTGCAGGTTTCTCCTCCTCCTCTGGTTCTGTAGGTTTCTCCTCCTCCTCTGGTTCTGTAGGTTTCTCCTCCTCCTTCTACTTCTCTGGTTGTTTAGGTTTCTCCTCCTCCTCCTCCTCCTCATGTGGTTCTGCAGGTTTCTCCTCCTCCTCCTCCTCCTCCTCCTCCTTCTCTGGTTCTGCAGGTTTCTCCTCCTCCTCCTCCTCCTCCTCCTCCTCCTCCTCTGGTTCTGCAGGTTTCTCCTCCTCCTCCTCTGGTTCTGTAGGTTTCTCCTCCTCTCCCTCCTCTGGTTGTGTAGGTTTCTCTTCCTCCTCCTCCTCCTCATGTGGTTCTGCAGCTTTCTCCTCCTCCTTCAACTTCTCTGGTTGGTTAGGTTTCTCCTCCTCCTCCTCCTCCTCGTCTGGTTCTGCAGCTTTCTCCTTCTCCTCGTACTTCTCTGGTTGTTTAGGTTTCTCCTCCTCCTCCTCCTCCTCCTCTGGTTCTGCAGCTTTCTCCTCCTCCTTCTACTTCTCTGGTTGTTTAGGTTTCTCCTCCTCCTCTTCCTCCTCTGGTTCTGCAGCTTTCTCCTCCTCCTCCTCCTCCTCATGTGGTTCTGCAGGTTCCTCCTCCTCCTCCTCCTCCTCCTCTGGTTCTGCAGCTTTCTCCTCCTCCTTCTACTTCTCTGGTTGGTTAGGATTCTCCTCCTCCTCCTCCTCCTCCTTCTACTTCTCTGGTTGTTTAGGATTCTCCTCCTCCTCATGTGGTTCTGCAGGTTTCTCCTCCTCCTCCTCCTCCTCATGTGGTTCTGCAGGTTTCTCCTCCTCCTCCTCCTCCTCCTCTGGTTCTGCAGCTTTCTCCTCCTCCTTCTACTTCTCTGGTTGGTTAGGTTTCTCCTCCTCCTCCTCGTCCTCCTCCTTCTCTCCTCCTCATGTGGTTCTGCAGGTTTCTCCTCCTCCTCCTCCTCCTCCTCCTTCTCTGGTTCTGCAGGTTTCTCCTCCTCCTCCTCCTCCTCCTCCTCCTCCTCTGGTTCTGCAGGTTTCTCCTCCTCCTACTTCTCTGGTTGTTTAGGTTTCTCCTCCTCCTCCTCCTCCTCCTCTGGTTCTGCAGCTTTCTCCTCCTCCTTCTACTTCTCTGGTTGTTTAGGATTCTCCTCCTCCTCATGTGTTCTGCAGGTTTCTCCTCCTCCTCCTCCTCCTCATGTGGTTCTGCAGGTTTCTCCTCCTCCTCCTCCTCCTCATGTGGTTCTGCAGGTTTCTCCTCCTCCTCCTCCTCCTCATGTGGTTCTGCAGGTTTCTCCTCCTCCTCCTCCTCCTCCTCATGTGGTTCTGCAGGTTTCTCCTCCTCCTCTGGTTGTGTAGGTTTCACTTCCTCCTCCTCCTCCTCCTCTGGTTCTGCAGGTTTCTCCTCCTCTTCCTCCTCTGGTTGTGTAGGTTTCACTTCCTCCTCCTCCTCCTCCTCTGGTTCTGCAGGTTTCTCCTCCTCCTCCTCCTCTGGCTCTGCAGGTTTCTCTTCCTCCTCCTCCTCCTCATGTGGTTCTGCAGGTTTCTCCTCCTCCTCCTCCTCCTCATGTGGTTCTGCAGGTTTCTCCTCCTCCTCCTCCTCCTCATGTGGTTCTGCAGGTTTCTCCTCCTCCTCCTCATGTGGTTCTGCAGGTTTCTCCTCCTCCTCTGGTTGTGTAGGTTTCACTTCCTCCTCCTCCTCCTCCTCTGGTTCTGCAGGTTTCTCCTTCTCCTCTGGTTCTGTAGGTTTCTCCTCCTCCTCCTCCTCCTCCTCCTCATGTGGTTCTGCAGGTTTCTCCTCCTCTCGTTTCTGTAGGTTTCTCCTCCTCCTCCTCCTCCTCCTCATGTGGTTCTGCAGGTTTCTCCTCCTCCTCTGGTTCTGTAGGTTTCTCCTCCTCCTTCTACTTCTCTGGTTGTTTAGGTTTCTCCTCCTCCTCCTCCTCCTCCTCCTCTGGTTCTGCAGCTTTCTCCTCCTCCTTCTACTTCTCTGGTTGGTTAGGTTTCTCTCCTCCTCCTCCTCCTCCTCTGGTTCTGCAGCTTTCTCCTCCTCCTTCTACTTCTCTGGTTGGTTAGGTTTCTCCTCCTCCTCATGTGGTTCTGCAGGTTTCTCCTCCTCCTCCTCCTCCTCATGTGGTTCTGCAGGTTTCTCCTCCTCCTCCTCCTCCTCCTCATGTGGTTCTGCAGGTTTCTCCTCCTCCTCCTCCTCCTCCTCATGTGGTTCTGCAGGTTTCTCCTCCTCCTCCTCCTCCTCATGTGGTTCTGCAGGTTTCTCCTCCTCCTCCTCCTCATGTGGTTCTGCAGGTTTCTCCTCCTCCTCCTCCTCCTCATGTGGTTCTGCAGGTTTCTCCTCCTCCTCCTCCTCCTCATGTGGTTCTGCAGGTTTCTCCTCCTTCCTCCTCCTCCTCCTC
Source organism: Blennius ocellaris (assembly GCF_963422515.1). Lineage (NCBI taxonomy): Eukaryota > Metazoa > Chordata > Actinopteri > Blenniiformes > Blenniidae > Blennius > Blennius ocellaris. The sequence continues at coordinate 786,246 of NC_137650.1, read as the reverse complement.
ATGTGTTTCTGCAGGTTATCCTCCTCCTCATGTGGTTCTGCAGGTTTCTCCTCCTCCTCCTCCTCCTCATGTGGTTCTGCAGGTTCTCCTCCTCCTCCTCCTCCTCATGTGGTTCTGCAGGTTTCTCCTTCTCCTCTGGTTCTGTAGGTTTCTCCTCCTCCTCCTCCTCCTCCTCATGTGGTTCTGCAGGTTTCTCCTCCTCTCGTTCTGTAGGTTTCTCCTCCTCCTCGTCCTCCTCCTCATGTGGTTCTGCAGGTTTCTCCTCCTCCTCTGGTTCTGTAGGTTTCTCCTCCTCCTTCTACTTCTCTGGTTGTTTAGGTTTCTCTCCTCCTCCTCCTCCTCTCCTCCTCTGGTTCTGCAGCTTTCTCCTCCTCCTTCTACTTCTCTGGTTGGTTAGGTTTCTCCTCCTCCTCCTCCTCTCCTCTGGTTCTGCAGCTTTCTCCTCCTCCTTCTACTTCTCTGTTGGTTAGGTTTCTCCTCCTCCTCATGTGGTTCTGCAGGTTTCTCCTCCTCCTCCTCCTCCTCATGTGGTTCTGCAGGTTTCTCCTCCTCCTCCTCCTCCTCCTCATGTGGTTCTGCAGGTTTCTCCTCCTCCTCCTCCTCCTCCTCATGTGGTTCTGCAGGTTTCTCCTCCTCCTCCTCCTCCTCATGTGTTCTACAGGTTTCTCCTCCTCCTCCTCC